>NW_024423319.1:44901542-44954715 GCF_017311325.1 Ursus maritimus
CTTTAAATTGGAGAACTAAATGATATATGAATTATATCTCAATGAAGTTTTTATTTAAGAAAGATCAGTGAACACATGGCAATAGAACCTATTGAAAGTGCATCACGGTAAAAAATAAAGGACGTGGGGATCCATATAAAGCAGGATAACTGGAAATATGACTCAGACAAAGAAGAAAGTGTGTGAGACAAAAGATATATTGAAAAATATAATGGCTGGGGTGCCTGGGTGGCTCAGTCGGTTAAGCATCCAATTCTTGATTTTGGTTCAGGTCATGGTCTCAGGATTGTGAGATCAAACCCCAGGTCAGACTCTACACTCAGAGTCGGCTTGAGATTCTCTCTCACCCTCTGCCCCACCCCCAGCTCACACTCTCTCTTAAATAAATAAAATCTTTTTAAAATAAAAGTATAACGGCTGAAATAGTTCTAAATTTTATGAATATTATAAACTCAGAGACCCAAGAAGCATAATAAACCTCCAGTAGGATAAACAAAAAGAATGTCACATCACTCCCATGTTCACTGCAGCATTATTCACAGTAGCCAAGCTATGGAAACAAACTCAGTGTTCATCAATGGATGAATATATTAAGAAAATGTGATATATATACACAATGGAATATTATTCAGCTATAAAAAAGAAAGAAATCCTGCCATTTGTGACAACATGAATGGACCTTGAGGGCATTATGCTAAGTGAAATAAGTTAGAGAAAGGCATATATGATATCATCTTACTTATATGTGGAATATTAAAAAAAAACAAAACCCCAGCAAACTCACAAATACAGACAATGGATTGGTGGTTGCCAGAGGCATGGGTGGGGGATTAGGTGAGCAAAATGAGTGAAGATAGTCAAAACGAAGTCAAAACTTCCAGTCATAGCTAAGTGAAATAAGTCAAGCAGAGAAAAACAACTATCATATGGTTTCTCTCATCTATGGAACATAAGAAGTAGGAAGATCGGTAGGAGAAGAAAGGGATAAAGAAAGGGGGGTATCAGAAGGGGGAATGAAGCATGGGAGACTATGGACTCTGCGAAACAAACTGAGGGCTTCAGAGGGGAGGGGGGTGGGGGAATGGGATAGGCCGGTGATGGGTAGTAAGAAGGGCACGTATTGCATGGTGCACTGGGTGTTACACGCAACTAATGAATCATGGAACTTTACATCAAAAACCAGGGATGTACTGTATGGTGACTAACATAATATAATAAAAAAATATTATTATAAAAAATAAACAAAAAACTTCCAGTCATAAAATAAAAAAAGTCCTAGGGATAAAATGTATAGCACGGTGACTATAGTTAATGTATAAAAAATGCAAAACATCTCATTCCTATTTTGATTACATGTTGAAATGATCATATATATAAGGGGTAAATAAAATGTAATTAAAATGAAAAAATACTGTATTGTGTATTTTAAAGTTGCTAAGAGAGTAGATCTTAAAAGTTCTCATCCAAAGAAAAAAATTTGTATCCCGTCCTCATTGGTCAGTTTCCCCACTGAGCTGGTGGAGTGAGTTTTCAGCGCTTTGTGAGCAAGATGATTCACTGGTAGTTGTTGGAAGTGGTTGTAGGAGGAAAAAAAAAGAGTGGGCATGACAAAGAAAAATACTGTAACTATGTGTGTTGATGAATGTTAACTAGACTTATTGTAGTACTGTTTTGCAATATACCAATATCAAATCACTATGTTGTACACCTGAAACTAATATAATGTTATATGTCAATTATATCTGTACTTAAAAAAGAATGCCACGTCAAAGTACATCATAATCAAAATCCTGAAAAGCAGTTACTAAGAGAAAATCTGAATAGCAACCACAGAAAAAGGTTATGATATAGACAAAGGTATAAATATAAGCATCACTCCACACAGCACCAGATTTACAAGAAGACAATGAAATGACATCTTTAAAAGACTGAAGGAAAAAATGTTAGCTGAGAATTCTATATCCAGTGAAAATATCCTTTAAAAATCAAGACGAACAAAGGCTTTTCCCAACAAACAAAAGGTCAACGTATTTGTCATCATGCTACCATAAGAAATATTAAAGAGAGCTCTGAGGTGGGAGAAAAATGACACCTGCTGGAAATGTGCCTCTACATATAAGAAAGAAATGTACAGGAAATGCCATATATGTGGTTATATACATGGGGGATTTGGAGACCAAAGAAGAGCCAATGTAGCAGTTCAAGCTCAAAAGCCAACTGCTGGCAGAATTCCTTCCTGCCTGGGGGAGGTCAGTCTTTTGTTTTATTCAGGCCTTCAACTGATTAGATGAGGCCCACCCACACCATAGAGAGCAATTGCTGAACATCCACCAACTTAAATGTTAAGCTCATCCAAAAACACCCTCATAGAAACATTCAGAATAATGTCTCAGTCAATAGTAGAACCTACCATGGGAAGGAACAGTTAGAGAAATAGTTTATTTCGGGGTGCTTGGTTGACTCAGTTGGCGGAGTGTGTGACTCTTGATCTCGGGGTTGTGAGTTTGAGCCCCATGCTGGGTGTAGAGACTACTTAAAAATAAAATCTTTTTTAAAAAAGAAAAATAGTTTATTTGACTTATTCTATTATGAAGACTTTATTCCTCCTCTAACCAGAGTGTACTTTCTGTGTTATTTGGACTTACATGAATAGCACTTACAGGACATGTTCTCTGACTACAAAAAGTTGATTAGTTAAAAATCAGAAATAATATCTAGAAAAAACACCAATGTTTTAAATAATGCTTGTAAATAAGCCATGGGTCAAAAAAATTCAACGCAAATTAAGAATATTTCAAACTCAGTAATAACATATTAGATTGGAGGATGTTGTTAAAACAAAGCTCAGAGGAAAATCTGTACTTGTAAATGCCTATATTAGAAGAGACATTTAAAATTAAGGATCTAAATTTCCATCTACAGAATTAGAGAAAAAAAAGACATCGTATCCAATGTAAATAGAAGCAAAGAAATAGTAAAATAAAGCAGAAAACAATGAAATAGACAATTGATTTTTTTAAAAACAGAAAAAATCGGGGCGCCTGGGTGGCACAGTGGTTAAGCGTCTGCCTTCGGCTCAGGGCGTGATCCCGGCGTTATGGGATCGAGCCCCACATCAGGCTCCTCCACTATGAGCCTGCTTCTTCCTCTCCCACTCCCCCTGCTTGTGTTCCCTCTCTCACTGGCTATCTCTGTCAAATAAATAAATAAAATCTTAAAAACAGAAAAAATTAACAAAACCAAATATTGGTTCTTTGAAAATACTAAAAGATCATTAAACTTCTAGTAAATGAATCAAAAAAAAAAAGAAATCACAAATTACCAATATCAGGGTTGAAATAAGGCCACCACCACACATTGTACAGACATAGTAAGGAAATATTATGAGCAACTTTATGCCAATAAAGTCAATGACATAGATGAATAGATGAAATGGTAAAATTACTTGAAAAGAAAAACTTTCCAAACTGACTAAAGAAGAAACAAATTTGAGTAAATTATTTTAAAAGGAAGAAAAATATGTATTTTGCAAAAGAACCAGATTCTGGCTTTAATATATTCATGTATTTGTAAACTGATGTTAAAATGCTCTCCAAAATGTTATTTTGGAAGGCACAATTTGGTAGCATCAACTTTTCATTTATAGCTTTTTCTAAACAAGATCCCGAGAAACTGCCACTTTAATTTTTCCCCTCCAGTATTTTAAGTCCTTCAAGGTTCAAACTGAACTGTAAGTAAAACTCTCATGCTCAAACTTACTAAGCTAAGAGTTAACAATACGTTGGCTAGTGAGTGGAATATGAAAGTACAGCCTACTTTATCAAAAGAGAAAAGTTCTTATGGTATTGGGTTTAGAGATTAGAAAAGAATTTGGGACAAAAGCTCTCACGACTGTGGAAAATCAGAGCTCTTCTTGAAGTGGGTAGGCTTTTAATATCTAAGCAATAGAAACTGAATGCAGAAATATGAGATAACATTATAGTTATCCTGAACATCAAAAAGTAACAGCTAAAGCATTGCAAATAAAGTATGGTGATAACTGAGTTAGAAGAGCTCTGTTACCACTCTAGGCTAGAAACTAATCAGTAAAACCATAATTTCTAATTTTAAAAAGTTTGGCTTCATATTTAAATTTTTTTTACAGTACATAAATTATATACAATGTTTTCCTATAACTCAAACTATAATGCTCAAGTCTATAAAAAGAACAGTTTATTTCAGAACTGCTCAAAAGCCCCACTACTCCCCCTTTCTCCTATTTATAAAAACCAACAATTTCAAAAATACTTCCATACTTTTTTTCATAAAAATGCTCAATGGTTCACCTAAAATGTCAAGGCCATATCAGTAGGCAGTTTCTCATAAAGTAATCTATTATGTTGTATTCTGTAATATCATATGGTCAAATACCCCATTGATTTATGAACATTTTTCATGGGTAAGAATAATTAAAGAAAATGGGATCAGGTCGACTATATCGCTATTCACTTTGATACTAAATTTGAGATGCTTGCATCCTAAAAGTTCAAATGAGCTGCAGTAAGAATAAGAATATAAATATCCATATGTACCATATACTAAAAATTAAAATCCTAAAAACAGCAAAATGAAAATACTTTATGTTAATTGAAAGATTAAAGATGAGAAGCAATAACTATTGGTGATGGTATATTTTAATCTGTTAAATCTCTGAAGTTGTATTAAATTGCTAACCAAATTGAGGTCGAGGTAGACTCTAATATTACTCCTTTCATGTGTCAGACTTAGGCCTCTCACTTTAATCTGTATGCATTATATAAACACGATTCAATTTGAAACATGTTATGATAGAAAAATTAAAGGATCACTCAAATGGGTTTTTTTTACAAAATTCTTAATTCTTAGCTTTAAAAAGGTACTTATAAAAATGTATATAATAATTCAATGTTCTTCCTGGGAATCATAAATATATTTGTTTTTCCTTCAACTGTAGGAAAAAAAGAAAAGTGGAGAAATTGCAAATATTATAACAGTTGTGTAATGAAGACACTGGGACATAACTAGTAGAATAACAACATTTTGCCTTGGTGTCTGTCTACTTTTCGTCTTTGAAGTTTACACATAAGCTCTGATTCATATGAAATTTCCTACTAAAGCAGACTTAGATTCCATTAAACACAAATCTATTTCCATTTTAAATCACATACAAGTGCTATGTGATCAGAGGGATGGGAAACACTAGATAAGGCCTGATGGGTGGTAACTTCTTCAAGACTAGGTAATGGAATCACCTGTTCAACCTCTGGAGCATTTAAGTCAATGAAAATGTAATCCAGACATCCATGAAAGCCACCAACGTAATTTGTGTAAGCAGGTTCACCACAAGCACTTTTCAGTTTGAAAAAAAATGGGTAAGGGACATGTTTCACCGTTCCTCTTCTTCACTGACAACAAAATGATACATTCCTGTTGATGGGGTACTATTAAATTCTCCACAAAACATCACTGGTATGCCAGGATGCCGGTCCCACGAGACATCTCTAATGTGAGCCAAGACTACTGCCATTTGAACGAGAGAAATGTTCCTACCTTTTGGATGCCAGCAGAGATGGGTATTAGCAGCACATATCCTTTTAGAAGAGTCCTTTGTAGATTGAAGAACAGAAACGTGGAGGACAGAGGATCTCTGGAGCACCCTCTCCTGTGCAGACAGGTACAAAACTAGTTTCTCCAGCAGTTCTTTGTGAAGTGTGTTGGATTCCGGGGCTTCATGGAAAGAAATGTCATGCTGGCTAGGGAGAGTGAATTTGGTCTTTCGATAGAAAGTTAGCCAGGCCTTCCTGGTGCTTGATTCTAAACACGCCCTCCAGCCCAAAGGCCTCGAGGGCCGAGGGCCGGCACCAAGCCCTCTGTAAACGCATTGCGATCGATCAATCTCTTGCGAACAGATGAGGTCAGCGTTGTAGCCTGTGAGCTCCTGCTGGATAAGGTTCTGGCGGTAGTCGAGCTCCAGGGCATAAGGGGCACACACAGTACGAGTACAGGAAGCTCCTTGAAAACTCATTCTGGGCATAAGTGTCTGCCAGGACGTTGTAGGAGACCGTGAGGATGAGAGAGTCGTCTGTCACCTTCTTGGTGTAGAGATGCCAGGCCTAGCCTCCACGGACGCACACTTTTCAACTCCCGTCTTGGCCCGGAGAGATGTCCATTGCCTGGGATGCAATGAAGCTTGAGTCCGGAGCCCGATGTAGGCATTGGACGGCGTGTAGACGCGCTCCTTCACACCGGTCTCCGTCCAACTAGGAGAAGGTGAAGAGGGAGACAGCGACAAAACACCCCCCCCCCCGCCCTCAGGCTCTGCCGCTCTTTGTACCAGCGGAAGAGGGAGCTGGCGGGATCCCCAAATTCGAGGCTGAGCCTGGGGACCACAGGGAAGCCGGCCATGATGTAGCGTGGCAACTGCGGCTCCTGAAGGCGAACCGGTTGCGCTCCACCTTGTACTTGACATCGCCGATCTGCAGCACGGCGCGGTCCACGTGGAGCACGTCTTCAGCCACTGCGAGCTCCTCCCGGTATTACAGCTTCATCACGGGCTCGCAGGCCGCAGCCGGCTCGGGCCCAGGCCCCCGCACAGGCCACGCCGCCACTTGCATTTGGCCGGTTCTTCCTGCTCTTCCTGGCGGTGGCCGCCTTAGCGTGGCCTTTGAGGGCATTGGTTGCAATCCGGCTGAGGGCCCGAGCTAGCGGCTCGCTTTGGTCGCGCTGCATGTTCTTGTGGCTGCCATGGGCCGGCGCGAACGACATACTTAGCTTAGGCTCCGAGGGCACACAGCTCACTACGGCGCGCTCCACGGCGCCCGCCGCCGGCTCAGTCGTCGCCTCGGCGCTAGCGTGCGGCTCCACCGCCCTGCGGACCCCACGAAGCACGGCGCGGGAGCCTGGGAGCCTCCACATGAACCTGGTGGCCCAGCGGCCGCCCAGCGTCAGATCTGAGTAAATTTATATCTATAAAATAAATTCATAACCAAAAAAAATTCTCCCAAAGATTGTACTGGTGAGCTCTATCAATCATTTTAAAAAGAAATACTGCCTATATTACACAGTCTTTCAGAAATTGGAGGATACAAAGCACTCTGCAACTCATTTTAAGATACAAGAATAATCTTGACAATAAAACCTGTTACGGATATAAGAAAAAATTATAGACCAATATACTCATGAACATATATGCAAAAATCCCCCATAAAATTACTAACATATAATATCCATTGATGTATATATAAGGATGAGTACCAAGTGGAGTTTACCCCAGGAATGTAAAGTTGGTTTAACATTCAAAAATCAAGTAATGCACTCCACTTATTTATAGAGTCAAAGAGAAAAAAACATATTATTATTTCAATAGATGTACGAAAATACCTGACAAAAGTCAACACTCATTCATGAATGAAGGGAGGGTAAACAGAAGGGGGAATGAACCATGAGAGACTGTGGACTCTCGGAAACAAACTGAGGGCTTCAGAGGGGAGAGGGGTGGGGGATTGGGATAGGCCGGTGATGGGTATTAAGGAGGGCACATATTGCATGGTGCACTGGGTGTTATAAGCAAGTAATGAATCATGGAACTTTACATCAAAAACTAGGGATGTACTATATGGTAAATAACATAACATAATAAAAAATTATTATTAACAAAAAAGGAAAATCAAGGTGCCTGGGTGGCTCAGTCCTTGAGTGTCTGCCTTCCACTCAGGTCATGATCCCAGGGTCCTGGAATCGAGCCCCACGTGGGGCTCTCTGCGCAGAGGGGAAGTCTGCTTCTCCTTCTCCCACTCGCCCTGCTTGTGTTCCCTCTCTGGCTATCTCTCTCTCTGTCAAATAAATAAATAAAATCTTTAAAAAAATGAAAAAAATCATCAAACTTTCCCAGTGATAAAGGGAAACTATGATAAACCTACAGAGAATATACTTGGTTGTGAAATAGTGTACATTTTCCCCTAAGATGGAGAATAAGGGCAGGTTGTTCACTTTCATCATTCCTGTCCAACATTGTACTTTATTCACAGATGACATGATTTTTAAAAGAAAAATTCTAAAGAATATACAAAAAAGGTACTAGAGCTAATTGAGTTTAGAAATGTTGCAGGATGCAAGGTCAATATGCAAACAGCAATTTTATTTCTTTTTGGTTTTTTAAAGATTTTATTTGTTTGTTTATTGAGAGAGAGAGAGAGAGAGAGAGAGAGAGCCAGGGGAGGGGCAGAGGGAGAAGGAGACCGAGAATCTCAGGCAGACTCTTCCGTGCTGAGTGTGGAGCTCGGCTTCTGGCTGGATCTCACAATCCTGAGATCACGGCCTGAGCCAACATCAAGAGCTGGATGCTTAACCGACTGAGCCACCCAGGCACCTCAACAGTTGTATTTCTATGTACTAGCAGTGAACACCTGAAATTGCAATTGAAAATTATAAATAAAACAAAATCAATATCATTAACAATAGCTTGAGAGTCTTAGAGACAGGGCTAACAAAATATGTATAAAACATGGACATTAAAAACTAGAAGACAGTTGAGAGAAATACAAAAAATATCTAAACAAATGTAGAGATATATCATGTTTATGGATCGGGAGACTGAATATTGTTAAGGTGTCAATCCTCCTTTCCAAGTGATCTATAGATTCAATGCAATCACAATCAAAATGCAAGAAGACATCTCTGTAGAAACTGACAAGATGACTCCAAAATGTATATGGATTTATAATAGCTTAAACAATTGTAAAAATGAAGAACAAGTCTGGAGAACTCACATTTTTTATGATATGATATAGCTACAGTGACCAAGGCAGTGATGGTGGGGTGCAGAATTGTTATATTGTCCAGAAATACACCCAAACACATAAGGTCAATCTGTTTTCAACAGAGATGCCAAGATATCTCACAGGATATCTTTGATCTTTACCTGATATCATGCACAAAAAATAATTGGAAATGGATCATACACATGAATATCAAATCTGAAACTATGAAACTTGTTTATCATGAGGTCACTAGGAGATTCTAAGATCTCACCATCACTACCGTTGCTATCATGTTAAGATTTTTGAAATGGTGTCTTAGGTCATACTTACATAGATAAAAAGAAATCTTATGCGTTTTAAAGCATTTTCATTGCAAAATATAACACAGAAACATTAAAAATGTAAACATTAGTGAAATAGTATAAGATGAACACTCTTAATAACCATAACTCAGATCAATAAATAAAACTTCCAGACTCTCCAGAAGCTCCTCTATATGCCCCATCCTAATTGAAGGCTCCCTTTTTTACCCTGAAAGTAACCACTGTCCTGGCTTTTGTAGTAATCACTTTCTTTGGTTTCTTTATGTTTTTATCTTCCAAGTATGCATAGCTGGACATTATACTTTAGTCTTGCTCTTCAAAAAATGTTTATATTTATTTAAAGTCCTTACTAATGTACGGGCTTTTGCTCCATTTCTTTCTTTTCCTCACACGTTATCTATGGAAGAACTTGGGCTGTTTGACTTTTGGACTTAGAGTCTAGAGTTTGCTAACTGCCTATGTATAGTTCAACCTGATCCTCTTTCTTCTAATTCCTGCAAGTTGGCAACTATATCCAGGAGACTAAAATATTGACTATGACAATTTGCCCTTATCCAGATATCGTTTGGTGACTACAGGTCTACTGGGGCCGACTTGACTTCAAGTCTCCTGTTGGTATTTTATAGTCATCTTTGAGTGAGATCCTGTGCTCTTAACATTAATTAATGCAACCTGCCATATTAATTTGTCTAGTGGCTCTGTCTTGAAATGTCAGAGTCTTGTCTGACTCTCACCCCTTCCGTAGCCTGTAAGCCTCTGTCTTTCTTCACTGTGACAGCTGAATTCATCATTATCCTGTTTTAGGCCCTCATGACCTTTTATCTGAACTACTAGGGCAGACCATTCTCTGGTGTTCCTCCCTCTAGCCTCTCCCCCTCCCCTTTTGAGAGATTTAAGTAAGGTGTCTAAGGTTATATAGCCTGTTAGTGTTGAATCAGGGAACCAACCCAAGTTTTAGAATGAGGACTGTCTCAAAATGTTCCTACGTTTTGTCCCATCTTTGTTCACTGATGAGTTATTTTGAGGAACCCTTCTCATACCCAGTAGTGCCTTGTGTGCTCTGAATGATAAGGGCTAGGTCTCAGAGAAAGGCACAACCCTGGTGAAACATATACTGTTGCTGGGTAGACCAAATACCCTTTCACATGAGGCCATTTGGAGACAGCTAAACAAAAGGGTGAACTATCAGACCACTAGAAGCTAGAAGAATGATGATGATGATGATGATGATGATGATGATGATGATATAATAATAATGATATTCACCCAGTTGATTTTTCTTAGATATGAATAGAAGAAAGCTTATGCTTTGCACTAAACTGAGTTGTGTGTGGATGTATTTCAGATAAACAACTTTGCCAAAGTTTGACTGATAAGTGTGACCTTACTGCTATTACTCCTTTTAGCCAAGATAGCAAATTTTCCCCAATAACAATTTTCCCCATCTTCTTCTAAGTAATAGGATTCTCTTCCCCAAAGTTTTAAAGGAACTCTTGATCACTCAACTAGAAACTAACATTCCCCAGCCTCCCCTGCAGCCAAGTGTGTCTTTGTGTCCCAATTCTTTGCAATGGAATATGAGGTATGGAACGTGCAACTTCTGTCCCACTTTTTTAAACCAATTTTTTCTTATTTCCTTGAATTTATTTCTTTAACATACATTTCTTTTCTTTTTTTAACGTATGTTCCACTTTTTAAAAGGAAATTGTTTGCTTACTATTTTCTCTTTCCTCCCTACTGTGTCCTAAAACTCAGACAAAGTGTAAGTAAAACACTCTAGGAGATAGCAGAGCAACAAAATAAAAAGCACTTGACCTCAGACAGCAGACAAATCCACCTGTCCAAAAATCCCTTTCTATCTCTGTACTATTTTGTATGGGAGAAATATATTTCTCTCTTGTTTGAACCATTGTATTTTGGGGGTCTCTGTATTACTGCGGCTTATTCTGTATCCTAAATAAACTTGGGAAGGAAGTGATAGATTTTCCGACTGGAGTGAAAAGGAAGATTTTTCCGCACTACTTTTTTTTCCGATGTGGAAAAATGAAGTTAAAATAAATTCATGATGTATGGTCTGCACACGTTTCCTAGTTTGTTATTTACTATTTTTGCTCCTGGTGGTTTTATGTATAGAAATTTTTTATTTTGGGGATGCCTGGCTGTTCAGTTGGTAGAGCATATGACTCTTGATCTTGGGGTTGTGGGTTGAACCCCATGTTGGGTGTAGAGGTTTCCTAAAAAATAAGATCTTTTAAAGAAAGACTTTTTGTTTTAATATTGATAATATAAGCATATTCAGAAATAAGGATAGATTATATTCTTTTTATTACATTCTATGTTTATACGTATATATACATCTACATGTATATCAGAATCCCACTGAGCACACTGTTTCTAATCGACTTTTCCGTTATTTAAAGTGTAAATCATAAAAAGTTTTCTTTATCATTAAGTACACTTTAACGGCATATTTTTCTTTCCTTTTCTTTATTTTAATTATCTACCTACTTATTTATTTATTTATTTTTATTTTAATTCCTGTATAGTTAACATAGTGTGATATTTGTTTCAAGTGTACAATATAGTGATTCCACACTTCCATACATCACCTGGTGGTCATCACAACAAGTGCCCTCCTTAATCCCCATTACCTATTTCACCCATCCCTCCATCTACCTCCCCTCTGATAACCATCAGTTTCTTCTCTAAATTAAGTCTGTTTCTTGGTTTGTCTCTCTCTCTCTCTCTCTCTCTCTTTTTCCCTTTGCTCATTCGTTTTGTTTCTTAAATTTCACATGTGAGTGAAATCATACAGCATTTGTCTTTCTCTGACTGACTTATTTCACTTAGCATTATACTCTCTAGCTTTATCCACACTGTTGCAAATGGCAACATTTCATTCTTTTTTATGGCTGAATAATATACCATTGTATATATAGCATATTTTTCTTATTTTCAGAACTCAATTATACTAACAGGCAATAATCAGTTTAAGCCAGCTAACCTGTATTTTTTCATTTTTTTGCTTATATTTTTGCTTATGTTTTTCCATTACTTTGCTTATATTTGTTTTTTTTAAGATTTTATTTATTTATTTATTTGATAGAGAGAGACAGGCAGCGAGAGGGGGAACACAAGCAGGGGGAGTGGGAGAGAAAGAAGCAGACTGCTAGCAGAGAAGCCTGATGTGGGGCTCGATCCCAAAACACTGGGATCACGCCCTGAGCCAAAGGCAGACGCTTAATGACTGTGCCACCCAGGCGCCCCCTGCTTATATTTGTTTTACTACAATGAATATCTTTATGTGTAAATCTCTAAACACGTATATGATTTTTTTCTGTATAATAGAATGTAAAAAATTAAATTGTTACATCAAATAGTATGAACATTTCTAAAACTTTTTAATAATTACTGTCAAATAGCCCTCTAGAAAGAATGTACCAAATTCATACCCACCAAATACTGTGAGAATTTTTTTGTAAGCTTAACAATTTACTATGAGAAGAATGATGTCAGTTTGTTTTGAATTAAGGGAACTTTTAAATAAAGTATAAAATACATATGTAAAAGTGACCAAATCATGAGTACCTAGCTCAGTGAAGTTTTGCAAACTAAAACCATTTAACCAGTACTTAAAACAAAAGAAAAAACCCCCAGAACATTACCAACACTGTAGAAACCCTGTTCCAGTCATTCTTCATGGATGCCACTACCTTGAATTCTAACATCATAGTTTTGCTTATGTTTAAACTCATAAAATTCATATACATTACTCGTTTTCACTTTGGCTTCTTTATCTCAACATTAGGTTTGTGAGATCCAACCATACCGTATATAGTTGTAATTTGTACATTTTTATTACTGAGTAACATCCCACTGTGTAAATACATGATAATTATTTATGCATTTTCCTGATGAAGTACATTTGGATCTGTGCTAATTTCTGACAACATAAAAAATATTATTATAAACATATGTGTAAATGTTGTTTGGTAAACCAATGCACACATTTTTATTATGGGTATATCTAGAGTGAGATTGCTTGGTTGTAAAGTATACATATGTTTACCTTTGTACACAGTGCCAAACAGTTTTTCAAAGTGGTAGTGCCAGTTCCTGTTATACCACATTTTATGGGGAATAAAACACTTGACACCTTCTGTCTTTATTATGTTAGACATTCTGGGGAGGGGGAGGGTGTTTAGTGGTATGACATGTTGGTTTTAACTTGTATTTCTCTGCAAACTAATGAAGTTCAACATATTTTCACAAATTTATTAGACATTAGGATATTCTGGTTTTTGAAGTGCTGTTTTAAGGTGTTTGCCCATTTTTAAATTGGATTGTCTGTCTTTTTAAAATTTATTTGTAAGAATTCTTTATACATTATAGATATGAGCCTTTTGTCAGGTATATGTCTTCCTTATATCTTTTCCTAGTTTGTGGCTTGCTTCCTTATTCTTTTAATGATGTCTTTTGATGAACAGAAGTTTCTGATATTAATAAAGTGCAATTTACAAGCATTTTTATCCTTCATAATTAGTGCTTTTTGTGTCCTCTTTAATAATATTGCTTATTCAAGGGAAACAAAAGCAAAAAATGAACTATTGGGACTTCATGAAGATAAAAACCTTCTGCATAACGAAGGAAACAATCAACAAAACTAAAAGGCAGGCCACATAATGGGAAAAGTATTTATAAATGACATATCTGATAAAGAGTTAGTATCCAAAATCTGTAAAGAACTTACCAAGCTCAGTATCTGAAAAACAAATAATCCAGTTAAGAAATGGGCAGAGGGGCGCCTGGGTGGCTCAGTCGTTAGGTGTCTGCCTTCGGCTCAGGGCGTGATCCTGGCCTTATGGGATCGAGCCCCACATCAGGCTCCTCCACTAGGAGCCTGCTTCTTCCTCTCCCACTCCCCCTGCTTGTGTTCCCTCTCTCGCTGGCTGTCTCTCTCTCTGTCAAATAAATAAATAAAATCTTTTTTAAAAAAATGGGCAGAAGACATGAATAGATACTTTTCCAGAGAAGATATCCAGATGGCTAACAGACATATGAAAAGATGCTGGACATCACTCATCATCAGTGAAATACAAGTCAAAACCATGACGAGATAGCACCTCCCACCTGTCAGAATGTCTAAATTTAACAACACAGAAAAAAACAGATGTTGGTGAGGATGCGGAGAAAGGGGAACCCTCTTGCACTCTTGGTGGAAATGCAAACTGGTGCAGCCACTGCGGAAAACAGTATGGAGCTTCCTCAAAAAGTTAAAAATAGAGCTATCCTATGACCCAGCAATTGCGCTACTAGGTATTTACCCAAAGGATACAAAAATACAGGTTCCAAGCAGGTACATGCACCCTGATGTTCAAAGCAGCATTATCAACAATAGCCGAACTATGGAAAGAGCCCAAACGTCCATCACCTGATGAATAGATAAAGAAGATATGGTATATATTCACAATGGAATATTACGCAGCCACCAAAAAAATGAAATCTTGCCATTCACAAGGAAGGGACGCAGCTAGAATGTATTATGCTAGGGGAAAAAATCAGAGAAAGACAAATACCATACGATTTCATTCATATGTGGAATTTAAGAAACAAAACAGATGAACATATGGGAGGGAAGAAAAAGAAAAAAGAGAGAGGGAAACAAACTATAACAGACTCTTAAAGATAGAGAACAAACTGAAGGGTGATGGAAGGAGGTGGGTGGGGATGGGCTAGATGGGTGAAGGGTATTAAGGAGGGCACTTGAGGAGCACCTGGGTGGCTCAGTCAGTTAAGTGTCCAGCTTCGGCTCAGGTCATGATCTCAGGGTCCTGGGATCAAGCCCTGCATCAGGCTCCCGGCTCCCTGCTCACTGCAGAGTCTGCTTCTCCCTCTCCCTCTGCCCTTCCACCCACACTCGTGCTCTCTCTCTCTTCAAATAAATAAAATATGTTTTAAAAAAGAGGGCATTTGATATGATGAGCACTGGGTGTTGTATGATGAATCACTGAATTCTACTCCTGAAACCAACATTACACTGTATGTTAACCAACTAGAATTTAAATAAAAAATTGAAAAAAAAAATACTGCCTACTCCAAAGTCACGAAGATGATTTCTTGTGTATCTCTGTCATTCCTGTAGAATGACATTTTCATCTTTCCCATTTAGATCTGCAATTCATTGGGAGTTTATTTTGTGTGTTATTTAGGGTAGAGTCGACATAGATTTTTTTTTTTCACATATGGATATCCGTCTGCTCTGTTACCACTTTTTAGGGAAAAAATCCTTTTCCCCTTTCACTGCAGTGTCATCTTTGCCATAAATCGACAGTATGTGTAGGTATGTTTCACAGGTCTGCACATGCATGTGTATGTACACAAATATGCTAATCTTTGAGACAATATCACACTACTTATTCAGAATTTACTCACTATAGCATTGTATTAAGTTTGGTATCTACTGGTGGAAGTTTTGGTGCTCCCTTCTTCAAGGTTCTCTTGGCTGCATTTGGTTTTTTGCATTTTCATATACATAGTTGAAATCTGCCTACCAACAAAAAATAACCAGTTGAGATTTTTATATGGATTGCATTGAATTTATAGATCAATTTAGGAATAATTGACTTTAAAATATTGACTCTTTCAATCCATGAAACCAGTATATCTCTACACTCATTTAGGTCTTCTTTAATGTTTCTTAAAATTATTTTATAATTTTTAGTGTAGAGGTCTGCCAAGTATTTAATTAGATTTATTTCTAGATATTTGATTTTTAATCAACTTTATTGGGATATAATTTACATACAATAAGATGCATACATTTTATCTATACAGTTCAGTGATTTCAACAAATGTATTCGCCAGCGGAGTCACTATCCCATCAAGACACAGAACATTTACCCCTGTTGAGAAAGTTCTGTTATTTCCCCTTTTACACTCAGAAAAATTCCAACCTTCAAGCCAGGCAAACACTGATTTCATCCAATTTGTATCAATATAAATTAGTTTTGCCTCTTCCAAAGCATTATATAAATGGAACCAAACAGAATGCACTCTTTTGTGTCTGAGATCTTTCCCTGAGTATAATATTTTTTTAAAGATTTTACTTATTTATTTATTTGAGAGAGAGAGAGACAGCGAGAGAGGGAACACAAGCAAGGGGAGTGGGAGAGGGAGAAGCAGGACTCCTGCCAAGCAGGGACCCAGGGACCATGACCCCAGTCAGAGCCAAAGGCAGACGCTTAAGGACTGAGCCAACCAGGCACCCCATGAGTATAATATTTTTTGAGATTTATCTATGTTATTGCTTATACCAGTAGTTTGTTCGTTTTTATGCCTTCGTAGTACCCTAACATATGAATACATCACAATTTGTTTATACATTTACTTGTGTTTTTTTTTAATATTTTATTTATTTATTTGACCGAGAGAGACAGCCATCGAGAGAGGGAACACAAGCAGGGGGAGTGGGAGAGGAAGAAGCAGGCTCCTAGCGGAGAAGCCTGATGTGGGGCTCGATCCCAGCGTTCTGGGATCACGCCCTGAGCCAAAGGCAGACGCTTAATGACTGCGCCACCCAGGCGCCCCTATACATTTACTTGTTGATGGACATCTGGATTGTATCCACTTTGGGGCTATCCTAGATGAAATTGCCATGAACATTCTTATACAAATCTTTTTTAAAAAAAGATTTAATTTATTTGTCAGAGAGAGAGAGAGAGACAGCACGAGCAGGGGGAGCAGCAGGCAGAGGGAGAAGCAGGCTCCCCGCTGAGCAAAAAGCGTGATTGGATTCCGGACTGGATCCTAGGACTCTGGGATCATGACCTGAGTGGAAGGCAGATGCTTAACCAACGGAACCACCCAGGCATCCCCCTATACAAATCTTTTTGAGGAAACATGGTTTGAATTTTGTTTGGGAAAATTCCTAAGAGTGGAATTTTTTGGACATATGGTAAGTGTAAGTTTAACTTTTCAAGAAACTATCAAAAAGCCTTTCAAAGTGGTTGAACTTCTCACCAGCAATGAATGAGGAATGAGATTTCCAGTTGTTCCATATCTTCAAAAATACTTGGGATTGTCAGACTTTTTAATTTTAGCAATTCTGATGGCCATGTTGTGGTTATTTCATTGTTTTTGTTTGTTTTACATTTTCCTGATGATTAATGACATTGAGCTTCTTTCCATGAGCTCTTTGGGGATTTGTACATGTACTTTAGTGAAATGCTTGTTCAAACCTGTTGATTGTTTTTCATTGCATTGTTTGCCTTATTTTGAATTTCAGGAGGCCTTTATATATCTTCTGGATACAAACCCTTTGTTGGTTACACCTATTGAAAATATTTTTTCTCAGCTTCCCACGTCATTTTCTTAACCATATCTTTCCCACAGCAGAAGTTTTTAATTTTAAATTCATTGTCTGTGTATACTCCCTTACTATACTACCTTTATTACTGCATCTTCAGTCCAGAAATCAGGTAATATAATTTTCCACATTTGTGGGTTTTTTAAAAAAATATTGTCTATACTAGGTCCTTCCAATTTCCATATAATTTGAGGGGTAATTTTGTCAAGTTATACAAAGATGTCTGCTAAAATTTTTATTTTGGCTGCACCAAATTTATAGATTAATTCGGAGATAATTGATGCCTTAACAGAACTGAATTTTCTGATCCAGGACCTTGGTCTATCTTATATCTTTACATCTATATTTATCTATCTATCTAAAATATACACAATTTCAATTTCCAATTGTTCATCACTAGCACATAAGAATACAATTGAGTTTTTTTACATCCATCTATAGCTGCAACCCCATTGAATTAAAGTACTAGTTCCACAGTAGGTTTATTGTAGATCTCTTAGGATTCTCTAAATACATGATCATGTGATTTGCAAATAAAGACTTACCTATTGCCTTTTAAACCAGAAATCTGTGAAAGAATTTTCATTTCTGGTGTTGTTTTGGTACTGAAAATTCATCAAGACTCTGCTGCACTACTGACACATTGGCACCTCATGGAAGGGCCTCATGGATCTAGGGGCCCCTAACAAGAGGAGCCATCAGCTGCCCTGTCTTTTTCCAAGTTCCAAAAAAAGAAGCTGCCTGTATAGTCTATATTTATATAAAGATTTAGCAGAAAGACAGGTGGTTGGTTTTTTTTGCCCCAACTTTAATTCTACTTTTCAAATTAAAATAACTTATTTTTTTTTTTTAAAAAAAGTATATTGGGACGCTTGGGTAACTCAGTCGGTTAAGCCTCTGTCTTCAGCTCAGGTCATAATCCCAGGGTCTTATGATAAAGTCCCCCATCCGGCTCCTTGCACAGCCAAGAGAGCCTGCTTCTCCCTCTGCCTGCTCTGCCTGCTTCTGCTCTCTTTCTTTCTCTTGGACAAATAAATAAATAAAATCTTTTAAGAAAAAGTATATTGATTTTTGAGGGCTTAACATAAAAGGAACAAAACAGATATTAAGATTTTTTAAAATCCACTCTCCTGGACTATTCCTGACACATCTTTTCTACACATTTTAGTGGAGGGGAAATGGACAACATTGGTAGCAGAAAGGACAGTAAGTGGAAGAAGGCATATCATTGGGGCAGAGGAGAGGAAGAGGCAAGTCCCCAGGGAAGAACTGGGAATGGCCAACAGGTCCCTGAGAAGATACTGCCCTTCCCCAGCAGGCAGAGAAAGGCCCAGGAATATGCAAAGAAGGGAGAGCCACAGAGCCCAGGCCAGTGCTGTTAAGAAGAACGCGGCAGCAGAGAGGTGCCAGGCGGGCCAACCGGCTGGGCGCCACCTCGCGGGCAGAAGCCTGCACGGGCTGGGGGCGGGGCCGCTCGCGGTGACGAAAGCCTCACGTGACCCGCCGCCGCTGACTCCCGCGCCCAGCTGTAGCGTCAGACCGGCCCTCGCTCGCTCACTTCTCGCTACCTGCTCCCGGTGGCCCTGAAGACGTGCGCGCCAGAGGCGGCCCCAGAATCGGAGGCGAAGGGGAAGCAGGTAAGGGACCGGGAGGAGGGGGAGCGTTCTCTGGGCTTGCTGTGGGACAGCCCACGCGGCTCGCGGAGCCCTGCTGGGGGTCCGGCTGCCCCGGGGCGAAGCGGCGCGAGGACCGCAGCCCCCACGCCCCACAGCAGCCCGCGTTTGGCCGCTGCAAAAGGTAGGCCGAGGGCTGGACGGCGGTGAGGCGATGACCCTTCGGAAACACCTGCCTAGTGCACGCCGCGTCCTGCCCCCGTCCTTCTTGATGTAGAAAATGGTGGTCAGCGCGGGGGATGGGGCGGCTGGGTGTGGGGGCGAGGCGGCCGTGGGGGGTCCGGGAGGGGCTGGGTAGCGTCGGGTGGGCGCGGAGCGCTCGGCTGCAGCAGCCCCGGCTGCCCCCCACCCCGGCCCTCTGCAGGTGTGCAGGTCTAAGTGTCGCGGCGGCGCACTCTCGGCAAGAATCGGGAGGAGGAGGAGACTGCAAGGATAGGCCCAGGTCGGTGCGGGGGACAGTGGGGCCGGGGGGAACGTGTGGAAAGCCTGAGACCCCAACTTCCCTCTCCCCCCCCCCCGCCCCAGCCGGTCCTCCATCTTGGTTCCTGCAGAGGCCTGGGCAGGGATCGGCAGGGAAAATGGTGGGCTTTGGGCGAGGGTGGGGGAGGGGAGAGGAGCGACGGGGATGGGGGAGGGCTCGGACCGGGGGCCCCCTAGAGGGCGTAGGGAGCCTCTCAGGTGGGAAAATGAAATTTTAAAAAGCCTGAGAGATCCAGGGCTCTGAGTCTTGGAATGTGCGTAGTAGGGCCTCTGTCCTCGGTGCTGATCTGTCCACTAAGAATATAATTCTTTCTCTTTTGTCTCTCAGGAGCAATGGCGTCCAAAGAGGAACAAGCAGTAAAAAATCTCAACGTGGACAATGGCAAACAGGAAAATGAAAAAAAGGATGAAAAGGAGCAAGTTGCTAATAAAGGAGAGCCCTTGGCTCTCCCTTTGGAAGCTGGTGAATATTCTGTGCCTAGAGTAAATCGTAGGCGGTTCCGTGTTAGGCAGCCTGTCCTGCAGTATAGGTGGGACATGATTCAGAGGCTTGGAGAACCACAGGCAAGAATGAGAGAAGAGAATATGGAAAGGATGGGGGAGGAGATGAGACAGCTGATGGAAAAGCTGAGGGAAAAGCAATTCAGTTATAGTCTGCGGGCAGTTAGCACTGACCCTCCTCACCATGACCATCATGATGAGTTTTGCCTTATGCCTTGAATCCTGATGTTTAACCTGAAGTTAATAGGAAGACACACCTGCTTCCTAAACTTAATGTTCTCAGTGTACCTTTGTTGTAAACCTTTTGGTGTTATATGTCTCTTGTGGGTCTCCTACAGCCAGCTTCTAATTAAATGTTGTATTTTGACCCAAAATGTAAGATTCTGTCAGCAGGGGAGTTTTACCCTATTGCATGGCAAGATGTTCATTATATATTGTGAAGTTAATAAAGCAGTTTAAAAGACATTCTCTGTATTCTCTTTTATTTCACATCTTCTATATTTTATATATGAGCACACAGTTTACGTATAAAAAGTAAAAAATTAAAGTGTTTATCTCTTTATGGTAGAATTATGAATAATTTTTATTTTTTATTTATATTTTCTCATTTCAGAACTAAATACCTATTACCTAGTGAAAGGGCTTGGCCACCTGATAAAAGCAATATGAGCACTTAACCTAAACAGTAGTGACACAATCTCAGTTTTAGCTTACCTGTGGATCTCCTATTTAGAAGTATAAACCTAATAATGATAAGAGACACATCTCTTTAAGAACCATACTTACAAAAAAAATCATGCATATCAGCAAGATGATGATAACTCCAAGGGCTGCCTTGTGTACTTGATGAAGCAGTAAGTTTATGTTATCTCCCAAGTTTTTGTTCCCACTGGAATGTACATGACCCAACACTTTATTCCCTTCAGCTATTTGGGGAAGTTTCCAGAGCTGGGTCTTTATGTGGACTAAGGCATAGGTATTTCCATTCCTCTGCTACTTTGCCCCATTTCCATCTCCCCTGGGTATTGATGTTCAGGAATCCTCAAGGTGAAAAAGTCCCACTGATTTTTTTTCTGGTACACTCAATAAATTGAATCCTCACTCTAAAGTGAAAGTGTGAATAAGTCCTCTCCCTTTTTAGCTTCATGAAAAGACCTTATCTGTCTAGTTCTCTCTTTCCTTAGATGTGTAGTTCTTTTCTAAGAAACCTTAGTTCAGGGGCACCTGGGTGGCTCAGTCATAAGCATCTGCCTTAGGCTCAGGTCATGATCCCTGCTTAGCGGGAAGCCTGCTTCTTCCTCTCCCACTCCCCCTGCTTGTGTTCCCTCTCTTGCTGGGTCTCTCTCTGTCAAATAAAATCTTAAAAACCTTAGCTCATTAGACTATATTAAAGATGTGTAATGGGACACAGTTCACTTTAAGTCTGAGACAGTCCTTCCTTATCCGAGCTCCCTGAAACCTATGAATGTAAAGAACCAACATATTGAGTTGGATGCCAGGAGATTATGTCCATGAGTTCAGTGGATACCCAAATGTGGGTAATTACAAGAAGCCCATTGGAGGACTATTGGGTTTAAGTGTCTCAATAGAACTTGAGAAATGAAATTGCCTTGGAGTGTGCAATGTAGGTGAAATACATGCCATGTATGAAGACAGTCTTGTATGGAAATAAACTTAGAAGTTAGGATTCTAGGGTACCTGGGTGGCTCAGTTGGTTAAGTGACTGCCTTTTGCTCAGGTCATGATCCGAGAGTCCCAGGATCGGCTCCCTGCTCAGCAGAGAGTCTGTTTCTCCCTCCGACCCTCCCCCATCTCATGCTCTCTCTCTCAAATAAATAAAATCTTAAAAAAAAGTTAGGATTCTAAAACAGAAGTTGGCAAACCACAGTCCATGAACCAGATTTGGCCTATTGCTTATTTTTGTGGCCAATGAGCTAAGATTAAATTTCACATTTTCAAATGGTTGAAAAAATCAAGAATTTTTTTTGACATGTAAAAATTGTATGAAATCCAGCTTTTGGTGTCCATAAATAAGGTTATATTGAAATACAGCCATATGTAGGAATTTACATACTGTCTTTGGCTGATTTTGCACTACAGTAGCAGAGTCAAGTAGTTGTGAAAGAAACAGCATGGCCTGACTGCAAAGCCTATATATTTATTATCTGGCCCGAACAAAAAAAGTTTGCCAACCTCTGCTCTGGAATATAGCAGTTATGAAACCAAAGAGAAAAATGGTTTGGCAGGTGCAAACATGTAACACAGCAAACCCCATACATCATGAATCAGATGCCTAAGCAATTCCAAAACTCTCCCTCTTCCAGGTCCTTGAGACACAAGGCACATTCAAGCAGGGCAGAAGTTTATAAAGATAAAGGCTAGAGTTGAAAGGGCAGGAAGACTGATGAACAGAGAAGCTTATGCCCCACCATACTTCCTACACTTGATTGTCAATATTAGCATCAGCTTTCCTATCTACATCTAGTAGATATTTGGTGAATGAAAAACCACAAAATAAGTATGGATTTACTGGTATTCAGCAAATGATAAACACGTATGCACATCTTTGAATTATTATGTATTTCTAACAAAATTGAGATAATGACGCAGATAATTCATGACTTTTGAATAAAAATAATTTTTTTTCTTAAAAAAAATCAAGTCAGTTGAAAGAAATTCAGAAAATGAATTTAAGGGCCACCTTGTGACCAAAGAAAGCAGTGCAATTTGAACGTTCTAGTCAGAGGCAGAGCGGGGAGAATACACAGACCCTGGACTCTTCCAGGAAGTTCAGATAGCAAAAGAAACTTTGGTTAGAGGTGAAATAAAACCTTCATGATTACCTATCATTTAAAACACCAAGCTACGGGGCACCTGGCTGTTTCAGTTAAGTGTCTGATTTCGGCTGAGGTCGGGATCCTGGAGTCCCAGGATTGAGCCCCACATCGCATCAGGCTCCCTGCTCAGCAGGGAGTCTGCTTCTCCCTCTGCCCTTCACCCCGCTCATTCTCTCTCTCTCTCTCAAATAGTTAAATAAAACCTTTAAAAAAATAAAACACCAAGCTACAATTTATACTTCAAATGAAAATAGAATAACGGGGTCTGGGTTTATCTCCCTAACTGAAACCACTAAAACCTGGACAAAATACATGAAACAACAGTTTTCAGTTATTTAACATCAGACAGTTGGGGGGAAAGTTCCTTGCGAAAGTAGAAACAAATAATATGAGCATTCTGATTGCCCCCAGCTTACTTTGTATTGTAGGATTTAGAACATATGGAGAAGTAAAATGTATGTCAATAATAGCACAAAGACCAGGAGAGGGGGAATGGAAGTACAGCATTTTGAAGTTCTTATTCTATACATGAATATCCTTTGAAGGTACATTCTGAAATGTTAAAAATAGATATTATAAACCTTAAAGTGATCATGAAAAAAGTTGTAGCTGATGAGCCAAAATATGAGATAAAATGGAATCTTCAAAATAGTCAATCAAAAATGTTAGAGGAAGGGACACCTGGGTGGCTCAGTGGGTTAAGTGTCTGCCTTCGGCTCAGGTCATGATCCCAGGGTCCTGGAATCGAGTCCCACATCGGGCTCCTTGCTCAGCGGGGAGCCTGCTTCTCCCTCTGCCTGCCACTCCCCCTGCTTGTGCTCTCTCTCTCTCTGACAAATAAATAAGTAAAATCTTTTTAAAATGTTAGAGGAAAAAGAACAATGAGCAGATGGGACAAATGGGAACAAATAGCAAGATGGTTGATTTAAACAAACATATCAATATCAATAATCAGATTAATGTAAATGGTCTAAATACCTCAATTATAAAGCAGAGACTGTCAGATTGTGTAGAGAAGGAAGGCAAATACATGCTACCTATAAACACCTTATTTTAAATTTAAAGATACAAATTGATTACAAGTAAAGAAATAGAAAAAGATGAATAATCTTAACATCAATCAAAGCTTGAGTGGCTATATTGATATCAGATACAATAAATCTCAGAGCAAAGAATAATACCAGGGATATTACAGTTACTACATAAGTTTAAGTGTTAAGTTTGTCAAGAGGACATGACAATCCTAAACATTCACATATTGCAGTGCTTTAAAATACATGAAGCAAAAACTGATAGAACTGCAATGAGAAACAGAGAAATCCACAATTACAGTCAGAGATATCAACACCTTGTCTAAAAAACTGATAGAACAAGTAGACCATCAGCAAGTGCATATATGACTTGAAAAACACTATGAACCAACTTATCTAGTTGACTATGGTAGAACTTGCCACCACCACCAAGAGAATGTGCATTTGTTTCATTTGCACATGGAACTTTTACCAAGATAGTCCGTATTCAGGGCCATAAGATAAGTCTCAATAACATTAACAGGATTCAAATCATAAAATGTATGTTTTCTGAGCACAATGGAATTAAATGAGAAACAAATAACAGAAAAATATCTGGAAAATCCCAAATATTAAATTAACATCAAGCAACACATGTCTAAATAACCTAGAGAAGAAATCAAAGAGGAACTTATAAGGCACTTTGAACAGAATGAAAATGAAAATTCAACATATGATAATTTATGAGATGTGGCAAAATGACCACTCTGGCAGAAATTTATAGCACTGAACATATATATTAGAATAGAAGAAATCTCTACAGCTATTAAATAAACAGAAAAATTTTTAAAGTTTTTATTTATTTATTTATTTGAGAGAGAGAGCAAGCACAGGATCATGATGTGAACCGAAAGCAGACACTTAAACCCACTGAGCCACCCAGGCACCCAATAAATAGAAGTTTTTAAAAGTTTTTTTTGAAGTATGTTTAATATCTGCTGTTATATTAGTTTCAGGTGTACAATATAGTGATCTGACAATTCTATACATTAAGCTATGCTCACCATGAAAATAAATGGAAATTTTATTTAAAACACCTCCTCCAAAAAACATTCTGAGTCAAGATGGCTTAACTGGTAATTCCACCAAACATTTAAAAATTACATAACACCAATTCTACGCAAAATCTTTCAGAAAATTGAAGAGGAAGGAATAGCTCCCAAGTCACCCTATGAGGCTAGAATTACCCAGATAATTAACCAGACAATTTTACTACAAGGAAAGATAACCACAAACTAATCTCCTCATGAAATATATGCAAAAATTCTTAATAAAACTTTAGCAAAATAGAATCCATTAATACATACAATATACCATGACCAGGTAAGTTTTATCCCAAGGATTCAAGGTAGTGTTAATATTTGAAAATCATTGTAATTCACCACACTAACATAAAAGAGAAAAAACATATGATCATCTCAGTGGCTAATGAAAAAACATTTGCTAAAAGTAAAAAAATATATATTACTGATTAAAATACTCAGCAACCACATATAAAAGAGATGTTCCTCAACCTGATAAGATACATCTACAAAAAAAAATAATGATATATACATAAAGACCAAATGTTTCCTCCCTAAGATGAAAAACAAGGCAAAATAGACATGCTCACAAATTAGATTCAACGTTGTATTAGAAGTTCTAGCCAGCACAATAAGAGCAATAAATAAGTCATACAGATAGCAAAGGAAGAAATAGAAAATATTCATAGAAAACAATTATCTATGTAGAAATTTTTTGTAATATACAAAAAGCTACTAGACCTATGGGGCACCTGGCTGGCTCAGTTGGTGGAGTGTGCAACTCTTGATCTTGGGGTTATGAGTTCAAGCCCCTTGATGGGTGTAGAGATTACTTAAAAATAAAATCTTTAAAAAAAAGCTACCAGAACTAATAAATGAGTTCAGAAAGGTTAGAGGATACAAGATTGAAATATCAATTTAGTTGTATTTCTAATTTTCTGAGACTTCCATAACAAATTACCATAAACTTGGTGGCTTAAAAAAATCCGAGAAATGTATTATCTTATAGTTTTGTAGGCCAGAAGTCCAAATCAAGTTATCAGCAGTGCTACGTTCTCTCTGAAGTCTCTAGAAAGGAATCCTTCTTTACTTCTTCCAGTTTCTAGTGGCCCCAGGCATTGCCTGGTGTGTGACAGCATAACTCCAATTTCTGTTTCTCTTCTGTTTGTCTACATGCTCTTTGTCTCTTCTAAGGTTACATCAGTTGGATTTAGGGCCTACCCTAAGCCAATATGATCTCTCTCAATTCTTTTGTTTTTAAGATTTTATTTTTAAGTAACCTCCATACCCAACGTGGGGCTCGAACTCACAACCCCGAAATCAAGAGTTGCATGCTCTACAGACTGAGCCAGCCAGGGACCCCTCATCTCAATTCTTAATTAATTACATCTGCAAAGACCTGATTTACAAATAAGGTCGCGTTGTGAAGTGCCGGGTGGATATGAATTTGGGGGGAAATTATTCAGTCCTCTATAAGCAATGAACAGCCAGATTAAAATCTAAACCAGTATCATTTACAATAGTATCAGAAATATGAAATATTTCAGGGTAGATTTGAGAAAAGAGATTCAAGACCTGCACATTGAAAACTATAAAACATTGATGACATACATTAAATCCACCAAACTCAGAAAAACAGATCAGATTTGTGGTTATCAGAGGTGGGAGTGGGGGGAAGGGGAATGGGAGAAAAGTGGTCAAAAGTTACAAACTTCCAGTTATAAAATAAATAAGTCATGGGGATGTAATGTAAAGCATGATGACTATAGTTAACAATGCTGTATGATTTATAGGAAAGTTGTTAAGAGAGTAGATCCTAAGAGTTCTCATCACAAGGAGAAATTCTTTTCTTTTCTTTTCTTTTTATTGTATCTATATGAGATGATGAATGTTAACTAAACTTACTGTGGTAATCATTTCACAATATATGTAAATAAAACCATCATGCTATATATCTTAAATTTATACAGTGATGTATGTCAATTATTTCTTGATAAAACTGGGGGGGATGGAAATAACCCAAGTGTCCATTGACAGATGAATAGATAAATATATATATATATATAAGAAATAAGCCAGACAGAAAATGATTCGTGATTTCATTTATGCAAAATACCTAGAGTAGTCAAACTCTTCGGGACGGAAAGCAGAATGGTGTTTGCCAGGGGGTGCAGGGAGTGGGGCAAAGAGAGTTAGTTTAATGGGTACAAAATTTCAGTTTGGGAAGATGGAGGAAGCTCTGGAGATGGATGGTGGTGATGGTTGCACAACAGTGTGAGTGTACTTAATGCCACTGACACATATACTAAAATATGGTTAAGAGGGAATTTTTAATGTTATGATAATTTACCATTATCTAAAAAAATTTGCAAGTCAATCTCCCAGGCCCATCATTGCCTTCAAAGTCTATGAACACCTCAGCCTCCTTATAATACCAGAACCACAAAAACATGACTCACATCAACCCGAGTAGGTATCTACTTGGAAAGGAGATCCCAATCCCACATCCTAGATGACATCACCTCAACCCAGAAGCTTACTACTAGAAATGATGTTGCTTCAGATGACATTGTCTCAGTCCAACATCTCACCATTGGAGATGACTTTGCTCTCTACCCAGAGGAAGACTTCACGCCAGACAGTGAGACTATCATCTCAACAATGCCTAAATGCTGCCTTTCCAAAGATAATGACAAATTAAACACAATATATTGATTGCTTTTCTTCCTTTGATATTAGGGATTCTATTACATTTCTTGAGTTCATTGTTTACTTTGCCCATGAAGCTGGTATATGTTTTGCTCTCTGCCAAAGGTATACTACATACCTCTGCACTGCCGTTCTAAAAATGAATGGAGATTATTGCTTTCCTCAGGAGGCAACTACCTCCTAGACCACCCCTCAACTAACTTGGTTATGGCTGGCCTAGAAGGACTTCTTATACTTCTACTTGTTTTCCTCCTTTTTACTCTCATAAAAACATGTCGACTTACGCCCTACTCTGTGTAAGTCTTTTCTACTATTTGAGCCATTCGAATATCCCATCTTTTTTGTAAAAATACTGTCTTGAGGCAATTTTGAGGCCCTGGCTAGAGGCCGGTTTGTTGCCCTTCTTGAGCAGCTGATGAAGTACACACTCCAGCCACTTCCCATATCATACATTCACACTCTGGGACACTATGCACCAGCCCTCTTTGCCCAGGGGCCAGGTCACAGACAAGTAAGGACAACCTCTATGCCCCGGAGCCTGAGATATTATTCAAATTAGCCAATCCTCAGAGACTCAGAAAAAATCTAGCTAACCCCAACCCACTTGTAATACAAAAGCTGCCCCTAGAGATCAAACTTTCTGTTATCCAGGCGTAACCTGTGCGGCTCTGCCTGGCAACCTTTTCTCTTTTGAAGCTGTAAGTAACAAAGAGTTCTGCCTTCTATCTATTTTTGTGACAGTGTGTTGTGTTCTGCCATCAAAAGAACCTTTAAATCTTACAAAGCCATTTACAAAAAGAAACTCACACCGTATATAAAAATTAACTCAAAATGATCAAAGACCTAAATATTTGAGTCAAAACTTTAAAATTCTTAGAAGAAAACAAAGGGGTAAATCTTCATGTCCTTGGATTTGGTAATGGATTTTTAGATATGACACCAAAAGAAAGAACAACAAAAAGAAAAAATATATAAGTTGGACTTCATACAAATTAAAAACTTACGTGAATAAAAAGGCACTATCAAGAAAGTAAAAAGGCAATCCACAGAATGGAAGAAAATATTTTCAAATCATATATCTGGAAAGGATCTGTATCCAGAATATATGAAGAACTCTTACAATTCAACACGAAAATGACAAACAACCCAATATAAAAAATAGGCAAAAGTTTTGAATAGATATTTCTCCAAAGAAGATACATAAATACCCAATAAATATGTGAAAAGATGCTCAATATCATTAGTCATTAGGAAAATGCAAAATTTGAAAAAATGAAAAATTAATAATTGATTTTGAGAATGTAGAGCAATGGGAACCCTCACGCATTGTTGGTAGGAGTGCAAAATGTTGCAGCCACTGTGGAACAGTTTGGCATTTCCTCAAAAAGTTATACATGGAATTACCACATGACCCAGCAATTCCATTCTAAGATATATACCCAAGAGAAATAAAAATGTACATCCACACAAAATCTTATGCAGAAGTGTTTAAGACAGCATTTACAATGGTTGAAATGTAGAAACAACCCAAATATCCATCAATGTTCGAATGGATAAACAAAATACAATATGAGCATATAATGACATATTACTCAGCCATAAAAAGGAATGAAATACTATACATGCTACAATGTGAATGAACCTTGAAAACATGCTAAGCGAAAGAAGCCAGACATAAAAAGTCACATATTGCATGATTCCATTTATATAAAATATATAAAATGGGTAATCCCATGGAGACAAAGCAGATTAGTCATTGCTAGGGACTGGAGGAAGGGAAAAATTAGTAGTAAAGGGTATGGGGTCTCCTTCAGAGTTAATGAAAATATTTTGGAACTAGATAGAGGAAATGGTTTCCCAACATCGTGAATGCACTATATGTCACTCAGTTGTACACTTTAAAATGGCTAAGTTTTATGTTACGTTAATGTCTCCTAAAATATAGTCTTATTTGAAAAAAGATGTATACAAGTATGTTCTCTAGGCCAGTTCGCCTTCACATCCTTTATATCACATACCCCTCTGAGCATCCAATGATACCAATGGATCTGATCCTAGGCAAATGCATACACCCAGCAACAAAGTACGTATCTCATCTCTCCCCCAACCACACACACACACACACACACACACACACACACACACACACACACACATCATTTTGAATATAATTCCAGGGGATTCAGAGGATTCTCTAGTTAAGAACGCTGGAACCCAAGGAGATAGTGCTCTCTCCCTTTAACATAGCTCACCTGCTATTTGTTTCTTCCTTTTTCTATCTCACCCCAAATAGCTTATTCTCCATCTCCTCTGCCTTTTCTCTACCTATAGCTTCTGCTTCTTCAGGATGTCAATCTGCTCATGTGTCAGGGTTTCTTAGGTTCCTAGGGTACAGATCTTTTCACAAGTGTACCTACTCTACTATCTTCTAAACATATGCACACTTGCATATCATTTCAGGGGGTCCGCAGACTTCCTCGGTTGAGAACACCTGGTCTAGGTCAATCAGTACAGTCAGCATGTCAGACTTCCTTAGACACCGAAACAAATCTGACTCAGAGGGCACAACAGTGGGTAGGGACTGAGAGGCAGCAATCCTGCAGCGTGGCTAGGCTCCTCCCAGGTGCCCTGAAGGTGAAGATATTGGAGTTGAGAAATCCATCAGGCTGCACCTCCTAAGTCTAGTGGTTGGCAGCAGACAGGGTCAGAGAAGCTTCCCTGGGCACTGTGAATAAGGGCAGAGAGCGGCCAAGCATGGAGGCTCTCCCTTCAGCCATCACTTCTCTGGGCTTTATGGAAACCCTCTGCTGCAGGAGTATGGAAGGGATCTGTTCTGGTTTCCAATTGTCAGGACAGCATTCCATCTCTGCTGGGGTTGACTAACTTCTGTGGGAATTTGGGGGAGGGAGGGAAGGATCCAAAGACATTTACTCTGATCCTCACTCTACTGCACCCCCTAACAGTCTCCATTTTTCTACCACTGGGCAGTGGCAGAGAAAGTTTACTTCCCAAAGGTTTCTATGTTTCTGAATCCTCCTCTCAAATTTCTTTCTCACTTGTTCTTGACAAAAATGAGGGAGGTTCAGGACAGTGATGTTCAGAAGCCAGATCCTGCTGTACTCAGTTATCTGCCTCCCAAACCTCCCCCTCCAGGGTGTCCAGATAGCACAAAACCCATCACGTCTCTGAAAATGGTGACGAGAGAGTAAGGGGGCAGGGCAGAAATGTCCAGAGCATTCCTGACACCTTGGTCATCTCTCCGTGTATGTTTTAGAGTGAGCAATAGTCAGGTTCTTGTATGCAAAGGATGAGAGCCTCTGGAAGGTGAGAAGGGGCCTGGAAATTGCATATTCCTCGCCTCTTGAAAGGACAGGAAAAATCAGACCATGTCTGCATCCCCCAGATCCTCAGCTGCCTTTGCACAACAGCTAAATCTCTGAAAGAAGATAGCCATGGGCCAAATTTTCAAGATTGATACTGTGTCTGCCATCAGATTCCAGAGAGTCTACTTAACACTCAGTGATTGTTTGGGCACAATAAACACATGTATTGTTAGTAGAACATGACAGAACTACCTATTTATGAAAATTAAGAAAAATATTTTGTGTGTACCTAACTGAATCCATTTTCTATATAGTGAAAATTAATGCAATGAACTTAATTTTGGAATCTTGTTGGGGGGGTTCTATCTTAAACACATTCTTTGCCCCAAATGAAAATAGGTTTATTTAATTTTTTTGCTTATAAGAATAATCCATGCTGAGGGGCAGTAAATTAAATAAAACTGGAAAAAATATTTAGGAGCAAATAAAATCCCCATTTCAGCTATCTGCTTCCCTGCCTGCCAATCCACCATGCACCTATTGTATGAAGGTCTGGAGGAGAGAAGAAATGAACATCAGTGGCTGAGTGGAGAAGTAGATTGAGGGGGTAGGTGCTTTGAGATCAAAGAAGAGAAAGAAAAAATTCCTCAAAGATGTACCAATGGCCAGTTGCCCTAGGAGATGTAGCCCTTCCTTGATAAGATAGAACAAACACATACCACAGAGAGAAGGGGCCACATTTGACCTGTGGGATTAGGAAAGACCAAAAAAAAAAAAAAAAAAGCCGTGAAAGAAGGGGACTTCAGCGCTGCGAGGCGGGAGCGGGCTAGTCAAGGGAAGAAGTGGGCTGGCTCCTGACGCACTTTCTGCTGGTGGGAGGGGAACCAGGGACCCGAGCCCACTGGTGACGTTTCTTTCACGTGATCAGAAGCCGACGTGTGCAGAAGTCCCTCTCCTCCAGGTACCAGCTCCCCATTTCCGTGGAGAAAGATTTCAGACTGAGGGACAGAGCGGCAACTGCCCTAGAGCCCTGCAGGTAGGTACAAGCTGGAGGAGAAGCGGGGGGTGCGCTGGGATAGGGGTGGTAACTGGCAGAGGCTACAGAGAATCTGGTGTGCTTTCCAGATGCCACCCCCTCTCACCCCCATTCATTTTGGCGCAGGAAATTGTATGAGTGTTGGGGGAGAGATCTGGGTACCATCTCTTATTTCCCTGGGTAAGTGTGGGCTTATGGCAGAAAGAAATGGGAGGAGAAGGAGGCATCTCTTTGGAATGACCACAAATCCACAGGCACCTGCGGACCCCTGGGGTGGGGGGTGGCAGAGGGCAAAGACCAGAGCGGGTCCCGGACTGGATTCTCTCTACCCCTTCCTTCCCCGATGGCCATATGTTTGGTGCAAGAAACGGAGGGCTTGGCGGGAGGAGATGGAGAGGGACCAGGGGTTGAGAATGGGTACCCGTTGGGATCTCCTAGGAGGTAGGCTATCTCACTGACGGAGAGGGCCGGGAGAGGGGGACGGCGATAGCGAGGAAATGGCCTGATCTCTGCAGGGCAGCGGGAGAGGGCACAGCCTGTGAACCCGAGGTGGGGAGGGCCTGCGCTCTCTGCATCTTTTCCTCACCTTCCGTCCATTTTGGAGCCGGAAATGGTGGGCTGCAAGTAGGGGGGAGGGGGAGGTGCTGCAAGGGAGGGGGACAGAGGTTCGTTCTGGAGACCAGCTCCCTTTTGCGGAGGAGTGGCTTCTGAACTAGGGAGGACTGAGCGAAGATACCATGAGCCAAATGTTTACTGAATTTGGAAATAATTTGTTTCTTGCATTGTCGGAAAACGTGGTATTTCTGTGTATGTGGAGAGGCAAGGGGTGTCAGGAATGCTCTGGACATTTCTGCCCTGCCCCCTTACTCTCCCGTCACCATTTTCAGAGACCATGATGGGTTTTGTGCTATCTGGGCACCCTGGAGGGGGAGGTTTGGGAGGCAGATAACTGAGTACAGCAGGATCTGGCTTCTGAACATCACTGTCCTGAACCTCCCTCATTTTTGTCAAGAACAAGTGAGAAAGAAATTTGGGAGGAGGATTCAGAAACATAGAAACCTTTGGGAAGTAAACTTTCTCTGCCACTGCCCAGTGGTAGAAAAATGGAGACTGTTAGGGGGTGCAGTAGAGTGAGGATCAGAGAAGCAAAGGGAAGGGCAAGGGGGTGGCGGGATTTAGGAAAGTTTGGACAACTATAGTGTGACAAGAATCAGCGTCCCAGTTGCCAGTCGCTCACTTCTCGACCTTTCCTTCACCCTGTCTCCTGTCTCTCCACAGGTCTTCAGGTCTGTGGTTGTAGGCACCAACCCAGACAAGAGAGGAAAAGACCTGCAGGACCAGTGCAGGTCAGTGGGAGAAAGTAACTGTCCTGGAACCACTGGGAGTAAGAATGACTTAAGCTTGAGCAGAAGTTGAGGAGGCCACTCCCTGCCAACCCTCCTCCAGGCCACCCTACTGCAGTCTCAGAATACGTGGCCTCAGTCAGGACTCTCAGGGAAGAAACACGGTGCTTTATGACTGTTGAGGACCGAGGGGAGAACAAGGAAGTGAGAGACAGGAAGCGTGGCCTCTGTGAAGCCCCTTGAAGGTATTAGAGTAGCCCTGAAATCTGAGAAGAGGCCATTATTCTATTGTGTCTGAGGTTCTAGAAGTCTTAAAACTGCAGACAAGGGAAAAAAGCAACTGGCCAGGATTCCTACAGGTCAGTGTAAGTCGGGACTACGCAGTTAAAATTGTCACGGGCATAGCTAACGCCAGAGCAAAGTTTAAGGACAAAGCTGCTCTTACACACTTCTCTGCACACCCCACTTAAATAGAGAAAGAAGCACCTGTGGGAGTTTGTGTAAGGGTGTAATCATGTAAACATGTGTGAAGTGGGAAGGAAAGGAAAAAATGTCTGGGTGGGAGTGCACCTGTAATTCGGGATGGGGTGAGGAAAATCCTAAATCATAAAAGGCAATTATTTTCAAGCTTTGTTTCCCCCAATCTGAGTCCTCCTTTTTATTTCCTAGGACAGGCAAAGGAGGGAGCATCTCAACATGGAAAAGATCTACAAAGAAAACGAACGAAAGCCAGAAAATGAAGGGAACCTGGAAAATGAAGGAAGGCCAGAAGATGAAGTCGATACAGAAGATGAAGGAAAATCAGATGAGGAAGAAAAGCTGGAAGTGGAGGAGAAGCCAGGGCATGAGGGAAAGCTCCAGAATAAGGGGCAGCCAGATGATGAAGGACAACCAGAAGATGAGGGAAAGCAAGAAAAGCAGGGCAAGTCCAAAGATGAGGGAAAACCACACAGTGAGGGCAAGCCAGAATCCCTGGCAAAACCCGAGGGTGAGCCACGGGCTGCCGAAAAGCGCCCGGCTGAAGATTACGTGCCGAGGAAAGCAAAAAGAAAAACAGACAGGGGAACGGACGATTCCCCCAAGGACTATCAGGAGAACTTACAGGAAAGGCACTTGGGCAGTGAGGAGATGATGAGAGAATGTGGAGATATGTCAAGGGCTCAGGAAGAGCTAAGGAAAAAACAGAAAATGGGTGGTTTTCACTGGATGCAAAGAGATGTACCGGATCCGTTTGCCCCAAGGGGGCAGCGGGGTGTCAGAGGAATGAGGGGCGGAGGTAGGGGCCAGAAGGACTTAGAAGATGTTCCATATCTTTAATGCCTTTGGCCTTTAATCGTGATCTCTCTGATGACAATATTGCCAACCTTGCTTTCCCTGGCAGGCATTTGCCAGGCTATGTGCTTTAACCTTATGCTGATACGTTGCTTTAGGTGTCACTCTCTCGGTTACCAGCAGCCTTTTGACCCACCTGCAGCACTCTGTCTTTCAGTAGGGGACTTCCGCCCATGTGCATGGAAGAGAGATGTTCGTGGTACATTGTAAAATATTAATAAAAAAAGTTTTCAGAACTACATATATGCATCAGCCCATTTTTGAAAAAAAAATAGTTACATAATACATCCATGAGTAGGGGAAACTATGAAATTGAGTAGATCAAAAGAGAAATGGTGGTTTTCCCTGTGTAGTGGCAATGGAAGAGATTATCTTCTTTCATCTGCTTTTTTTCCTTAAAAAAACATAGATTACTTTTGTCATAAAGTAAACAATAAAAGATTTTCAAAATGGGAAAATACATACCGAGCAATCAAAATAACAGTTCAGTAAGTTTACGAAGGCAGTGGAGACACTTAAAATTCCTGTTGTCTGGATGTGAAACGATGTGTAAAACTCGCATCACCTCTGGGGCTCGAAGCTGGAGGAATCAGCCCGGCAGTGATTACAGATCCACTGCTGTAACAAACAGTCTTACCATCTGTGAAATGGGGATAAAACTTCTCTTCCAGGGCTATGGAGAAGATCAGATGAGGTAATGAGTGTGAGCTGTGTTGGGCTGGCTCCTACCCTCTGCCCTGTACTAGCAGAGCCAGAACTCTGTCAGATGTTTGGGGGAGGGCTGAAGGAAATCTCACTGGTGTCCAGGAATAAGTCTTGGAAGCTAAGAGGTGGGTGCCACTTTACCTTGGGTAATACTATGTCTGATGTGCACTGTGCATCTTCTCATGGGTCCTACACCCTTCCCAAAGGGCCCCAGTGCTGGTGGTGGGCTGGAATCCTCAAGGTAACAAAACCCCTTTGATTTCCCTGGAGTCTCTGCTGAGTTGAATCCCCTCTATGTTCCCTGCCGAAGTGTGGAGAAGATGCCTCTTCTCATGTTGTACTGTAGTGTTATTAATCCTGCCAGGAAATGTGGGAAAATGCTTTTGAAAGTTTTAAGTAATATATTTTTCAGACATAATTACCCCATTAGACTTGCTGTTTTCAAAGCAAGGAATTTATCTTACTGATTTTGGTACCCACAACATAGAATACAATATATAAATTATCAAGTCAGAAGGCCTCAACTCTTGGTCCAGTTCTGTCCCTGATTGAATATGTAGCCCTGAGCACATAAAATCATTCTTCAGCAACTGAGGCTTGCCACTCCAAAAGGAACACAACAGGAGACGGGTTATATGAAAATTCATTGCTCATGATTTTAACATTGGATATGGTAGCGTTTCTCAAAGTTTGCTAGCTTCCAGAAGACCACCTGCATTAAAATCACGTAGCTACCTTGTCAACAATTCGGAACCCTGGTTCCCATCTCAGACCCAGTGTATCAGAATCTTGTTTGACTTGTCCTCAAAATGCCTGTGTGTGTGTCCTTTGTTTTTAGCAAATTTTTGTTTTTATCAAATGGATGCCTGTAACAAATTTTAAAATCCAATAGTGCAAAATAATTTATTATTAAAAACTTCAGTCTGCCTTGCCATTTCACATTCTCATCCTCCAGAGGCAACTACCATAAACATTTTTGGCTTTTTCTAGTATTTACTTCCATATTTCTGAATAATATGTTTATGCTGCTATTTCTTTTTTTAAACAGCTTGATTGAAATATAACTCACATACCACAAAATTCACCCTTTTAAAGTGTACGATTTAGTAGTTTTTAGTATAACAGAGCTCTGAAACCATCATCATTATCTAGTTCCAGGATATTTCCATCATCCTGAAAAGAAACCTCATACTTATTAGCATATAATGGTGTTCCCATTCTCTCCCCCCACCGCACCTAACAAGCACTTAAGCACTGACCTACTTTGTCTCTACAGATTTGTGTATTCTAGATATTTTATTTATATATATATATATATATATGGAACCATACAATTCACAGCCTTTCATGTAGCATAAAGTCTTCAAGGTTCATCTACATTGTAGTGTATATCAGTACTAAAAATTCTTGTACGTGTTTTTTTTGCCTTTTAAAATAAACTTTATGGAGAAGACAAAATATAATATTTACAAGTACAGAAATGATAGCTCTGCTTTAGTTTATTATGTAGATAACCGTAGTGCATGCTGATAATTATGTCCAAATATTGCTCAATTTTTTTAAAGATTTATTTATTTATTTATTTATTTATTTATTTATTTGTCAGAAAGAGAATGAGAGAGAGAGTTCGAGCACAAGTGGGGGGAGTGGCAGATAGAGGGAGCAGCAGGCTCCCCACTGAGCAAGGAGCCCGATGTTGGACTCGATCCCAGGAACCTGGGATCATGACCTGAGCCGAAGGTAGATGCTTAACTGACTTAGCCACCCAGAGGTGCCTCCAAAGTTGCTTTAACTTCATTTGTATGCTTTGATTCCCTCTATGAAAAGGCACTCTAAATTTAACATACTTGACTTTTGTCTGTTTTAAAGTAAACACAGATGTGTAGTATTTGACATGCTAGTTATTCATTTCTGCTGGAAGAAGAAAAATATTTTTTTCAATTTTTTGTTTTTAAAATTAAAATTTTTTCCAGTTTTATTGAAATATAATTTACATATATTACTATATAAGTTAAGGGGTACAGAGTATGGATTGATATACATATCATATATATTGTACATATATTATAAAACACATATATTGTAAAATAATTACCACAATGAATTTAGTTAATACCCATTATCTCACATAGATACGATAAAAAGAAAAAGAAAAAGTTTCTCCTTGTGATGAGAACTATCAGGATTTACTCTCAACAACTTTCATACATAACGTACAGCAGTGTTAACTTTTTGCATTTAAATACGTGTTTTATTTCCTTGGGTATATACCTAGGGGTGGAATTGCTATGTCATGTGTTAACTCTATGTTTAACTTTTTGAAGAACTGCCAAACTGTTTTCCAAAGCAACTGTGGCATTTTAACAATCCCATCCGCAGTGTACAAGTGTTCCAACTTCTCGACATCCTTTCTAACACTTGTCATTGCCTGTATTTTTTATTCTAGCCATCTTAGTATAAAGCGGAATCCCATTGTGGTTTTGATTTGCATTTTCCTAATGGCTAATGATGTTGAGCATCTTTTCTTTTCTTTCTTTTTTTTTAAGATTTTATTTATTTATTTTACAGAGAGAGGGAGAGAGCACAAGCTGGGGGGAAAGGCAGGCAGAGGGAGAGGGAGAAGCAGGCTCCCCACTGAGCAAGGAGCCTGATGTGGGACTCGATCTCAGGACCCTGGGATCATGACCTGAGCTGAAGGCAGATGCTTAACCGACTGAGGCACCCAGGCGCCTGATGTTGAGCATCTTTTCATGTGTTTATTGATTGTTTGTATATCTTCTTTGGAGAAATGTCTATTCAAATCCTTGACTCATTTTAAAATTGGGTTGGTTGTCTTTTTATTGTCAAGTTGTAAGGGTTCTTTGTTTACTCTGGACACAAATCTCTTATCAGATGTATGACTTGTAACTGCTATTTCCTGACGTGTTAACTTTTGTCATTATCCACTGGCTCTCTGATAGGATAATCGAGTAGTTCTCTCTTACCATCACAATCCCCACATCTATTGCCTGCCGCCCAGTATAGCTTTATCGTATCTATCGTGTATTGTAACAAGCATTCCAGTGATTCTGTTGTTTAACTCTGAGGACCATTTGTGCATTTGTCAGGTTAGGCTAAGCTTATGTTAAGCTTATGCTAGGATAGCTACCAACCCCAAAATATCAGTGGCTTAACACAACAAAGATTTATTTCTCAAACTTCATGAGAACTGGGGATGATGAGGTTCTGCTCTCCCTAGTTTCCCAGAGATCCAGACTGAACATGATAGCACTGCAACAGAGGAAAAGAGTACGTGGAGATCTCACACTCATTTTTCCACACTGTGGTCTAGAAGTGATATAGATCACTATTGTTCACAGTCCATTTTTTTCGTATTTCTAGCTCTTTAATTCTGACAAGCAATTCTGAGAGAAGTGTTATTATGCCTTCTATATAGGTGACTGAACTGAGTCTCAAAGAGCGTTAAGTGATTTATGCAAGGCCACACACCGATAAGGGAAAGGGCCTATATTGGAACCTAGGTTTATCTGGCTCTAAGGCAATGATCCTTAACTAGCTTGCTTTCCTAAACAGAAGGATTTGAATTTTATCTTCATCCTATTAACCAACCAATCCTTTAAGATGTCAGAATAGGGACGCCTGGATGGCTCAGTTGGTTAAGCATCTGCCTTCGGGTCAGGTCATGATCCCAGTGTCCTGGGATTGAGTCCCGCATCAGCTCCTGGCTCAGCGGGGAGCCTGCTTCTCCCTCCACTTGCTGCTCCCCCCCTGCTTGTGCTCCCCAACAAATAAATAAATAAAATCTTCTAAAAATATAAGATGTCAGAATAGTGGTAATATTTCTTCAGATGACAGACCTAAAGAGCAACGCTTGGAATGGCATTACTTCCTCCATTATTACTGCCTTTAAAAGGCATTTAATGCCAATTCACAGCTTGACTGCCTTGGTCCCCAAGTCATGGGCTATGCCTATAGTACATGTAGGTATTCTCCTTGAGTTGGAGGATGACATGCCTTTTTAAGCCCCCTTTGCCTGGGGTCTCCTATACTTTTGGGCCTAGGATGACTCAAACATCAGAAGTCCTGTACCAGGCAGGTACAGAACTAACGTCACCACAAAACCATCAAAAGAGGCCCAGGCGCAATCAAGGCCCTTCTGGGAGTCTGCTCAAGGGTGCCTGGGTGATTGTCCTAACTGCATCCGCACCCTTATTGCTCTGGGGGCTATTTCAAAGGACTCTGAGAGAAAGGTTCAACCTTTCTACTTCAAACTCAAATTATCTGGTCAAATCCAGTTGTAGCAGGCTCAGAAAGGGAGCGATGCTTTTAAGTTCTGTGGTATGGAGTTTAATTTCCACCCCTACAAAATTTTCCTTCAAACTCCAAAGGGAAAGAGGGCAGGGGGAAAAAACAAAGCTTTATGACTGAAAATGAAGAGTTCCTGTCACTGGAGACTACTGAGCCTATCGCCTGTTCACAATGAGTCAACAATGACCCATGTTGCTAAGGACAGTCATATAATAAAAGATAGCTACTTTGTTTCTCCCTCACTATCTTCCTAAACTCAGTAAATGCTTTTGGAGTAAGGAAATGAATGTTCCTGAGAATAGGCCCCAACTCCCTGTCCACTGCAAGCCACTAGAGCAAACAAGTTTATGCTGCTTATGGGAACCAAAAGGAACTTTAAATCAAATGTTATTTAATTTGTAAATGAACAAGACAATTTTTGGTTTCAGCTCCAAATGAAGAGCTGAAAAGAATGGCACTCACACTACAACAGGAAAGAAAGTTGGATAAACTGCAAAATAGCAATTTTTCTTAAAACCATCAGAGAACTGAGTTCACAGGGCAAACAATGATCCCAAAATCTAGAGAGAGACTCGTGGAGGGTGAAATAGGACATGAGCATCTGCTTCTCTGGGATAGACACTACCAAACAACATGTAGACCAGTAAGAAAATTTAGCTAGAAATTGCTAATGAATTTCTAAAGACTGAGTGAGGGTTAGCATAAGTGTGTGAAGTCCCTGAGGGCTTTGGACATAAAGGGCTTACACTCAGGTTTTACTCCGGGAACTTCACTAGGTGTTCCCAGGTAAGATCTGGGAGAATCTGAGAAAGCCTGCTCCGTAGTGCCAGCTAAGAGACAGAGACAGCTGTCACTCAGGATGAAACTCCAACCAGATCAAACTCTCCCACCAAACAAAAAGACTTAATCTGCAGGAAGGACAACAAAACCCATATCCTGAAGACACTGGTGGAAACCCACTGCAGCTGGGGAAAGGAAACCAAAAAACAAAAAGCTCTATGAAGGCATGTGTGCTAGGCTCGGCATTGTTTCTGAAGGAGAACCATGAACACTTGTGAAGGTTACATCACTAAAACTCAGGTTCATAGTGCTTGCCTAAGATGAAGACCTGATCGGAACATCAGAGTATGCCTGTCCCTCTCCTCAACACCACACTGACAAACATTGAGTAAAAATAACGGTGGAGGACAGCGAGAAACACATTCTTTCTGAGAAAAGCAAAGAAAACTGCAAGGCCAACTGGAAAGACTCAAAGCCAATGGGAAGAAAACATCAAACTCGGCCAAGCTTCTAACTAGATTAAAGCAAACCTCCATACTAAAAACTTAGCAGGAAAGACAGGTTTATCTTCAGTCATAAATTCTATTTACCCCAGTAATTACTGTCTTATACAAATCCAGTTTTCAGGTAAAAATTATAAGAAATATAGAAAGACAAGAAAATAAAACATTCTGAAGAGACAAAACAATAACCAGAACCAGAATCAGATATGATAAAGGTCTTGAAACTATCAGACGGGGAATTTAAAATAACTGTGGTTGGTGTTCCACTTCTGGCATGGTGATGTGAGGAGCTCTGAGAATCCACTCCCCAGTGAAATTGCTGAAAGTTATTTTTTAAAGATTTTATTTATTTATTTGACACACACAGACAGAGGGAGAGAGCAAGCAGAACCAGGGAGAGTGGCAGGCAAGGGAGAAACAGGATCCCCGCTGAGCAGGGAGCCCGACGCAGGGCTTGATTCCAGGATCATGACCTGAGCTGAAGGCAGATGCTTAACTGACTGAGAGACCCAGGCATCCCTGAAAGTTATTTTTAAAATATAACCATTTAAATTCTTTGGAAGTGGCCATAAGGGCATACAGCAAATAAGAAAAAAAGCCATATTTCTTTAAGAAAATCTACTAAAACAATAAGAACAATGAGGATCTGTGACATTTTAACCAAGATTTTCTCTTTCCTTCCCACCTCCCAGCTCAGCATGATGGAAACCACATGCCTACAGGGTACAGGTAAGAGCACAGGTCTCCTCACCTCAGTTCACATCCATAAGGGTCACATTATCTTTTCGGGAGAGATGGAATTTCTCATCCTGTCTTGAGTTATCTGTTGCTCAGGCTAAGTTCGGGGTGAGTGTAGATGAAAGGTGGGGGCTCCCTTCTGCCCAGTCCTCATTTATCAGAAAGAAGCTCTCCCTCCAGCACAGTGTGCTAAGAATATTGGAGCCCCAATTGCCCGGGAAAGGCAAGCCAAAAAGACTTGAAGGTACTGGGCATCCCCAGTCAAATGCACAGATCCTAAAGCAGGAGTGTCACTTAGAGAGAACTGTGCCACTGTGTCCATCCCTAGATCCAGAGCTTTGTAACAGAGATTTTTCCCGGTGGGAGAGGCAGTCTTTGAAACAGAGAGCCCAATCTCTTTCCAAAGGAACTGTCACACAGTATAGAGAAGTTGAAGGCTAAAAGCACTATAAAAACACGAAGATTGTGGTGAAATGCAATTAGGAGGAGGCCAGTAGATTAATTAGAGATATAACTAAATGTCAGGCCAGCTAGTTTACCAGAGAAGTAGGGAAAGAGACAGCTATGTAGAGTTTTATCTCTATCTCTGAAAAGAAGACCAAATGTTATACCACGAATCTATGAAGTAATTTATGTCCCAGTGCATTTTCAAAAACAACAGACAATCAACTAGCTATTAGTGGAGCTTTAACAGTTAAGTGTGTTCAGGGAAAGAGACAGTGAAGAAGACTGACAAAAGCACTTTCATCCCACAGTGACTGTGGGCATACCCAATGCTGTGCTCTCTCGGGAGCAACATGAGGTTTCACATAGCAGGGAAGAAATGGACATGACTAAAATAGCCAGTCAGTAAACAAACAAGCAAACAACAATTTTAATAAGCCCCAGAGGAAAAAAAAAAAACGGTACTCAGAGTTGCTAAAATATATTATCTGAAAAAATTGCAAGACATGAAGAGAACCAGGAAAGTAAGCCCATATATGAGGAACAAAGCAGGCAACAAAGCAGGTCTGTGGGAGTGACCAGATGTTAAATTTAACAAAAACTTCAATATAAATATATTCAAAGAATGAAAAAAACCCTGTGATTAAAGAAGTAAAGGCAGGTATGATGACAATGTTACATCAAGTAGAAAAAAATCAATAAAGAGATAAATAGTATAAAAAGAAACAAGTGGAGATTCTGAAAAGTACAGATTGAAATAAAAAATTCATGAGAGGAGCTCAACAGTAGATTTGAGCTAGCAGGAGAAAGAATTTGTGAAGCCTAAGATTCTAAAGAAGAGAGAGAAAAAAGAAAAATGAACAGAGTCTCAGAGAAATATGGAACACTCTTAATCATACCAACCATACATGTAATGGGAATACCAAAAGGACAGGGAAAGGAGTAGAAAATAATTCAAAGAAATAACGTTTGAAAACTTCCCAAATTTAATGAAAAACATTCATCTACATATCCAGAAAGCTCAGTGGATTTCAAGTAGGACACATGCAAGAGACTGGCAAACACACACAGCATAGTAAAAATGCTGAAAGCCAAAGACAAGGAGAAAATGTTGAGCACAGCAAGTGAAAAATGACTCCTAACTTATGAAAGAACCTAAATAAGATTAAGAGCTAATTTGACATCAAAACAATAGATGCCGGAAGGAAGGAGGACAACATATTCAAATTGCTCAAAGATACAAACTGTTAACCAGCAATCCTGTATTCATCAAATATATCTTTCAAAAATGAAGGCAAAATAAAGACGTATTCAGATTTAAAAAAAAGACAGAAAAAAATCTGTTGCTAACATACCCACCTTACCAAAAATACAAAAGAAAGTCCTCTAGTTCTGAAAGTGAATAACCCCAGAGAGTAATTTGAATCCATGAAAAAATAAGCACACATACAGGTAATTATGTAATTATAAAAGACAGTACAAACGCATATTTTTCCCTTTCCTTCTCTTAACTGATTTTGAAAAGCAACTGTTTAAAACAATACATTTGCAATGTGTTGTTTGAGTCTATAACATATAGAACAGAAATGTATCTGCCAATAAAAGCACAAAGGAGGTGGGCGGGGGTAAAGCTGTATTGGGCTAAGGATATGAATCCATAAGGTAACTAAGATATCCCTGAAGAAATGAAGAGAACCAGAAGAGAACCAGATAAATAAGAAGACTAACATAATTCTATGGATATATACTTGCTATCCTTCATTTTGCATCCTCCATAAAAGACACAAAGTTATGTAAAGTAATAATGACAACAATGGATAGGCTTATAACATTTTTTGATGCAATATGTATAACAATATTCCCACAATAAGTGGAAAAAGGGAATAGAACTGTATGGGAATGATGTTTCTATATCTTACTGGAATTTAGTTAATATAAATATGAAATAGATCTTGGTAAGTTAAGATGTAAATGCCAAGTCCTAGGACAATCACGAAGGAAACACCTGAAAAATATATAATGAAAACATCATTAAAGAAATTAAAATCCTTCATTAAAATATATTCAATTAATGTAAGGAAAAAGAAAGAAAGGAGGAATAGAGGAACAAAAAATACATGAGACATATGACAGACAAAAAGCGAATTGGCAGAAATAATTCCAATTATATCAATAATAACATTAAATGTGAATGAATTGAACAACTTAATGAAAGGCAGAGATTGTCAGATGGAATTTTAAAAAGATCCAACTCTATGCTGTTCACAGGAGACACACTTTAGATTCATAAATAGATTGAAAGCAAAAGGATGAAAAAATATATATCATGAAAACCTGAGTCACTGTATGATAGATGCATGCCCTACCCTCACTGAAAGGGAGGGGGGAAGAGCTTACCAAGTTGCTTTAGAAAACAGTGTTTTGGCTGTATGTTATAAAGCTCAGGACAAAAAGAGCTGTACATAAATTCTGTGCTCTGGTTGGGAAATTTGTTTCTTACAGGGATACATGATAACAATTCTGAAATTACTTTAACTATATACTAAGGTTAAATAAATAAGTAAATAAATCATATATAAGGAGAACCAGGTTTCTCACAGTCAGAGATAGAAGTTAAAAAAAGTGGAGGGGTGCCTGAGTGGCTCAGTCATTTAAGTGTCTGACTCTTGATTTCGGCTCAGGTGATGATCTCAGGGTCATGAGATTGAACCCCGCACGGGGCTCCCCATTCAGCGGAGTGTCTGCTTGAGATTCCCTCTCTTCCTCTCCCTCTGTCCCTCCCTGACTCACCTGCCCCCTCACACACGCTCTCTCTCCCTCTCTGAAATAAGTATGTAGGATCTTAAAAAAAAAATAAGTGGTGAGATTGGAGAGCCTGGCTGGCTCAGTCAGAAGAGCATGTGACTCTTGATCTTGGGGTTGTGAGTTTGTGTCCCACTAGGTATAGAGAGTACTTAACTAAAAGTACTAAATGGAGAGAAAGCTAAATGGATACTTGTCATAATGGATGAGTCACATGTATAAGTATGAACTTATGTGGGGGGAAGGAAGAGGGAGGGAGGGAGAGACAAGGAGAGAGATACAGACACAATAAATAAATGTAGGTATGTCTTTAGACAAACCATATTTAGCATACATACATCTCCTTGTTCTATCAGCTGAGAAGTCCTAGAAACAATGACACTCCAGTAGCAACACAAATATCTTGCATTCAGATCTTAATTACTAAATATGATTATCCAATAACATAACCAAGACTGCTTGGAGAAATAGCTGATTATTGGGTTGAAAAAACGGAAAATACAGGGGCGCCTGGGTGGCTCGGTCATTAAGCGTCTGCCTTCGGCTCAGGGCATGATCCCAGAGCCCTGGGATCGAGCCCCGTATCGGGCTCCTTTGCTGGGAGCCTGCTTCTTCCTCTCCCACTCCCCCTGCTTGTGTTCCCTCTCTCGCTGGCTGTCTCTCTGTGTTAAATAAATAAAATAAAATCTTTAAAAAAAAAAAGAAAGGAAAAGGAAAATACAAGATGAATCTGGAACATCTTGTAGTACCAGAAAGCATGGAAGCAGAAAAAGGATGAGGGTGTGCCAACCTGGAAGACCCCCTAGTGGCAAAGGCTGGAATAATCTGGGCAAAAAATCAAATAATGATCCTATTGAATTATAACCCCAAAGATTTAAAAATTCATTAAGGGGGCCTAGGTGACTCAGTTGGTTAAGCATAGGGCTCTTGATTTGGGCTCAGGTCATGATCTCAGGGTTGTGAGAGGGAGCCTCATGTCGGAGTCCACACCCAGTATGGATTAAGATTCTCTCTTTCCTGGACACCTGGGTGGCTCAGTCTGTTAAGCACCTACCTTCGGCATGATCCAGGGGTCCTGGGATCGAGTCCTGCATCGAGCTCCTTGCTCAGTGGGAGCCTGCTTCTCCCTCTGCCTGCCCCTCCCCCTGCTTGTGCTCTCTCTCTGAAAAATAAGTAAATAAAATCTTTTAAAAAAAGATTCTCTTTCCCTCTCCCTCTGCCCCTCACCCCCCCTTAAAAATGTTTTTAATTAAAAAATTCATGAGTCATACTGATAGAAACAAGTAGTTGTATCAATAAATAAATGGGACAGGGGAGGACAAATAAATTTTCCTTACAGAATAATTTGGAAGTATTAAATACAGAAGGAAATGAGTAATATAAAAATTTACTATCAGAACATCACTGTAATAATCACTGCAGGCAAAATCCACAGAATATTTGCATAGTTTCAAATTATATCTGGCCCCAAATATTTATTAGTTACTATGGTTGTTTTCAAACATGTATCCACAAATTCTTTGATACTCCTCCCTCCAAGAGGTAGAACTTAATTCCCCTCTGTAATGTGAGCTAAACTTAGTAACTTGCTTCTAACAAATAGAGAACAGAAGGGAAAAACAATAACTTTACAAGTGGAGAAATGCAGCAGACATCATCTTCACCAAGTGATCAAAATTAACTTCACCAGCGATCAGTCATGTTGATATCATGTAACCCTGATATTGTGATGAAAAGGGCATTTCACCTCTGTGATATTCTTCCCCAAACCACTAACTCCAGTCTAATTATGAGAAAAAATATCAGACAAACCCAACTTGAGGAACATTCTACAAAATACCTCACTCTTCAAAAGTGTCAAGTTCATGAAAAATAAGGGAACACTGAGAAACTGTCACAGAGTACAAAAGACTAAAAAAACATGTTAACTAAGTGCAACTTTGTATCCTGGTTGAATCCTGGAACAGAAAAAGGACATTGGTAGGAAACTTGGAGAAATCTGAATAAAGTCTGTAATTTAGTTAACAGTATTGCACAAAAGTTAATTTCTTTGTTTTTATAAACGTAGCATGATTATTAGGCAAAGCTGGGTGTAGGGTATATGGAAATGCTTTGTATTATCTTTAAAACTCTTCTTTAGAACTCAAATGATTTCAAAACACAAAGTTTAAAAAATACACCAGGCTGAGTTTCAAGAACCCATAATAAAACTCTTTTAACGAATGAAAGTGACTGAATAGTTGAGGAAACAAACTGAAATGTCATTACACGAATTCATTATTCAGTGAGAAAGGGAGAATTTGACAGACTGTGGTTGACAGCAATTACTGGAAAAAAATAAAATCATTCCATGTTATGCCAGAAAACTGAAACTACTTAATAAACTAGGGGTGTGTGTGTGTGTATTTTTATTATGTGTATTGCATGAAACAATATTCTTTAAATACTCACCTGCCACTTCCTTCACTCAAAAAATATAATTTTAATATAATTCAATGTCACTCCTATATGATTGTTTCATTCCTTTTTTTATCTGCACAATTGCCATGGTATGGATAATTTAGTTAATCATTCCCATATCGATGCAAATTTAAATTGTTTCCACCAACTTAATATTTCAACATTGGAATGGTTACAAAGTTGAACCAGATAAAGTTTTTGTGCTGATGGCATTTTCAGATAAGTGAGGGATACAAAGTAGAAAGCCAACAAAACAGGGTGAAAGTGTTAGGCTGGGAAAGTACAGGGTCTAAAGGATAATGTAGGACAGGCAAGCAAGGCAGAATCAAGAGGCCAGCACAGACTTTTTCATTATAAATTTAATTTTTAAAAGCACCTCAGCATACAGCAAGGGCACTCTCTCTCCAACTCAGCTTGTGACACAGAAAAAAGTTGCCTGGCCCGAGCTTTAGTACAGCCGAAGTGTGCCTCCCCTGAACCCAGCAAGAGGTTCTATCTAGATGCAGATCTCAAGGCTTAATTACACAAAGCAATCTAGAGAATCTAGCTGGGTGGATTTTAAGCATACTGTCACATATTAAAAGTCTAAGCAGTCCAGCTCAGGGATTCTTATTATGGCAGCCAACATGGATACCATGGGGACATCTGAAATGGCTGTGGTTATGACACAGCATTTTAGGTTCACAGCAATTTGTAATAGCATTATGCCTCGATAACTCAAACCCTTTGCCACAATAATCCACAATGTGTGTAGCATTTAGCTGTGAGTTCAGGAAGTGGGCAAATCATCTGGAAGAGATGAAAAGTATCATAGTAGTTGTGCTTCGAGTTAGGTTCATTTGCTTGGACGTGGCCAATTGCTATTCTGAATGGTTTGTGACACTTTTGAAACTTATCCATGCCAAATTTCCAAATATCAGGGAACATAGTAGGGAGGGATGGTGGAAGAGTTTACTTTCTGAAACAGAGACAGTCTAATTGGAAATCAGGTTTTCGTGCTCCACTTACCAGAATGGGAGCACACTACCCTCCACAGAACAAAGACCTACTGTGTTGTGTTTACTTGTGCTCTAAAAGGGTAAATCATCTTAGGTGGTGGCCACCTTGAGTCCACACTATGCAGCCAAACCTTTGGATCCGGAGCAGATTTTGCCACGCTGGCAACAATGTTTCCAACACATATAGAGTATGCTCGAGAAGTGAGGGAGAGGAATAGCTGTCTCAAGCTCTGCTGTTGGATAAGCTTTGAAACAGCAGTGAAGAAATATGCGGGAGGAGTTGCTGAATAGAGAGCCTCAGAACAAAACGCCATGGAAGTGACTTCTAAAGGGAACATAGAAAACAATATTCTGGATACCACAGTCTTGTACAAGAGCTCCTGGCTGGTAAAACGCTTCCTCCTGTCTTCTCCCCTCATACCACCTGAAGGACGTTGGGCTTTGTTGCTATCCCTAGTGCCCTTTTGGTGCATGAAAACAGGACAGTGATTGGGTCAGAAGCTCGGGGTGTCTACTTTCTAGAATTCATGTCTTTATTGTTAAAATTAATATATGCACCTTTTTCATTTTGTTTTAAAAATAGTTTTTACTTTAATATAACGCTATTGTCTTCAAAAATTGACTTATATTTAAAAGCTACTGTGATGAACTTAATTTCAAAGGTAGCTAAGTGTTATATTGATGCACTGAAATTGCTCAGGGACAACAATAAAGGTAGAGACCTGTATGATCTGGCTGTCAGGTGTGTACCAGTGAGGTGACTGATGTCTGTCTTGTGAGTATTTAGGAAAACAGAGTCAATATTCTCTATTGATAGTGCCATAAAAATGGTGTTAAAGTTGCTCCGACTACACGGAGGCAGAATAAGCAGAGGAGGGGACAATGACACTTCTGCTCTAATTTTTGTGCATACAGAAAGAAGGTACACCTGTGAGTCATTCTGCAAACAGCTCCTTCTGAAACTCTGAGATTTCTGGGAGACGCACCATTACAAATTACAAGAGCCGCTCAAGCAGCATGTGAGCTGGAGCCTGTCTCCTCACACCCCATTTTCAACCCACCTCTGACCATCTGCCTTGTTAGATATGTCCTTCCCCTAAACTCACAGGAAAGGGCAAAGGTACAAGACAACCTTTCCTAAGGGCAATATGAGGGGTGCAGACCGTTGTGCAGCATGGATAGGGAAGGGAGAGATCACTTCTGGTGGGGGTGGCTTTAGAGGCTGGGTGATGAAGTCTGGGCTCCTAAGAATGAGCGGGACCAGGATCTAGGAGGAGGTGGAGGGCAATCACAAGGAAAAAAATGGCCTGTGAGGACAAAGATAGAAGAAGGAATACTTAGGGCCCAGTGAGTAAGAGTTCCTTTTGAGGGGTGCCTGGGTGGCTCAGCCGTTAAGCATCTGCCTTTGGCTCAGGTCATGATCCCAGTGTCCTGGGATCGAGTCCCGCATCGGGCTCCCTGCTGAGCAGGGAGCCTGCTTCTCCCTCTCCCTCTCCCCTTGTTGTGTTCCCTCTCTTGCTGTCCTCTCTGTCAAATAAATAAATAAAATCTTTAAAAAAAAAAAAGAGTTCCTTTTGGTGCGGTAGAGAAGTGTATGACAAGGCTGGGAACATGTGTCCTCAGGTTCAATTCAGATCAATACTGAATGTCAGGATGAGTAAAGTAGGATTTACTTCTCTGATGGTGGGGTTACCATCCAAGGCCTTCGAGTAGGAAAATAACAAGTCAAGAATAAGGAAGAGTAAAGTTTAGTTTGATGGTAACGTGCAAGATAAATTGGAGAGGGAGGGGGAGGCACTGAAGGCAGATAGGTCAGAGAAGGAGTTTCCCTGACAGTCAGGCGTGAGGCAATAAGGTCCTAAATCTGTACACAAATGTTTCTAGCAGCTCTTTGCATAATTACGCAAAACTAGGAACAACTTAGATGTCCTGTGGATAAATGGACAAATAAACTGGAACATCCATATAACAGAATACTACTCAGCACAAAGAAAAGAATGGGCTATTGCTATATGAAACAGCTTAAATGACTTCCCAGGGCATTATGCTGAGTGAAAGTAGTCTCTAAATATGATATATGGTAGATTTCTTTTATGTAACATTCTGAAAAAGACAAAATTATAGGAACTGGGAATAGATCAGTGGTTGCCAAAGTTCAGAGAAGGAGGTAAGATATGACTACAAGGGGGTAGCACGAGGGAGTTTTTTTGGGAGGTGACTGAACTGCATCCTGATTGTGGTGTTGATCACACAAATCTATGCATTTGTTAAACTTCACAGAACTGTACACACAGAAAAGGGCCAATTTTGTTGTTTAGTAATTTTTTAAAAATCAGAGTTGTCCCCCATTAAATATAACATCAGAAAAGAATGAATGGAAACATTTAGTGGTAGTTAATGATTACATCCTTACAATTCATTGGCTATATTTACATTAAAAACTCTCTTGAATAATAGAAAATATATCCCTTAACTGTGGGATAAATTCTTCATGCTTAAATATAAATGATAAAACATTAAGCCAGCAAAAATATTTATTTTTTGAACCCTTCCTTTCCTATGGCAGGCTTGGTTGTTGGCTGCCGCATCCCACCGTGACCATCCTAGACAAAAGATCCCTCACTTTCTCCTTCTCCTGACTCTCCAGCTGGCTGCACTGGCCAGGATGCCATTTCTGGCAACAACACACTTCCAAGTACCAGTGGATTATGGGTTGTTGGGATATCAGTTTCCTCTTTTAACTAATTTTTTTTTTACAGCAATGATGTTCTCTCTGCTTCTGGTCATAACAATTACGCATGTTGATAGTTCTCTTTTTTAATGGAACAAAGTGAACGATACCAGAATATCTCAAGAGTGCCACGAATGAATGAAAATTCTACCTGCTAATTAGCCTCACACCAAATGGTGAAATACAGGGTACTCTCTCCTTTCTCAGGGCTTTGTGAGTGTACGGAAGCTATTTTCCAACATATTTATTTGAGTGCCAAAATAAAGTTCACTCTGAGGAAAGCAGGCTTTTCTGGGGACTCAACGGATTAACAAGGAATCAGATCCTAGAGGATGTAAGAGGTCTCTCTGAAGCCTATTTGAAACCCAAGTGGAAGCCATCCAGCAGTCATCATTGAAAAGGTCCGACATCTAACAGTTGATAACTTGAGTTCAGCCAGAGAGAGAAAAAGCAATGGATTACTTATATAAAATTGCTAACAAGAGAAAAACGGTCTTCTTTGCACAGATTAATCTGGGAGTCAGTTTTTTTTAAAGGTTCTCTTTTAATAAGATCTAAAAAAATTTTCTAACACATCAATATGTTGTGAGAACTCTCATTTCATTTGTAGCCATTAGGAAACTTTCCCCAGTCTTAAAAATTGATAAAACTATTTTGTCCTCCATATTGTGTCAAATATTGATTATGTAGCATCTTTTTTTAAACATCATTGTAAAACATCATGATCATTTAATATCATGCTTAAAACATTACAAAATTCAAGAGAACTAGTAAAAAAAATTCCACACTCTCACTCCTACATTCTTTTCTATGCGCCTCTACCCCCACCCCTCCCCCCATCTACCACCTTCGCCCATTTTCATGCTTGATGGGACTCCTGGGGAAATGGTGGACTGTAGGTCTTGGGGGAGGAGGGGAGGTGGGCAAATTCGAATCAGAGAGAGAAAGAGATAATTCCCCAAAGAAGGAGAAATGGTCGATTAACCCCTAAAAGCTGATCCTCCCTGGCAATCCAAGAAAGGCGAATAGCAACTGCAGGGAGAAGATACCAGTTCTATTGTCTCTGATTGGCAAATACGAAAAAAGATTGACAGTATCAAGTGGAGGGAATGCAGGGGGCGGGCTGCAGTGTGAAATGGGAGGGGTCACTGAAGACTGGAGCTCATTGATGACGCGACCCTCACGTGACCAGGAGTCGACGTGTGCAGAAGTCCTTATAGTCCAGGGCCTGTTTCCCTGGAGCAGCTCCGTATTGCTGGAGAAGGAGAAAAGTGCCCGGGATCCTTTCAGGTCAGTATAAAAGCAGGCGCTGCCTTGGGGACCCTCGGGTCTGGGAGCCAGAGAGCAGAAGCCAGGCGGGGTCGCCACTGTTTTCCCAACATTACAGCCTGCCAAACTCCCATTTTTGTGCAGGAAATTTGGGGCTCTTGGGTGGGGGTGGGGGTGGAGAGGGAGAACGGTAGCCAATTGAGGGTCCCTAGAGAGACACAGAAACAATTTGGGGAAATCACTTGGCGTCTCCCACTCCCTTGCTTGCAGGGAACCGGTGGGCATGCGGGAGGGAGGGCGGGGTTGCCTTAAAAGGAAGGAGAGGATGAGAACGTGGGACAACTTTAGACGAACCAGGCCTAGAATCGTGATAGGGACCGGTGATTCAGGTACTGGCCTGCTCGCTCAGCAAGCACTCCTGTCGGTCTGCAGGACTCTGTGGTCTTTTGGGCGCGACACAATCGAGTGAGGGAAGGAGGCAGGAAAATCCCCTGGATCCCTGCAGGTCAGTTTAAGGGTGCAATTTGCCTCAGGTCCCTTCGGGTAGGGGTGGGGGTGGGGGTGGGAGTGGGAGTGTGAGTACGTGGATGACACCAAAGCCCATCCTGGGGTCGCCACAACCTCTCCCCATCCGGATTAAGCGC
>NW_024423319.1:44954725-45018624 GCF_017311325.1 Ursus maritimus
ATAAAGTTCACTCTGAGGAAAGCAGGCTTTTCTGGGGACTCAACGGATTAACAAGGAATCAGATCCTAGAGGATGTAAGAGGTCTCTCTGAAGCCTATTTGAAACCCAAGTGGAAGCCATCCAGCAGTCATCATTGAAAAGGTCCGACATCTAACAGTTGATAACTTGAGTTCAGCCAGAGAGAGAAAAAGCAATGGATTACTTATATAAAATTGCTAACAAGAGAAAAACGGTCTTCTTTGCACAGATTAATCTGGGAGTCAGTTTTTTTTAAAGGTTCTCTTTTAATAAGATCTAAAAAAATTTTCTAACACATCAATATGTTGTGAGAACTCTCATTTCATTTGTAGCCATTAGGAAACTTTCCCCAGTCTTAAAAATTGATAAAACTATTTTGTCCTCCATATTGTGTCAAATATTGATTATGTAGCATCTTTTTTTAAACATCATTGTAAAACATCATGATCATTTAATATCATGCTTAAAACATTACAAAATTCAAGAGAACTAGTAAAAAAAATTCCACACTCTCACTCCTACATTCTTTTCTATGCGCCTCTACCCCCACCCCTCCCCCCATCTACCACCTTCGCCCATTTTCATGCTTGATGGGACTCCTGGGGAAATGGTGGACTGTAGGTCTTGGGGGAGGAGGGGAGGTGGGCAAATTCGAATCAGAGAGAGAAAGAGATAATTCCCCAAAGAAGGAGAAATGGTCGATTAACCCCTAAAAGCTGATCCTCCCTGGCAATCCAAGAAAGGCGAATAGCAACTGCAGGGAGAAGATACCAGTTCTATTGTCTCTGATTGGCAAATACGAAAAAAGATTGACAGTATCAAGTGGAGGGAATGCAGGGGGCGGGCTGCAGTGTGAAATGGGAGGGGTCACTGAAGACTGGAGCTCATTGATGACGCGACCCTCACGTGACCAGGAGTCGACGTGTGCAGAAGTCCTTATAGTCCAGGGCCTGTTTCCCTGGAGCAGCTCCGTATTGCTGGAGAAGGAGAAAAGTGCCCGGGATCCTTTCAGGTCAGTATAAAAGCAGGCGCTGCCTTGGGGACCCTCGGGTCTGGGAGCCAGAGAGCAGAAGCCAGGCGGGGTCGCCACTGTTTTCCCAACATTACAGCCTGCCAAACTCCCATTTTTGTGCAGGAAATTTGGGGCTCTTGGGTGGGGGTGGGGGTGGAGAGGGAGAACGGTAGCCAATTGAGGGTCCCTAGAGAGACACAGAAACAATTTGGGGAAATCACTTGGCGTCTCCCACTCCCTTGCTTGCAGGGAACCGGTGGGCATGCGGGAGGGAGGGCGGGGTGCCTTTAAAAGGAAGGAGAGGATGAGAACGTGGGACAACTTTAGACGAACCAGGCCTAGAATCGTGATAGGGACCGGTGATTCAGGTACTGGCCTGCTCGCTCAGCAAGCACTCCTGTCGGTCTGCAGGACTCTGTGGTCTTTTGGGCGCGACACAATCGAGTGAGGGAAGGAGGCAGGAAAATCCCCTGGATCCCTGCAGGTCAGTTTAAGGGTGCAATTTGCCTCAGGTCCCTTCGGGTAGGGGTGGGGGTGGGGGTGGGAGTGGGAGTGTGAGTACGTGGATGACACCAAAGCCCATCCTGGGGTCGCCACAACCTCTCCCCATCCGGATTAAGCGCTGGAGGCCTTTGCAGAGCCTGCAGCGGAAATGGGGCGGGGGCGGGGGAGGCTGGAGAGACGTGGAAGGGGGAGGGGAGGCCAGAGACTGCACCAGCGGATCTCAGGTGAGTGGCGGGAGATTAGGACGGTCTGGGAAAGCCCGAGAGGGCGGGAATATTGCAGACCAGCGTCTAAGGAGGGGGATAATTGCTTCCGCGCTGCTCCAGTTTCTGGGCTAGGAGAGGCCTGTAAGCAGGGCCTGCTGGGAAATGGTGGGCTGGAGCGGGAGGAGGGAAGATGGAGCTGGAGCCGGAGGGGGAGGGAAGGAAGGTGGAGGAAGGGGTGGAGTCAGGGGAGTTCTGAGCCTGAGGACCTAGCCTTCTCTAGTTGGAAAACTTTGGCTATTAGGGACCTGAATGAGAAGAGGCCAGTCTTTCTGGGAACCCATACTTTGGCTGCTGGTCTGTCTGGCATCTAGTTGTTTTGTTTCCTTGTTTTCTAGGATTAATTTATTCTAAAGAAAGAACAGAAAAATACTCAACATGCAAAAGTCTTGTGAAGAAAATGAGGGAAAACCACAGAACATGCCAAAGACCGAGGCAGACCGCCCTTCGGAAGATGTACCACAGGAGGCAGAAGGAAATCCTCAACCTTCCGAAGAAGGTGTAAGCCAGGAAGCAGAAGGAAGTCTTAGAGGAGGGCTGACCCAGCCTGGCCAGGGGTTTAAAGAGGACACTCCTGTGAGGCATTTGGACCCTGAAGAAATGATTAGAGGAGTAGATGAGTTGGAAAGGCTTAGGGAAGAGATAAGAAGAGTAAGAAACAAGTTTGTGATGATGCATTGGAAGCAAAGACATTCACGCAGCCGTCCTTATCCTGTGTGCTTTAGGCCTTGAATTCTTTTTTTGTCTGATATTAAAATCTGGCCCCTGCTTTCTTTCTGTTAGCGTTCTCTGATGTATCTTTGACCTTCGTTTTACTTTAATCATCTGGTGGAATTTTGTTAGGTAGTTTCCTTGTTACCAGCATCTCACTGGATTTTGTATTTTGACCCATTCTCCAGGTCCGTTTTTCAATTCGAAAGTTTCACACATTTGCATGAAAATATATTCATTCTATATTGTAAAGTAAAACATAACAGGTTACAAAGCAGTATATTTAGTATCAGCTCACATATGTAGGATTTAATCCCAAATTTGTGTGTGCGTGTGTGTGTGTGTACATACAAACATATATCAAAAACGTAACTGCTTATTTCTGTGGCGTGAGCTTTTTTCTTTTTGCTTATGTGTATTTTTTCATGAACACATGTCACACACAAAAAGAAAACTTTTATAAGTAAGAGTTAAATAATTTGCAACCAGCTTATAAGGGCAATGGGGGCATCTAAACTCTTGATGGAAGAACTATTAAAAAATGTAAACCTCAAGTCACCTCTGGATCTCTTAGCTAGAGGAATAAAACTGGCAATTATTACAGATATACTTGCTTAAGACTCCATCTTTTTCATGGGGAAAACATTTGCCTCACAGGGCTGCTGTGAGGAAGAAAGGAGGTGGTTCCTGAGCTGTGCTTGGTTACCGTCTATGCATGCAGAACCCCAACCGACTACAGCATCAGTTATTTGAGGGAGTGCCCTGACACGACTTACCGGTGCTCAGGAACAAGTCCATTAGTAGGCAGGGCGGTGGGGGCTTCATGCCAGTCCTCTGCTGTCGAGCCCCACTCTCCTCCCCTGGCTTCTGCCACACCTGCTGGGCACTGCTTCCTCTTCTGCTAGGTCCTTTGCTCTCTGCTGGCCCTCACTGCTCCTGGTGCACCGGAGTCCTCGGGTGCCAAAACCCACTCACTTTCCTGGAGTCCCCAGTGGTTCAAACCCCCACTCTGTCTTCTGAAGCCTCCCTGCTTCATTAGTGACCCTTAACACAGGTGAGACTCTAGGATTGCTTGGGCCACAATGCCTTGCAGGGTTCTTAGCAAAACAGCGTCTTCTGTTTTCAAACCCAGGACCCCTCCTCTAAGTAGGAGTCAGACATGATGAGGCCATTTTGGGAGTTGGACCAAGGTACAAGTTTGAATAAAAAAAAGCTGTGGTCAGAGTTGCCTTAGGTCTAAGGACTAAGGTTTTGTCTTCCTTCTCTTGTGAGATGATCTCTCGCTGAAGACTCCTGGCAGGCCTGCCCTGGTTCAGAAGACTAAATATCCATAAGTTGCACACAGCAGTAGAGGAAACCGATCTAAGGGAATAGCTCCCTTCACCCTATCCCATCCCCAGTTAAACCGTGAAAAAAAAAACTTGCAAAGGCACTATGAACTATAAATCTGCTAGTAGAAAGGCTAATATGTAAATGTTAGGAATTGTATTTATTTCCCCTACAGAACAACTTTTCCTCCTGATAGTCCTACATACTTGTGTTTAACTGAGACATGTTTTAATATTTAATTGGTTTCTTGATTTAATTGTTACTAAGGAGCTGGTGTTATCCACATTCTGCTGTTGACTCAATAGTCTTCCACAAGGTTTTTATTTCTCTAGTATTATGGTAAGCAATTCCAAAAAGAAAGTGCATGAAATAGATTGCACTCCAAATGTTTCACCAAAGTCTTGCATAATCACTTGCATTAGAACCGCCTTGGGGAGCATCTTCAAAGTACTGATTTCTGGGGATACCTGGGGGGCTCAGTTGGTTAAAGGTCTGCCTTCGGCTCAAGTCAGGATCAAGTCCCTCATGGGGCTCCTTGCTCAGTGGGAGCCTGCTTCTCCCTCCCCCTGCTTGTGTGCTCTCTCTCTCTGACAAATAAAGTAATAAAATCTAAAAAAATAAAATAATAAAATACTGATTTCTGGGGCCCACCCTAGGACTCACTCACTGGGGGTGAGCTATGGAAGTAACAGCAAGCTCCTCTAGGTGATTATGATACACGTTGCAGCATGAGGATGACTGGTATATACAGTATGCTTTCCATTATTACAAATACAAACTTTAATTAGAAGACAATTTTGGAGAATGTTTATTGAAATTCAGAAAGGAGAGGTCTATAACCGTGTTTATCTTTTTAACGATGAAAAGACTGACAGATTAATACATAAAAATTGAAAGATGTCCTTTAATAAAGAAATACAAGATTAAAAGACGAGGGAATGTAAGATTACGTGCACTTCTCTTGACTGAACACCATGTCTGGCCATGCGTTCACTCCTTCCAATATGTGTAAAATGTATTCAAGTTCTCTTTTTGCGATCAGCACACGAAATGGTGAGCTGGTCCTATGCCCTTTGGCTTTGTTTTTGTTTTTTCATTGTGTGATGTCGTTTTGGGGGATCTTCATGTCTCAAGACCATTCTTCAAGGTTGCAACAGCCTGATGGATGCCAGTGGGGTTGGACTCTGTTTGGAGATGAACTTCCAGGGGCTAACCCTACCTGTTTGACAAGACAGGATGAATCCATTCTCCTGGTGCTCAGAGGGGTGGTGTTGTGGTAGGTGTTGTGGTAGGATCCTACCTCAGGTAGGATGTGGAAGGGCTCACCTAAGTCACACTCATCCTCAGGGTGGGTCTGACTATGGTTTCTCCGCTCCAGCCTGAAGCAGACATGGACTCTCCTAAGTGGATGACTGGGCTGTCCTGGACATACTTGGAGGACAAAAACTGTCCTCACTGCAGGTCAGAGCACTTTGCCTTTCCTTCCTTCTCCCTTTCTCTTTTGGAGAACTTTGTGTGAGGGAAGAGATAAAGCCCCAAAGATTCCTAACTGGAAACGTGGGTCATGATAGTCTTTGGCTAAGCAATTGTCTCAACTGGGTCTGACCAGGTAACTTGGAGATAAAGCAGAAGAGGCTGGGGGCGCCTGGGTGGCACAGCGGTTGGGCGTCTGCCTTCGGCTCAGGGCGTGATCCCGGCGTTATGGGATCAAACCCCACATCAGGCTCCTCCGCTATGAGCCTGCTTCTTCCTCTCCCACTCCCCCTGCTTGTGTTCCCTCTCTCGCTGGCTGTCTCTATCTCTGTCGGATAAATAAATAAAATCTTTAAAAAAAAAAAATAAAGCAGAAGAGGCTGACCCTTCTCTCAGAGTCCAATGAAGTAGCTCCCAAAACAATTGAAGTGAAAACGCGGACAGATCTCAGACAAGACCTCCCTCGTGCCTCTCCCACCTACCTTGCTCAGACTCCCAGAAGTGCCTCTGTTGGTGTGATTCTACGATAGCTTTAGCTCTGTGCGTGCCCGGTGCAGTACTTCTGATGTCCGCAAGAGCCCAGGCTCAGGGCTATTGGAAACCCCAGGTAAAGGAAGCTTGCAAAAGCATGTGGTCCTATAGTTCAGGAGAAAGGGCGTGTCACCTTCTGTTTGAACAACACCCTTGCACTGCAGACCCAGCTCCCAACTTGGGGGCCAGGGCAGTCAATCTGTGAATTGGTAGGAAGATGCTTTTGAAGGCATTGATGGTGGAGGAAGCAATTATGACCCTTGCTCTTTAGGTCTGTTATCTGAGGAATTATTACTTTTTTTTTTTTAATATCCTGAAAGACTGGTTGGGCAATAAGGTGAAGACACAATTCAAATTCTTGGGTTTAGGAAGGCAAAGTGGTTAAGTGTAAGGTCTTAGAGCCAGAAAAACTTGCGTTCCTATGTGGGCTCTTCCCCTTACAACGTGTAACGTTGCATTAATCACTTATTTTTTTTTCTTGGAGGACACCTACTATCTTTGAAATGGGCCATTCATGGAAATAGAACTCTTAGATCAAAGAAAAAAATTTCCTCTCCACCACCATCATTGCTGTTATCATCATCATAATTATTATCGTCATCATCATCTTCATCATCATCATCAAGGGATGGTAGTGAATGAATATTCAAAGGATTCCTGTTAGGCCCAGGCCAGACTATGTAGATTTCTAAGGATCAGTGGGCAAGCCCTGGAAACCCATCCTCTGAAAGCGTGAGACCAATTTAATGGGAAAGCACTGGCTAGAATTGGATTCTCTGCTTATAAGAAGTGTGAGCCCGGATTGGTTCATTCGTCCTCAAAATGAGTATAACCCTGCATAAACCCATAAGACTGTTGTGGGAAGTAAAAGCAGAAAACTATATGAAATTCCTGGCATGCAACAGACCTTCAGAGAATGTTAGATCTTTGATCATCATTATCAAGTGTCGTCATCATCATCATCATCACCATCATCATCAGATGATCCTGAGATAATACTAATACATGGACTCAGAAAGTCTGTGCTTCCTTGACTCCATATCATCCTTCCAAAGGAAAAGTCTATTCTCGTTTCTTTCATTCAAACTTATCCCCTGCATGAAAGAAGCATATAGTACATAAACTAAATGGAATAACTGTCGTTCATTTGCAATTATAAAAGAAATAATTGAATCCTATATACATTTACAGCATTTATGCACTCTGGTCCCTTTTGTGTGTTGTAGGACGAAAAAAGAAATTTCTTCCACATTTCCAATTTATTTAGTTACCTGCCTGAAAATTTGAAATCAAGAAGAAAATCTTACTTTCATGAATTACAAAATATGATGTAGAAACAGCTCTTTGACATGGAAAGCTGTTTCTAACCATCATACTGTTTCATGAAAAAGCCAACTGCAACACACACACACACGCGCACACACACACACACACAGGTTAAAGAGAAATATGAAACTGAAATGAATATTTCTAAATGGTATTATTATGGGAAATTTATAACTTCATCTTTATCCTTCTCTGTATTTCCAGTTTTAACTTTTTCAATGAACATGTGGAGTTTTTTAAAAAAGATTTTATTTATTTATTTATTTGAGAGAGAGACAGAGAACACAAAGGGGGAGGGGAGGGAGATGTAGAAGCAGACTTCCCGCTGAGCAGGGGGTGGGACTGCAGGGCTCAATTCCAGGACCCTGGGATCATGACCTGAGCTGAAGGCAGACACTTAACTGACTGAGCCACCCAGGCACCCCATCTGGGGTTTTTATAATTAGAAAAGGATCATAAAGGTGAAAGTAGTGTAATTCTATTCCTCCTATCCTTTTAGCTGAGATGGGGCCTGTTGACTCTTCCAGTTCCTTGTTTTCTTTCTGTTCCATCTTACTTCTGAGAAGAACCTGATGTAAGTGTCAGACCTCTGAGGGTACTAGCTGAGAAGTTACCCCCTGTCTATGCCCCTCTCCCTTGTGAGAAATGCTGTATTTCTGTCTTTGGTCACAAGGTGGCATTTCGTAACTACTTTCTAAATATTCTCCTACAAAGTGATATTAATTTCTCAAAAATAAAATAACAATAAACATAATTTTCAAAGAACATTATGAAACGGATTCCTAATTCTGTTTTTAAAAATACACAATTATAGAAAAATACTGGCAGGATGTACCCTCAGCTGTATTTGCCAGAGCTCCCAAATTTGCATTTCATTTATTGACTCATTCAACAAATATTCGCTGGATGCTTACTGTGTATCAGACTGTGCTAGCCAAAAATCTGTTTATCCAGCCCAGACTTTTCTCCTGAGACTCTATATTCAACAGTCTGCAGATACTGGCCATATGGGCTAAGATAAATGTTATCCAACTACACGCGCATAACCCTGCGTGGACCCGTACTCATCACTTAGCCAGTTTATCCCTTAATCCTGAGGCACACCATGTAAAGCAGAGGCAGTATGAAAAAACTGGGAAAGCACAGGTTTAGAGTCAGAAAAAGTTTTGTTGTAATAGACTTTTATTTTTAAATTTCAGAACACTTGTAATTGATCAAAAGGATTCTTAGTAACCTAGGAAGTGGATTAATGATATAAGGTTTCAGGTACAAGACATACCTATACATCTAGGGTTGAAAGTCAAAGTCTACATTACACATTTGACAACTATTGATGTAGATGGTTTTCAAGGTCTGCTTCCTTCACCCCCCCATCCCCCTACCCCTATTGTTTATTGAGCTCCCACTAAGTGCCCTGGCCCTTGGCTACGCCCCAGGACACAGGTGAACAAAAGAAAGTTCCTGCCTTTATGATGTCTCTATTCTGATTTACACTCTTTAAAAAAAATGTGAGGTAAAATTTACATACAGTGAAATGCACAGATCTTAAGTGTATATAATTGTGTGTAAAGTAGGACATTTCCATTACTCCGAAAAGATTTCCATGACTCCAAAAAGTTTCCTGTCCTTTTCCATAGTGTGAATATACAACAATTTGTTTATCTATTCAGATATTTTGGACATTTGAGTTGTTTCCATTTTTTGGTCTATTATAAATATAGCTGCTATGAATATACTTGTGTAAGTTTTTTGCATGTATGTGTTCTTCTTTTGGGTAAATATCTAGGAGTAGAGCTGCTGGGGCAAAGAAAAGGCGAGTGTTTGATTTAACATGAAATTGCCAACAGTTTTTCAAATTGGTTGTAACATTTTGTACTCAAACAATGTATGAGAATTCAGTTGCTCCACATTCTCACCAAAATGTCAATGTCATGAAAGAAAGAAGGCGAGAGAACTATTCTAGATTAGAAGAGATTAAAAGATGTAACAACTAAATACAATGTTTGAATAAGGATGGTAGATAAGAAAATAGTATTACATCAGTGCTGAATTCCCTGAATGCAACAATTGTATTGTGCTTGTTTAGGAGACTGTCTTTATTGTTAGGAGATAAAATGTTGAAGTATTATCATTCTGCGATTAGCTTTAACATAGTTCGGCAATGAAAAAAGAAAGAAAATAAATATACAACATGAGAGAGAAAGTAATTGGCAAAGTATTAATTGGTGAATCTAATCTAGGTGAAGGGATTAAGAGTATATAGGCATTCAGTTTATTATTTTCAGAATACTTTCTAGGTTTGAACTTTTCAAAATAAAAAGTTAGTGATAGTGGGATGGGGGAAGGCAAAGATATCTGCTCAGCCCTCCAGAAGACAAGGTTGCTAAATGAGACTCTAGAATCAAGATCGACAGATTTGGTTATTGGCAAACATGAGGTGATAGATTATGCAAACAACTTTAGAGGAACATAAAGACAGGGGCAGCTGGCTGAACTCTAGTTCTGGCAGTAGTTTAAGAAACCATTCCAGAGGCCAACTTGTTGGGACAGATCACCATGTGTCATCAAACCTTTTTTTAAAAGTTAAAATAGCAATATCTACACACTATAGATATGATCAGATTCTTGTGGGAAGAAGAGAGGAGCTTGACAACATCTAAGTATCCAATAAAAGTGGACTGGAAATGACCTTAGGACATTGAGACAAAAAGAAGAATATCGTTTAATAAGAAAACCTGAAGGTATTATATCAGATCTTGATGTAGAAAGACTTATGTGAACTGCTTTGCCAGTAGGGAAAGTATCAAAAAAAAAAAAAAAAAGAGTCACAGAGACCAAGGTTGGGCCTGTCTCGTTCAATCACCATCCAGTGCAGGAAGAAAAGAGTGGTCAGGAGCCCCAGAGCAAGTGTTCAGTGTGAGGAAGGAAATATAACAATGGTAGGAATGGAGTAACAGGGGGTGTGAGGATGCAGCAAGGATGAAAGTAAAGCAAAATAATCCAAAATAAGAGTAATGTAATCTGTATTTACACAAAAGCCAAAGGTGAAACTGGATTCAGACTAGAAACATACCAGGACTATAGTATAGTTGCCCTCCAAGAACCACATTTTATACCAATCTTCTAAACACTCCCCAAATGGAGTTCATCTCCAATAACAGCTAAAGGCTGATATGAAAATATATAAAAATGTTCTCTACTTGTCAGGGTTTTTTTTGTCTTCGAGAATTCGGTAAAAAGTAGAATGAGGATTTCCCAAAGTTATGCTGACTTCATAGAGCTGTTTTAAGGATTATGAAATGTGATATCTTTCCATATGAGATTCAGGAATCATCTTTTTATCGGATAAGGACAATACTTTAGGTGGAAAGACCAGAATGGAGGCTGTTACAGCAGTTTAAGGGAGGTATAAACAGTAGGTCTTGGTAACTGTTCGGATGTGGACATAAGAAAGAAAGCCTGGTTTAGGGAACTAGTTGAATCCTGGTATTTTATTTTATTTTATTTTAGTCCAGGATAGTTAACATATGGTGTTATAGTAGTTTCAGGCGCACAACATAGTGATTCAAAAATTCCACACATCACCCAGTGGTCATCACAAGTGCACTTCTTAATCTGTATCACCTATTTTACCTACCTCCCCTCTGGTAACATCAGTTTGTTCTCTATAGCTCTGAGTCTGTTTCTTGATTTCTCTCTCTCTCTCTCTTTTTCCTTTGCTCTTTTTTGTTTGTTTCTTAAAATCCACATATGAGTGAGATCATATGATATTTGTCTTTCTCTGATTGACTTATTTTATTTAGCATAATGCTCTCTGGCTCCACCCATGTGGTTGTAAATGGCAAGATTTCATTCTTTTTCATGGCTGAATAATATTCATATATATACATAAATATATTTATCACTTCTTCTTTATCCATTCATGTATTGACGGACACTTGGGCTGTTTCTATAATTTGGCTATTGTAAATAATGCCGCAATAAACATAAAGGTGCATGTATCTCTTTGAATTAGTGTTTTTTGTATTTTTTGGGTATATGCCTAGTAGTGCAATTGCTGGGTCATAGGGTAGTTCTATTTTTAACTTTTTGAGGGACCTCCATACTGTTTCTTACAGTGGCTGCACAAGTTTGCATTCCCACCAACAGTGCACAGGGGTTCCTTTTTCTCCACATCCTTGCCAACACTGTTGTTTCTTGTGTTGTTGATTTAGCCATTCTGACAGGTGTGAGGTGATATCTCATTGTAGTTTTGATTTCCATTCCCCTGTTGTTGAGTGATGTTGAGCATCTTTTCACGTGTCTGTTGGCCATCTGGATGTCTTCTTTGGCTTAATGTCTGCTCGTGTCTTCTGCCCATTTTTCAGTTGGGTTGTTTTCTGGGTGTTGAGTTGTATAAGTTCTTTATATATTTAGGATCTGACCCTTTATTGGATATATCATTTGCAAATATCTTCCCATTCAGTAGGTTGCCTTTTAGTTTTGTTAATTGTTTCTTTTGCTATGCAGAAGCTTTTTATTTTGATGTAATCCCAATAGTTGTTTTTTTGTTTGTTTGTTTTTGTTTTTGTTTTTTGTTTTTTTTTGCTTTTATTTCTCTTGCCTCAGGAGACCTATTTAGAAAAATGTTGCTAGGGCTGATATCAGAGTAATGACTGCCTGTGCTCTTTTTTTAGGATTTTTATTATTTCAGGTCTCACATAGTTTTTTAACCCATTTTGATCTATGTGTCTATTTTTGTGTCAGTACCACACTGATTCAATTACTACAGCTTTGTAATATAACTTGAAGTCCAGAATTGTGGTACCCCAGCTTCGCATTTCTTTTCCAGAATTGTTTTGGCTATTCAGGGTCTTTTGTGGTTCCATACAAATTTTATGATTGTTTGTTTTAGTTCTGTGAAAAATACTGTTGGTATTTTGGTAGGGATTGTTTAAATGTATAGATTGCTTTGGGTAGTATAGACACTGTAACCATATTTTTTCTTCCAATCCATGAGCATGGAAATTCTTTTCATTTATGCATTAATTTAGATAAAGGTCCAAGAGAGAGAGATTTTGGGTGTGGAGAAAGAAGAACGGAAAGAGAAGGCATTTAGTTCAAGGTAGAGCATTTAGGTGGCAAAGTCCAAAAGTAAGTCAGATGAAATAGCAAAAGAGCTCAAAAGAAAGATATATGGTAGAGACACAGACTTGGGAGCCAATGTTTATATGACAGTGTAAATCTGAACATTGTGGTAGGCCAAATATTGTTCCCTGAAGATATCAAGGTCCTAAATCCCTGGAACAGGTAAATTTTACCTGATATGGTAAAAGGGATTTTGCTGACGTGATTAAGTTAAAGATCTTGAGATGGGGAGATGATCCTGGATTATGTAGGTGGCTCCTAGATGTAATTACAAGAGTCCTTATAAGAGGGAGGGAGATTTGATGTCAGAAGATGAAAAGACAACGTGATAATGGAAGCAGAAATTAAAATGGTGCAACCACAAGCCAAGGAATGTTGGCAGCAAACAGAAGCTGGAAAAGGAAAGGAATGGATTCTCCCCTGGATCCTTCAGAAGGAATCAGACCTGAAAACACCTTGAGTTTAGCCCTGTAGATCTCAAAATTTGGAGTTCTGGCCTCCAGAATTGTAATTAAATACATTTCTGTTCTTTTAAGCCACTAAGTTTGTGGCAATTTGTTACAGCAGCAATAGGAAACTAAACACTAAAACCTTCTCATTCTGAGAATAAGAGGTCTGTGAAAGAACTCTGGATACCAATATTTCAGGGGGCTTAGAGCTTATTGGCTTTGAGGACAAGTGGTGGTGTCAAACAGATTTGGATTCAAATTCATCTCTACCCTTAGTAGCAGTGTGACTTTGGGCAAGCTATTTAAACGATATACCTAAGTTTCTCTATCTGTAAAACTGAGACAATAACAGAGCATCCATCAAAGAATGGTTGTGAGGATTAAAGGCAAATATCTAATTAATGCCTCTGGTACCTAGTAAGTACTTCATAAATGGTAGTTTTGGAGATCCACGTGTGTAAGTATAATTTACAACTATTATTGTTTAATTAATAAACATTTTTAATGTGGAGATGAATCGACACTGCTAATTTTTTTAAAGATTTTATTTATTTATTTATTTATTTGATGGAGAGAGAGACAGCAGCGAGAGAGGGAACACAAGCAGGGGGAGTGGGAGAGGAAGAAGCAGGCTCCTAGTGGAGGAGCCTGATGGGGGCTCGATCCCGGAACGCCAGGATCACGCCCTGAGCCGAAGGCAGACGCTCAACGACTGTGCCACCCAGGTGCCCCGACACTGCTAATTTTTGTAGGAGTTGTATTAGATTGTTCAGCTCAGTTCAGCAATCTTTGAGAGCATGTGGAAGCTTGGTTCTAAAGCTTGCACTCTTAATAAAAAATGTGTCTGTTCAGACTGCTGTATGTGTATGTGTGTGTTGTATATATATTTTGGGGAACAAACAGGTCAATATGCAACTTGTTGAGGATGTGAGATGGCAGCAAAATCTTCTTCTACTTTAATAGTGTTTAATTTCCATTAAGATCTCTCTCCTTCCTGGTCCTCTTAAAAAATTTCAGGTATCATTTACATGGAAGTGAATTATAGTTACAATGTTAATGATAAGCTACCCTTAAGTAGGTCATAAACTTGAACTGTTTTTTAAATCCCTTGTGGTTTTTCTTAAGTACGCTGCATGCCCAACATGGGGCTCATGCTCATGTCCTTGAGTTCAAGAGTCACACGCTCTACCAACTGAGCCAGCCAGGCATTCCATCTTTCTAAAGTTTTTAAAGTAAAATTTAAAACAACCAATGACCAAGAAATGGGAAAAAAAAAGTTAAGCTAAAGTTGAAGCTGGCCTAGTGGAATGTTAAAGATCTTAAAAAACAAACAAACAACTATTCTCTTCCCAAATAAAAATAGCTTTACTGTATTAATGATTAAGCAATTATGCAGAAAGATATTGAGAATTAGCAAAAACCACACTTTAGATCCCCGCCACCTTGCATGACAAAAGCAAGGTGGGCACTGGTGGCTGAGGGGGATGATAGGGGAGGGTGGGAGGTAGCAGGAGAGGCAGGTAACAAGAGGTAGAAGAGAGAAAAGTAGAAAATCCAAGGCCTGGCTAAAGCAGGGATGGGGAGTGGATGGAGACATTCACTAGCAACCAGAGAAAAGCAAACTCCAACCTAAGGCAGTGAATCCAGTAGTAGCCCCTCGGATTAGCATGGACAGAAATGAATGATAGGGAAGTTCATGATGACGCTCCATGCGTGGGGGGGTGCTCTGTGAGTATGTATGTTGGCAGGGCTACAGTAGGGGTTCCAGCTGCACTGCCTGCCAGATGAGAGGTGGGGTGGAGGCTAGGAGTGAGATGGGGTGGGGGGCAAGCTCTGAAGTGATGTAAGACCCTCATATGACCAGGAGCTAAGGGGAGCAAAAATCCCTCTTGTCCAGGTCTTTTTGTCTGCAATACCCGCTTTTCCACTGAGGCAGGCTGGCATCTGGTGCAGAGCAGGACAGGGAGGAACACACTTCCCCAGAACAAAGCAGGTCTGTGTAGGCAACTGGACCAGCACTGTGTTGGTGGATGTGGTGTAAAGGGTGTGCGTGAAAGGGAAGGAGGGCAAAGACTGAAGCTGTTTTGGGCCTGTATGCTCTATGCCTCTTCAACCTTTTGGAATAAAAATGACGGGACTGGGGATAGAAGGAAGGGCTGGAGAAGGATCAGGAGGGGCATAGAGACCTGGGGATAGTTTGAAAATAATCTGCTTCTTTCACAACCTGCCTACAGGGAAACGGTAGATAAACACAAGGAGATAAGCCTCAAGATGAAGATGGAGGAGATAAAACAAATGGTGGTTATGTAGAGAGCACACAGTGAACAAATGGAGACTAAGAAATCATTAAAACAAGTTCCCTATTCCAATATGGTGGGCACTTCATGGCTGGGGATGAGGGTGAGGCAGGACAAGAAGGAGGACTTTTGAGATTTCAGGAGATGGGGTGGCTAATCTTGAAAGGGGCTTTTGTCTTGTATTCTGGTCTGTCCACCAAGCACTTCAGTACTGCACACTCTCATCTGTCTGCAGGTCTAAATATCCATTAGGCCTGTCTTAGTCCAAGAAACGAAACTGGAGGAGGAACTGCTTAGAATTTGGGCAGGTTGGTATGACACAGTGATCTGGCCTGGAGCTCTAGGGTGAGGGGTGAAAGGCTGGATACGTCTCAGGCAAGAACATGATGATGCCGCCACACTGCTCCTACTTGTATCTCATTCAGTCAAGGGAAAGGACCATAGAAAGGACTAAATGGGAAATTGTTGCAAGAGAATGAGGAAATCTACACTGGCCTTTCAGGTGTGGGAGAAAGACAAGAATCTGAAGAGAGGAGTGAATTAGAGGAAGGGTGAGACCTTTGCACCCATTTCCTTGATTCAAGAAAGCAGATGGGTGCTGGAATGAACAATACACATTCAACGTTTCCTCCCTAACAGTAATTTAATTCAAAGAAGAAAAAGGAAAAACAAATCTTGACATGGAAAATACCTACTGAGCAATGAAGGAAAGGTTGAGTGTAGAGTTACCTCTGAAAGGAGGTGAAGGCCAGGAAGCTAGAGGAAATAATAGCCAGGAGCAAGCACCCAATAGACATGCCAATAATGATGAAGGGGCAGGAGGGGGAGGAGGAGATGAGATAGAAAGCTATCTGGAAGAGATAAAAAGATTAAGAAATAAATTTAGAATAATACACTGGAAGGAAACGCAGTCCAGGAAGCAGCCTTATCCCATTTAATGTTTTTTACCTTCAATTTTTTTCTTATATAATTAGAGCCCAACTTTTATTTTGGTTGCATTTTCTACATATAACTTTGCTCATCTTATTTTTAACCTTTTGATGGTACTGGTTTTAGATGTTCCTTTGTTACCAATATCTCATTGGATTTTGTCTTGTGACTCTTTACACAAGCCTGCATTTTAGTAGGGGATTTCTCTAAATTGCATAGAAAAAAAGTCATTACATATTGTACTGTGAATTAAGTAGGTTGAAAAATAGTGTATATATGTGTAAATATATATATATATGACTATCTGTATCTATACATATATATGATATCCCAATTTAAAATAAGTATGTTTGTACTTTCCATATACACACAGAAAAAGTTGGAAAAGATGTACACAAAAAGCTTAATAATTCTGATTCCTCTCTAAGGGTCAGACTCATGGGAAATTTTAATTTCCTTTTGTATTTTTTGCATATCTGTACTTTCTCATTTTTCCAAAAGAACATGTTTTAGTTGTATCACAAAAATTAATAAAAAGTTTAAATAGAAATAAAATTAAAATTATCAAAATAGCAGGTCAGTTTACTTATAAAGACAGTATGGAACAGCTAACAAATACTTGAAAAATTTTTTTCAAAGGATGATAAATTTCAAGTGACATTTGAATCCTTTAGCTAGAAGTATCAGCTAGGCCATTATTGCAGATATATTAATTTCGTAATTAGCCCTTTATGTGCAATATGGGGAAAACGTCTCACAGGACTGCTGAGTAGATCAAATGAAGTAATATGTATGAAATGAGCTGCTGTGTTTGGCTACCTCCTTCACCCCACCCACATGCAGAACCTCAGATCTCTTCAGATTTCCTTCCGTTATTGATGGAGGTAATATCCAAGGTTTACGACACCCTTGCTGAGAAACAAGGCCAGACAGCAGAGGGGGTTGCCCACTCTTCCGTTCTTCTGCTACTATGCCATCCACCATGGGCCTTACCCTGGAAACTGCCATGTTCTGCTTCGCACTGCTGAGGATGTTTTAGAGTCCTCGAGATAGTACAAATCTTACTGATTTATCTGGAGTCCCTGGTGGACCAAAGTCCTTCTATATCCCTAAGTAAATGTGGAGAATATGCTTCCTTCCACTTCAATATTACACTTACCCAGATGGGTACTGCCCCAGCGTGGCTTGGGCACTGATGCCACACATACACAGAAGAAGCCATTTTAACTTACAGGCCCTTTTTTTCCATGATGAATGCACTGGGGGCTAGGGGCAAATTTGAGCAACAGGTATCGTGCTGTAGTAAGGATTGTTCCTTATTCTCCACAAAGCCCTATTTTCCTGTTTCCTTAAGTTGAAATCATTACATATTCCCCTATTAGGGCCACTCTTCCAGGTGTTAATAGAAAACCACAGGCCCCAAATAGAGTCAATTATGCCAGGCCAGGTCACCAAACTGGGGCTTAATACCTAACCTAATTGCAGTTTCAACCTTCCTCAGAAATGTAGTAATGTAGTCTTAACTGGTCAGTCAGGAATTTTCTGGTCAGCAGCAAAGAGGTAATTTGTCACATGGGCCCTCTCCATCCCTTCAAGAAAGATGAAGTAATCCACTTAATAAGACCCTCTGTTTTTACCCCCAAAGGAAGGTGATGTTGGCTGAACCGATCCTTTCTTTTGCTAATAACTTCCTTGTCCCACCATCCTGCTTACTAAAGCCGATTATATCTTCAAATTTACTAGGCTGAATTTTGTTTTTTAACACAGGTCAGGAGACTTCCCTGAACGTAGTAGTTATAGGGTGGCACCGTATTTAAGTCCACGCTAAAACATTGTATCCCTCACTCTATCCCACACAATCTATATCCCACAGATCAGTCTCTAAAGCGAAGTACTGTGTAAAGCATCATTATTTCCCCATATATTATGCTCAGTTAAAACAGAGACTTTTTTTTTATCCTGGCCTACTACATGCCTAGTGCCTGATAAGGTACATTACTACTTAGATATCTTACACATATTAAGCAAACACACCATCATGGCAAGAATATACCACTCTTTACCTTGGGAGCAATTTCTTTTTTTTTAATTTAAAACATTTTATTTGATCATTTTATTTATTTATTTGATAGAGAGCACAAGGAATGGGAGCTGCAGAGGGAGAAGGAGAAGCAGACTCCCCGCTGAGCTGGGAGCCCAATGCGGGCTGGATCCCAAGACTCTGGGATGTGACCTGAGCCAAAGGCAGATGCTTAACCAACTGAGCCACCCAGTTGGCTGAGAAGGCTGTATGAACAGCCCTTGTGACTTTTTACTAACTAATTATCCCTGCCCAAATTCTGCTTAGAATGCCTTACTAACTGAAGCTCCCAAAATTGTTTTCTTTGTCCTGTCAATCCCTCACAGAATTATTGGCTCTTTGTCTAAAAAGTATAACAACTGCCTCCCTTGGTCATTTCTTTAGGTCACAATTTCATTATGAGGTCTCTGTGCACATGTAATAAAACTTTTTTTCTCCTGTTGATCTGTCTTATGAAAATTTAATTCTTAGTCTAGCTGGAAGAACCCTACAGGTAGAGAGGAATTGTTCCTTCCCTTCATGTGCAATGTAAGGATTTAACCCAATTTGCCTATATCTAAAGTTGCAGTTTTTAACAACTATGTCGTGTTGCATCCTCAGTGCCAATTCAATGGCTTCTACGTAGAATATTTAAAAAGTTGTTACCACTCCCAGTGTCTGAATGTTTTTTACTATTAACATGTCCAATTATTTTTCTTTTTTTCTGCTATCTACATGCATCATTACAATCAGAAAATTCCATGAAGATTATTATAAATGCTTTAAAACAAAATAATATTATAAAGCATGTTAAAATACAAATAAACTCAAAACAAAATGAAACAAAAAACATACAATGCAATGCAATATTTTCAACATATATTACGGATTTGGAGTTAACCTTAATATTTGAATAGCTCTTACAACTCAATAGCAAAATGGATTTCCAACCAACAAAAAATAAAAATGGAAGCTGCAAAATAAAATATGTGTGCTTATTTGGGGTCCTAGGGATTGCAATCCAGGAGACACAGATTTGACTAAAATCAAAAGCATGTTCCAGAGAGATAAAGAAGGTTAGAGTTTTTAAAGAGAAATGAGGGGATTTACATAAATTGTTTTGAAGAAAACGCGATTGGTGCTGGTATTGCTACAGTTATACTAACCCATGTATGATTGGTTGCTAGGGCTAGTGTTGGGCAGAAAGTCCGTTTATGTCCATTTTAACATATAACAGATGCCTTGGCTTTTAGCGGAGTTAAGCAAAAATTCTGAGAATTTGAGACAGAAGATGTGCATAAGCCCCACCTCTTCAATGTTTTCCTGGTTGGTCCCATTTTAAATAACTCTCTTAGAAAGGGTTACTTCATCTTATTCTTCTTATTGTCAGGACTAAGGATATGAATGGGAAATTTACAGTAAGGAAAACATAAAGGACCAATAAAGAAATGGAAACTCAACTAATAATGGAAGAAATATAAATGAAAACAAAATTAAACCCTTCCTTTGCCTATCAAATCAGAAAAGATTAGAAAGACTGATAAGATTCTGTGTTTGGGTGTCAGTAAATAGAACTAGCATATGTTGCTGATGGGAGTAATGTATAGCCACACTTTTATAAAGGGGAGGTTTGCATATGAATGTCAATTACAGCAATAATGATAATACTGAAACTTGAAAACAACACAAATAGGCATGAATAGAGTATTGGCTCAATACATTATTATACACATATGGAAAGAAACACTATGTGGCAAATCAAAAAAATTAAGGAGACTTCTGATTAAATGTTGTAAATTGACTATAAGCTTTTATCTTCCTTTTTAAATAAGATCTCACAAGAATTAAGTAAACTGATAATAACATTAAAAAAAACCTTTTTATTTTGGAATAATTTTACAGAAGAGTTGTGAGAAGAAGAGAATTTTATAGAAGAGAGTTCCTGTATACCCTTCAACCAGATTTCTCTAATATTAACATATTTCACCTATAAAAATTAATAAATTAACATTAGTTCAATATTACTAACTAAACTTAACACTTTATACACATGTCAACAAGTTTTCCCCATAGTCCTTTTTTTCTGCTCCAAGATTCAGTCCAGAATACTAACTGTATTTAGTTATCACGTCTCCTTATTCTTCTACATTCTCTGACAGTTGCTCTTTCTTTTGTTTCATGACCTTGACATTTTTTGAAGAGTACTGGTCAGCTATTTTGTAGGATGTCCCTTAGTTTGGGCTTGTCTGATGTTTTCTCATGATTATTGAGATTACAGGATTTAGGGAAGAATAGCACAGAGGTGATATGCCCTTTTCTCTGGTATTCTGTGATGTGATTCATGTGATATGGTATCAGCATGATTTGTTAGCGGTGGTGTTAACTTTGATTCCTTGGCTAAAATGATGTCTGCCAAGTTCTTCCTCCGTAAGATCTTTCTCCATTTCCATACTCTATTTCTTAGAAGTGAGTCACTAAGTCCAGCCCACGCTCAAGAGAAGGGGAATTAAGCTTCACCTCCTGTGGGGAGAAGTATCAAAGAATTTGTGGGTGTTTTTTTAAAAAAAATAGTGATTAATTAAAATTTGGAGGGGAGATATTTTGAGGCTATGCAAATATTTCTTCTTAAATATTTCCTCTTAAAGTTTTACTCATTAAATTTAGCATCCATCAGTGGGTCTAATGTGCAATAATTACTACCTTGGTGTTCTAATGTGGTTTTCTATATTCCTCATACTGACTGGATTACCTGGAATTATTCTGTAAGAAAGTTCTATCTATCTATCTATCTATCTATCTATCTATCTATCTATCTATCATCTATCTATATCAGTACGGATGTTTTTATTCTTTGGGGTATAATTCAGTGATATCTTTTTTTCCAAATGGATCCAGTTTTGGCCATTAGAAGCTTGTTTGGGTTGGCTCATGTCCCTCTGATATGCACAATGTGTTAGGCAGAATTTTAAAGACACCTTCAAGATTCCTGTGTTTTGGTTATTCAGTAAAACACCAATCCAGGTATTGCTGTAAATGGACTTTTCAGATGTAATTTAACACTCAGTCAGCTGACTTTAACATTGGGAAATTTTCCTGGATTATCCTGGTTGACCCAAAATAACCACATGAGCTGTTGAAGCACAGAAACTTCTCCAGCTGGTGGCAGAAGAGGAAGGCAGAAAAGAAAAGGAGAAGAGAAAGTCAAGGATATTGAAAGCATGAAATGGATTCAATTTTTCATTGCTGACTTTGTAAATGGAGGTGGCCAGAACCAGAGGAAGTCTGTAGAAGCTGAAAAAACCTGCAGGTGACAACCAGCAAGGAAACAGGGATCTCAGTCCTACAACTGTATGGAACTGAATTCTGCTAACACCTTGAATGAGACTGGAAGTATGTTCTTTCTCATAGTCTCCAGATCAGAGCCCAAGCTGATTGGCTCCTCAATTTCAGCTTCTTTGAGACTGTAAGCAAAGAACCTAGTTGAGCCCACCTAGACTTCTGTTTTAAGCTGTTATTCTTGTTGTTATGTAGCAATAGAAAACTAATAACACTTTCACACTGTTTTTAAATCACTTCCTTACTTTCTGGGACTATAAGATGTTCCAGGTTAATCCTATATTTTCCCCGCTCTGGCCCTAGGATCAGCTATTCCTTTAAGGAGTCCTGGTTCCTTTTATTAGAAAACAGTATTTTAGAAACCAAGATCTGGGCCCTATGTGTGTTCATTGCTAAAGGGGCATCATTGTGTCTAGGCTCTCTCAGAGGACAGAGCTAGTAAATCTATCNATACTAATCTCTGTACACACACACACACACACACACACACACACACACACACACAGAGGCTCATATTGCTATCTCTAACTCTAAATCTTTTCTTCTGTGCTACGTCTTTCTCTGACAGTGGGAAACTTGGCTCTGGTTATATATATTAACTTACTTGTTCAACCCTCATATAGATGCAATGTATTGCTATTCATGTAATAAATTGCTATGCTATGCTCTGTGAGAAACAAATACACCAACTGTCATACAGTTCATTTTGTCTTTAGCTTTGCAGTAGCCAAACATTGTTTTCCAAAGTTACTTAGGTCAAACCACCAAATTTACATGTTGAAATCCTAATGCCCAATATGATCATATTAGGAGGTAAGACCTTTAAGAGGTGCTTAGATCATGAGGGTGGAACCCTCATGAATGGGATTAGTGTTCTCATAAGAGATTCCAGAGAGCTCCCTAGTCCCTTCCACCATGACAGGACAGAGTGAGAAATCAGCCATCTGCAACCCAGGAAAAGGCCTTCATCAGAACCCGACCATGCTGGCACCCTGATTACGGACTTCAAGCTTCCAGAACTGTGAGAAATAAATTTCTGTCATTTATAAGCTGCCCAGTCTGTAGTATTTTATTATAGCAGCTCAAATGGACTAAGCAACAATTTTAATACAGTTAGATGTATTTGTTACAGTCTGTATTCCATTCTGAATTCTCCCGACATTTGCGATGATTTTTAAAAATTTTCCGTGTATCAGGATTTCTCAACCTTGGCATTATTGACATCTCGGGCTGGATCATTCTTTCTTGGGATGGCTGTCCTGTGCCTTGTTGGGTGTTTATCAGTATTCCTGGTCTCTATCCACCAGATGCCAGCAGCACCCACCTCCATAGAGTGAGAACAAAAAAATGTCTGTAGACATTGCTAAATATCTCCTAGTGGGAAAAAAAATGAGAACCACTGGCATAGGGAGGTAGTCACCGTTGGTGGTGGTGTATAGTTCTATTGGTTTTAGTATGTACATTAGCTACCACAGTAACATATAGAAGAATTCCACCACCCTAAAAATTTCCTTGTGCAGACCCTTTGTTGTTAGTCACATTCATCACCCCCAATCCCAGGGAGCTACTGATCTGATTCTGATTGTATAGTTTTGCCTTTTCCAAAATATCATGTAACTGTAATCATAGTATATGTAGCCTTTAAGATCTGATTTTATTCACTAAGCATAATGCTTCAAATTTGTTCATAAAACAAGAGTTTCTTTTTATTGCTGAGTAGTGTTCCATTTTATGGATGTACCAAGGTTTATTAATATATTCACCTGTTGAAGGTGGATTGTTTCCAGATTTTGGTGACTATGAATAGTGCTACTATGAACATTTGTGTACAGGTTTTTGTATGAATATACATTTGAAATTCAATTGGACAAATGCATACAAGTGGGATTCCTGAGTCATATGGTAAGTGTACATCTGATTAACTTTATATTAAACTGTGAGTGTGTTTTCCAAAGCAGCTGTATCATTTGCATTTCCACAAGCAATGCATGGGAAGTCCTGTTGTTCCACATCATCACCAGCATTTGCAATTGTGGAGGTTTTTTTTTAAAAAATTTTGTCCATTCTGATAGGTGTATCTCATTGTGGTTTTTTAAAATATTTTTTTTGAGAGAGAGAGGGAGAAAGAGAGAGAGAGCATGAGTGGGAGGGGCAGAGGGAGAGGGAGAGAGAATCTCAGACTCTGTACTGAGCACAGAGCCCCACATTGGGCTCAATCTCATGACCCAGAGATCACGACCTCAGTAGAAACCAAGAGTCAGATGCTCAACTGACTGCACGACCCAGGTGCTCCATCACTGTGGTTTTAATACACATTTCTCTAATGACTAACAATATGAAACATATTTTCATATGTGCTTATGTACCATCTGGATATCTTCTTTGGTTAAGTGACTGTTCAGATATTTTGACAACTTCTTAATTGAGGTTTTTTTCTTTTAGCGTGTTTTAGCAGTTCTTTAAATATTCAAGATATATGTCTTTTATAAGATATGTGATCTGCAAATATTTTCTTCCAGTGTGGCTTGTCTTTTCACTCTCTTAACAGTGTCTTTTATAGAGCAAAGATTGTCATTTTGTTCAAGTTCAGTTTATCATTTTTTTCTTTTATGGATATCATACCTAAAAACTTCTTTCATTGTCATACCTGAAAACTCATTGCCAAAATCAAGATCACACAAATATTCTCTTGTGTTTTCTTCTAGAATTTATATATTTTTTGTCTTACATTTACATTTAATACATTAAAATTTATTTAAATGTCAGCTTACATTTAAATATATGTTGCATTTTGAGTTAATTTTTCTGTAAGTTGTGAAGTAGGTATTGAAGTTCATATTTTTGGTTATGTATTTCTAGTTGTTTTAGTTTTATTTCTTCTTTTCCAATATATGTCTCTTGAGATTTTCTTTTTTTTTAAGATTTATTTTATTCGAGAGAAAAAGAACGTGCACAGGTGGGCACACGTGTGCACGAGTGAGCAAGTGAGGGGAAGGGCAGAGGGAGAGAATCTTCAAGCAGACTCCCCACTGAGCAGGGAGACAGATGTGGGGCTCAATTTCATGACCCATGAGATCATGACCTGAGGTGAAACCAAGAGTCAGACGCTCAACCAACTGTGCCACCCAGGTGCCCTGGGATTTTCTACATAGACAATAATGTCATTGACAAATAGGGAACGTTTTATTTAATTATTTATTTACTATTGAAGTATAGTTGACACACAATAGGAAAATTTTATTTTTACTTTCCAATCTGTATGCTTTTTATTTATTTTTTTTGCCTTATTGCACTGGCTAAGACTTCCGTTATGATGTTGAAGGAGACTGCCGAGAGTGGATGTACTTACCTTGTTCCCAGTCTTGAGGAAAAATATTCAGTCCTTCACCATTAAACGTGTTGACTGGGTGTTTTTGTAGAAGCCCTTTACCAGGTTGTGGAAGTTGACTTCTATTCATAGTTAATTGAAAGTTTTTATCATTAATAGATGTTGTATTTCGTCAAAAGATTTCTCTGCATCTTCGGCGATGCTCATGTAGTATTTTTTCTTTAGACACTTTTTAAAAATTTTAAAAAGATTTTATTCATTATTTGTTTGAGAGAGAGAGAAAGTGAGAGAGGACATGAGAGCAGGGTGAGGGGCAGAGGGAGAAGCAGATTCCCCGATGAGCAGGGAGCTCCATCCCAGGACTCCGGGATCATGACCTTAGCTTAAGGCAGACACACTTAACCCACTGAGACACCCAGGCACCCTTTCCTTTAGATTCTTAATGTGGTGGGTTGCATTGATTGATTTTCAAATATTGAATTATCCTTTCATTCTTGGGATAAACCTCACTTGGTTGTGTGAGAGAGAGAGAGAGAAATTTAATCTTGTAATATGAGGGATACTAGTCTTAGTTTTCTTTATTTGTACTGTATTTCTCTGGTTTGGTTATTGTAAAATGAGTTGGGACGTATTTCCTCCTCTTCTGTATTAGTTTTCTATTGCCGCCATAAAACATTGCCACAAATTTAGTATATTATTTTAAATATAAAATTTTATATTACCTCACCATTCTCTAGGTCAGTCTCACATAGATCTCATTTGCCAAGAATCAAGGTGTTGGCAGAGCTCTATTCCTTTCTGGAGGCTGTAGGGGAACATCTCTTTCTTTGCTCATAAAGAAATTCTTTTTTATATCTTCTGTTTCTTGGTTCATAATTTCAGTTTTAATTAGGTTTTTAAGAGTGATGACTCTTTTGGGCATTTTTTATAATAATCATTTTAAAGTCTATCAAATATTTATGGCATCTGTCATCTTATCATAGGTGTCTGTTGATTACCTTTTTCCATGCTTTTGAGAATTTCATGATTTCTTACATGCTGAGTAATTTTGGTTTGTATACTGGACATTAAATATTTTTTATTATGTTACGGAGACCTCAAATAGCTGCACCATGCATTCTCTCTGTTTTTCATATCTGTGTTTAGTACTAGAAAGAGTTAGAATGTATTCCATCTTACTTGGAACCAAAACTACACTGCATAGATTTTTATGTTTACTTTTAATTTTTCATTTTTTAAGAAAAATCACGAAATTATGGAAAAATTGCAAAGACAGTGTAAAGAATTTTTCCCTGAATTATTTGAGAGTAAATTGCTAGTTTAATGGCCCATCCACCCTATGGTAGGTAGAATTTTAAGATGGCCCCTACAACTTTCGCCTCCTGGTTTTACTCCTACCATTATGTTACATTATACGGCAAAAAGGATATCACCCAGATGAGCCTAATCTAATCACACAAGCCCTTGAAAAGGAGAAAGCTTTATTTGGCTGTTGACAGAAGTTAAAGTCAGAGAAACTCAAAGCATGATAATGCTTGGATGAATTACCATTGTTGGCTTTGAAGATGGTAGGGGCCAAGTGCAAGGAGCACAAAGAAACGTCTAGGAGCTGAGAGCAATGTCCTGTCAAAAGTCAGCATAGAAATGGGGATAACAATCCTATCACTGCAAGGAGCTGAGTTCTGCCAACAACCTGAATAAAGTTGGAAGAAGATTCTTCCTGGTCCTCCAGATAAGAGCCCAGGACAATCAACACCTTCATTTCAGGCTTATTAGACCCTAAACAGGAAACTAGCCAAGACTACTGATCTATAGAACTATGAGCTATAAAGGGGAGTTGCTTTAAGCTGCTGAATTCATGGTAATCTGTTACACAGAAGTAGAAAATGAATATAACCCCAAACACCTTTTGTGCACATTTCCCACAAACACAGACATTTTCCTACATAACCAAGATACAATTATTAAAATCAGAAAATTAACACTGACATATTACTACCATCTAAACTCAGATCCCAGTAAATTTTTAACCAGTTATTCAACGTCTTTATAGAAAAAGGACATTCCAGTCAGAATCATGTATTGCATTTTGCTGTCAGATCTCCTTATTATCCTTCAGTATAGAATATGCCCTCAGTTTTTCTTTGACTTTAATGAAGCTATCTTTCAGTTATTTTCTACAGTGTCCTTCAATCTGGTTTTGCCTGATATTTCTTCTTGAATGGATTCAGGTTATGCATCTTTGGCAGCAATATCACAGAAGCATTGCTTTGATATTCTCTTTTTATACTATCAGGTGACACAATCTCAATTGGTCCCATTACTTACAACGACCTCTTTGTCCATTTGTTTAAGGTGGTGCATTCTAGGCCATTTCAATGTCTTTTTCCTTTGTAACTATTAAGCATTTTATGGGTAGGTATTTTGAAACTATGTAAATGTTTATTTGTGTATTATTAATTTAGATACTGAATATATTTTCTTTTTTTTTAAATTCAATCAATTACACCATGTTCTATCATTATCTATTTTGATACTTATATTGTCCTCCATGTGATTTGTAGGAGCCTCTTCAGACTGGCTTCTGTGTCCTTTTGGTATTCCATAATTTTTTGAGCACTTTGTTTTCTGGCACATCAAGATGTTCCAGGCCCATTGTGTTCTTTACCTGCCACATCCATGTAATCAGCCATTTCTCCAAGGAGTTCTTGTTCTTTTCGATCAAAAATACTATTTAAAAGACGGGCTATGGACACTAGGGATGTTTCCTGCTATTGAGATACTGAGCTCCCAGGCTCTTTCAGTGGAAAGAATTAAGCAATATTTGTGTGTATACACACACAGACACACACACTTATATATAGGTACTCACATGTATATACATTTACACACTTACAAGTATATTCCTATATATATCCATTGAAAGCCATGTAGGTGCCCTCTTCAGATTGCTGGCAACCTTCTGCATGGACATGTTTCTCACCCTGTTCTGATTTTAAAATCCTGCTCCAGTCTGCCACACACTGCCTCCACATGGACACTCCCTTCAACCAAATAGAAAGAACCCAATACTCCTCACCTGGTTAGTCTCCTACCCAGGAAGCCCGCTTTTCAATTCTTAGAAATAACTCTACAATAAGCCACTCTCCCAAGATGGATGCCTTCTTCACCCTGCTCAGGCCAACAAAATTCTGTTCTCTCCTACCATGCTTTTCCCCATCTAATGGTGTTATGACTGAATTGTTCAGGAAGAGAAGGGCTGAGGAAAAGGAAAACAAATAGCTTTTTAAAAAAAAGTCAACAAAAATTTTTTTCATCGAGGTAAGTGTACTCTTTAAACCTCATCACCTATTGCAGCCATCCGTCCATCCACCTCCCTTCTGGTAACCATCAGTTCTCTATATTCGAGAGTCTGTTTCTTGGTTTGCCTCTCTCTCTTTTTTTCCCTTTGATTGTTTTGTTTCTTAAATTCCACATATGAGTGAGATCATATGGTATGTGTCTTTCTCTGACTGATTTATTTCGCTTAGCATTATACTCTCTAGCTCCATCCATGTCATTGCAAATGTCATGATTTTTTATGGCTGAATAATATTCAATAATATTCAATGATATATATATATATATCTCATTGTGTGTATATATATATTTATCTCATTGTGTGTGTGTGTGTGTATATATATATATATACACGTATATATATTTCTTTTAAATTCATTCATCAGTCGATGCACACTTGGGCTGCTTTCATAATTTGGCTATTTTAAATAATGCGGCTATAAACATAGGGGTGCACGTATCCCTTTGAATTAGTGTTTTTGCATTTTTGGGGTAAATACCCAGTAGTGTGATTACTGGATCATAGGGTAGTTCTATTTTTAACTTTTTGAGGAACCTCCATAATGTTTTCCACAGTGGCTGCACCAGTTTGCATTCCCACCAACAGTGCAATACGGTTCCTCTTTCTCCACATCCTCGCCAACACTTGTTTCTTGTGTTCTTGATTCTAGTCATTCTGACAGGTGTGAGGTGGTATCTCATCGTGGCTTTGATTTGTATTTCCAAGATGATGAGTGATGTTGAGGGTCTTTTCATATGTCTGTCGGCCATCAGGATGTCTTCTTTTACTACTCATGTCTTCGGCCCATTTTTGAATAGGATTATATGTTTTTTTGGGTGTTGAGTTATATAAGTTCTTTACATATTTAGGATACTAACCCTTTATTGGATATGTAATTTCAAATATCTTCACTCATTCAGTAGCTGGTCTTCAGTTTTATTGATTTTTTCCTTTGCTGTGCAGAAAATTTTATTTTGATGTAATCTCCATAGTTTATTTTTGCTTTAATTTCTCTTGCCTCAGGAGACCTATCTAAGAAAGATGTTGCTATGGCTGATGTCAGAGAAATTACTGCCTGTACTCTCTTCAAGGATTTTTATGATTTCGGGGCTCACATGTAGGTCTTTCTTCCATTTTGAATTTATTTTTGTGTATGGTATAAGGAAGTGGTCCAGTTTCATTCTTCTGCTTATTGCTGTCCAGTTTTCCCAACACCATTTGCTGAAGAAACTGGTTTTTTTTCCTTTGGATATTCTTTCCTGTTTTGTCAAAGACTAATTGACCATAGAGTTGTGGATTCATTTCTAGGTTTTTTATTCTGTTGCATTGATCTATGTGTTTTTCTGCCAGTACCATACTGTCTTGATCACTAAACCTTTGTAATATAACTTGAAGTCCAGAATTGTGATGCCTCCAGCTTTGCTTTTCTTTTTTGGTGTTGTTTTGGCTATTTGGGGTCTTTTGTGGTTCCATACAAGTTTTAGAATTGTTTGTTCTAGTTCTGTGAAAAATACTGTTGGTATTTTGATAAGGATTGCATTAAACGTGTAGATTGATTTGGGCAGTATGGACATTTTAACAATATTTGTTCTTCCAATTCATGGGCGTGGAATGTCTCTCTATTTCTTTGTGTCATCTTGAATTTCTTTCATCAGCGTTTTATAGTTTTCAGAGAAAACTTTCATCTCTTTGGTTAAGTTTATTCCTGGATATTTTATTGTTTTGGGTGCAAGTATAAATGGGATTGTTTTCTTAATTTCACTTTCCACTTCATTATTAGTGTATAGGAATGTGACACATTTCTGTACATTGATTTTGTATGCTGCAACTTTACTGAATTCGTTTATTAGTTCTAGTGGTTTTTTGGTGGAGTCTTAAGTGTTTTCTATATAGAGTATCATGTCATCTGCAAATAGTGAAAGTTTTACTTCTTTTTCAACAATTTGAATGCCTTTTATTTCTTTATGTTGTCTCATTGCTGTGGTTAGGACTTCTAGTACTATGTTGAATGAAAGAGGTGAGAGTGGACATCCTTGTCTTGTTCCTGACCTTAGGCGAAAAGCTCTCAGTTTTTCCCCATTCAGTATGATGTTCACTTTGTCTTATTGATGTGACGTATCATGTTGATTTTTTCACAAATGTTGAACCACCCTTTTAATTCTTTTTTATGACTGACTTGTGTGAATATATTACCAAGCTAAAAAGTATAAAATATGTTGTGTTTAAGTTAAATTCAAAAGTAAATAGAACTTGTGTGTTGTGAAGCTTCTCAGGAAACAGCACTTGATCACAAACTGATCACCATCTTCATAAGCGGGTGAGGATATCCTCTGTCAATAACTCCATTACAGTGGGGTTAAGGTAGCTTCTGACTATATGTAAGCAGAATAAGCAGGAGTCAACAAAATTTCTGCTCCTGGGGTGCCTGGGTGGCTCAGTCAGTTAAGCGCCTGACTTCAGCTCAGGTCATGGTCCCGGGGTCCTGGGATTCAGCCTCTGTGTCTGGCTCCCTGCTCAGTGGGGAGCCTGCTTCTCCCTCTCCCTCTGCCTCTCCCCCTTTTCCTGCATGCGACGTGCACGCTCCCTCACTCTCTTTCAAGTAAATACATAAAATCTTTTTAAAAACACCTGCTCCCAACTTTGGGCAGAAAGAAAGTGTATCTGTAAGCCAGTAAGCAAATGGTTTCTTCTGAGCTTCCAAGATTTCTGGAGATGCACAATTAAACATTAACAGAAATCACTGTGACAGAATGAGGGTGGGCACCTGCCTGCTATCCTAGCACCTAACTTCCTGAGAAAGTAGCCCTTCCCTTCCACACATACACTAGAAAGAGGAAAGGGACAAACCATCCTTTGTTAGGAACATAAGAGTGGTCGAGACCCCATGTGCCTCAATGACCATTAGTGACAGAGATGGGACAGTTCACTTCCAGCTCACATGGTCTCAGATGCTGTGTGGTCAGAGCTGGGCCTCAAGGAATGAGCAGTACAAGGATCTAGGAGGTATATCAGAAATTGCTAACGGGGTGCCTGGGTGGCTCAGTCGGTTAAGCATCTGCCTTCAGCTCAGGTCATGATCTTAGGGTGCTGGGATCCAGTCCCATGTCAGGCTCCCTGTTCAGTGGGGAGTCTGCTTCTCTCTCTCCCTCTGCCCTTCCCCGTCCCCCCATCATGCTCTCTCTCTCTCAAATAAAAAATAAAATGTTTTTTAAAAAAGGAAATCACTTGGGGCGCCTGAGTGGCTCAGTCGTTAAGCATTTGCCTTCGGCTCAGGGCGTGATCCTGGAGTTCTGGGATCGAGCCCCACGTCAGGCTCTCCCGCTGGGAGCCTGCTTCTTTCTCTCTCACTCCCCCTGCTTGTGTTCCCTCTCTCACTGGCTGTCTCTCTCTGTTAAATGAATAAATAAAATCTTTTTAAAAAAAGGAAATTGCTTAGTATGATGTAAATAATCTTAAGAGTTATGGAAAAGGAAATGTTGGAATGTGCTTATCATGTATTACATACTCATCTACTCCCTAACTATGTCTAAATAGAGGGCTAGAAGATGTTATCTTTAACAGGAAATTGAGCAATAAATAAGCAAGCATATTTTGAAAATCTTATAATGGCTATTATCATTAGGCTGAGGATGCTGGGAGTGATTCTGAAACTTGACACAGCCTCTTAGTTTCAGTAGTGATGCCAGGATCTCAGGGTAGGATAAACTAAGAAGCTGCATTTAACCACCAAAGACAAGGAAAGCTTAGTTACCTTTACATGAATCAAGAATGTCATGGTAGACAGGATAGTTTGAATTAGGAATTTTTGTCAGTAGCTAACTGATCCTGTGAAACTATGGCAGAGTGTGTATACATGTTTAACAAATTCTGTTGCATTTCATCCTAGGTTCATACTTATGGACTGCCTTCCTCAGACAGCTGTGCAGTTGACTGATTTGTGGTCACTGGAATGTGAGTAGTAAACTTCAGCATAATCTCCCATGAGCCTTCTCTCTCCTATATTCCAGCTGGATGTAAGCACCCAAGACAGTCTTGGAAGTCACACACTGAAGATGGTGGCGTTTCCTGCCAGGTTCCTGCCACCTTTCTCCCTGAATGATTACATGGAACAGATCCCACTCCCTCCAGTCTGTATTGCACTGCTAGCTGAGCCCCTGAGATTTGGGAAATGTTTTTAAAAGTACTTAGCCTATAATAAAAAAATAAACATAAAAATAAAAGTACTTAACCTATGTGATGAGCACTGAGTAATGTATAGTATTGTTGAATCACTATATTCTAAACCCGAAACTAATAAAGTACTGTACATTAGTTATACTGGAATTTTAAAAGAACTAAGAAGAAAGAAAGGAAGAAAAAAGAAAGAAAGAAAGAAAGAAAGAAAGAAAGAAAGAAAGAAAGAAAGAAAGACTCTCCAGAACAATAAACTCTAGCTACTTACGTAAAAAAAGTACTTAGCTTATCTTGACATGTAAGTATTACTAAGAGAACATGGATAGGTGGCCCACTAAATTCGTACTTGATTTGTGTTACCTTAAAACCCTAGGTATGGCAAACAGAGGGCTGATATGAGCCACTAGATAGTCTGGATTCCCTCTTAATTACCAGACCTGAATCAGTTGAAATATTATTCTCAGAACTTGAGTCAGGCAGGACCTTGCAATAACATCACAAGTAGGTACTATGAATATTCTTCTTCCCCAAAGGTCTTGCAGCCACAGTTGAATATCATTGATCCTAACTGATAGATGAGAAAGCTGAGACTCAGAAAAGTTTTCCAAGATCACACACATAGTAAATAGCAGACCTGGAATTCTAGCTTGTATTCCTTATTCTTAGATGACAAGACTGATTGTTATAAACTTTTGTCATATGATATCCATACCTTGTCATGCATAGGTGGAAATTCATTCAGCAACACCTCTTAATAGGAAGGGATGTTGGAGATAAAATGCTTCCCTTTGGGGCTGAGAGGTCTAGTTCTGGAAGTCACATTAATTTGCTGATTCCCAAGTTAGCATAACATAAATAAATGAGAAAATATATTGAATGATGCAGCTCTTCTTTTCAGATTTGACATACCAACTTTATCATATATTAAAAGACTTTCGTATCTAAATATGTCCATGCTACTATTTATATATTTTTCTATTACTGGGAGATGACCAAACTATGTTATTTATTTATAGTAAATTGTTCCATCTGGCTATTGATGTTTTCCTTTATAATACTCCAGAAAGAAACTCCATGCCCCTTAGTAGTCACTCCTCATTCCCATCCCCTGCCAGCTACTAACACTATTTTACTTTTTGTCTCAACAGATTTGTCTATTCTGGATATTTCATATAAATGGAATCATACAATATGTGGCCTTTTGTGTTTGGCTTCCATTTAACATAATGTTTTCAAGGTTTATCCATGCTGTAGCATTTACCAGGACTTCATTCTTTTTTATGCATATTGAATACTATTCTGTTGTATGATTATACCACATTTTGTTTATTGGTTTGTCAGTTCATGGACATTCAGGCTGTTGACACTTTTTCACTATTATGAATACTTGTGTACAAGTTTTGTGAACATAGGTTTTCAATTATCTTGAGTATATTCCTACAAGGGAATTGCTAGGTCACATGATAGCTCTATGTATAGCTTTTGGAAGAATTGCCAAACTGTTTTCCATGACAACTGCGTGGTTATATATTCCCACTAGCAATGTATGAACATTACAATTCTCCACATCTTCATCACCACTTGTTATTGTCTTTTTTTAAATATAATAGCCTTGTCAGTGGATGCAAAGTGCTTAAGGGACACATCTCCAGTGGTTCTGCTCTTGTCTAACCTTTCTGCAGAAATTGGTCCTCGTGACTGGTTTACTACTGGACCAGATTCTGCCATTCACTTGAAAATGTTTGGCCTAATGGTCAGAAGCCACTTATATTTTACATTGTTCTCTATACACATCCTGCTGCTTTCCAAATGCAAGTCCTGGGCCCTGGCATCCTTCTCAGATATCCTTATCAGAAAGGATCTGAATAGGTCATTTACATGAGGCTCTACTTGACTAATTGTGATGAGTGTGGGAAACTTCCAAAAATGAGAAAAAGAGAGAAGACACCCTATGTGAAACACTCACAGAGTTTTCAGCTTCTTTCAGTTTATGGACACCCCAGGGGCTTTGTCCTTGAGTGCTGTGACAAGACACCTGCTTTTGTGTTTTTCCTTACAAGAAACACTATCTCTATTTGCAACTATTAATACAGCTATTCTCACCAGATTGATCTACAGATTCAAACCAATCCCAATAAGAATTCTTGCAGGCTTAAAAAAAAATAATGAGTTGATTTTAAAGTTTATAAGAAAATTCAAGGGACCTAGAATATCCAAAGCAATTTTAATAGAGAAGAACAGAGTTGCAGGAGTTTCCTTACCTGGTTGCAAGACTTACTATAAGCCTACAATGATCAAGTTAGTTTGATATTGGTGAAAATATAGACATATAGATCAATAGAGCAGAATAGAAAGTACAAAAGTATACCTACATATATATGAGTACTTGATTTTTGACAAAGGTACAAAGGCTACAGGAAGGAGAATGGAAAGTCTTCTCAACAAATGGTGCTATATTAGTTGAATATCAACATGAAACAAAATGAACACCAGAGTTTACTTCATACCTTACACAAAAATTAACATGGGATGGTTCATAAAACAAAATGAAAAGCCTAAAACTATAAAACTGTTAGAGTAAAATATAAGAAAAAGTCTTCATAACCTTGGATTAGGCAACACATTATTTAAATAAAGCAGAGGACCACAGGAAGAGGGAGGGAAAACTGAATGGGAAGAAATCAGAGAGTGAGACAAACCATGAGACACTCTGGACTCGGAGAATCAAACTGAGGGTTACAGAAGGGAGGGGGTGAGGGGATGGGGTGACCAGGTGATGGGTATTAAGGAGGGCACCTGTTGGGATGAGCACTGGGTGTTATAAAGCAATGAATGAATCGTTGAACGCTACAACAAAAACTTATGATGTACTATACGTTGGCTAACTGAACATAATGAAAAATAAAAAATAAAATGAAAAAATAAAAAATAAATAGAAAACAATTATAAAAGGAAAAGTGGATTAAATGGGCTCATGTAAATTTAAAACTTTCAGTCTTTGAAAGAAACCATTAAGTAAATGAAAAGGCAAATCAAGACTGAGAGAAAAATTTACAATATATATACTAAAGAAATTGAATATAAAATTTATAAAGAAATCTTGCAACTCAGTAGTAAGAGGATGAACAATGAAATTTTAAAAATTAGCAAAATATTGGGGCACCTGGGTGGCTCAGTTGGTTAAGTGTCTGCCTTCAGCTCAGGTCATGATCCCATGGTCCTGGGATCGAGTACCACATTGGGCTCCTTGCTTATCGGGGAGCCTGCTTCTTCCTCTGCCTGCCAATCCCCCTGCTTGTGAGCGCTCTCTCTCTCTCTCTCTCTCTCTCTGACAAAAAAATGAATAAAGTCTAAAAAAAAGTAACTCAGTTCTCCTTCAATCACCTTCTGACTCGGTGACTTTTACTTTTTCCCCTGGCTATTACTTTTATCAGACAGTTCTGTTTTCATTCCTCCACCCCTGCTGAAACATCCAGGAAAGGGTGCTTCCTTGTTTATCTTCAGTCATGTTCTGATCATGGTCCCTGTACTCCACTGCTTCTAGAAAGTTCTGTACTCATACCCCACCACCAGAGAAACTCCAAGGAGAAGGGTCTTAATTTGGTTCTCCTTCAATCAATCACATTGTGACCTTGTTCCCTGACCTTTACCACTTACAGAAAGTTCTGACTTCATCATCCCACTCCCTCAGAAACACCAAGGAGAGGGGATTTATTTCAGTTCTTCATAAAATCTTATTCTGAACCTCAACATTGACCTTTACTTCTTTCGCAAAGTCTGTCCTCATCTCCCACCACCCCCAAAGAACCCTGATGGGGAGGCTTCCTTCAGTTCTTCTTCCACCAATCATGTTCTGATCTCATCTCCCACCCACAGATTTTTAAAAATTGAGGCTGCCTTCAGAAATCTGGGATTGGTGTATGGAAAGTTATAGTATTGATTTTAAGAGGGACCAGAAGGCCATTCGTGAACATCACTCAATCAGCTAGCCTTTATGAAGTGCCTATGAGTTCACCACCTTGCATTTCCAGATCAGACTCTCCATCATCCCCTTTGTCTGGACAGAAGCTGAAAGATCATTCCAGCTCCAAAATATTACAAGTGGCACAGAGCTCTCCTTAAATGTTTGCCAATTAAACATGCAGGGATTCTGATGACTGAAGTGTGAACAACAAATGAACAGTGATTTTGTATAAGTTGTACATTTGTTAATGTACACCACTGGCAATCAGCATACACATATTTCTAAATCATGCCTTGTGGAGGCACTGTGGTAAGGAGATAAGCACCCTAAACTGGGAACCGTGGTCCCTACCACTAACTGGCTATGTGACCTTGGGAAAGCCATTTCCCTACCTAGTTTCCTCATCTGTGAAATGAAGTTTGAAGAAGTGACTTTTAAAATTTGTTATTTTTGAAAAAATTTTATTTAAATTCAATTTAATTAACATATACTGTATTATTAGTTTCAGAGGTAGAATTCAGTGATTCATCACTTGGATACAACATCCAGTGCTCATTACATCAAGTGCCCTCCTTAATGCCCATCACCCAGTTACCCCATCCCCCTACCCACCTCACCTCCAGCAGCCTTGTTTGTTCCCTAGAGTTAAGTCTCTTATGGTTTGCCTCCCTCTCTGTTTTCGTCTTATTTATTTTTCCTTCCCTTCCCCTATGTTCATGTTTTGTTTCTTAAATTCCACATGAGTGAAATCATATGGTATTTGTCTTTTCCGACTCATTTTATTTAGCATAATACCCTCTAGTTCCATCCATGTCATCGCAAATGGCAAGATTTCATTCTTCTCTTTTTTAAAAAGATTTTATTTATTAGAGAGAGAAAGCACAAGCAGAGGAGAGGGAGAAGCAGTCTCCCTGCTGAGTGGGGAGCCCAAAGTGGGGCTTGATCCCAGGACCCTGGGATCATGACCTGAGCCGAAGGCAGATGCCCAACCGACTGAGCCACCCAGGAGCCCCAACATTTCATTTTTTGATGGCTGAGTAATATTCCATTACACACATATGTGGGGTGCACCCCACATTTTCTTTATCCATTCATCTGTCGATGGACATTTGGGCTCTTTCCCTATTTTGGCAATTGAGGACATTGCTGCTATAAACATTGGTGTTCATGTGCCCCTTCAAATCACTATACTTGTATCTTTGGATAAATACCTAGTAGTGCTATTGCTGGGTTGTAGGGTAGGTCAGTTTTGAACTTTTGGGGGAACTTCCATATTGTTTTCTATAGTGGCTGGATGAGTTTCAATTCTTTTACCCTGCAACCTGAATTTAGAAATACATTTTATAAGGCTACAATATTTCCTACATGTAAAACTAAAACAAGTTCTGCAAAATAATTTCTTAATTTACTTAATTTCTTTATTTACTTTAGAGAGAGCTGGGGGGGGCGTAGAGAATCTCAAGCAGGCTCCCCACTGAGCACAGAGCCTGATCTCATGAGATCACGACCTGAGCCAAAGCGAAGACTGAAACGCTCAACTGAGCCACCCAGGCACCCCTCAATATAATCCTTAATGCTACTCATGGGCAATGGACTATGATTTTTTTGTTTGTTTTTTAAAATTGCTTGTTGTGACCCACAAAACTAATTTCAAGAGCCATAATGGGTGGCAATTGTCACTTTGAAGAATACTGGATTGTCAGGTTTTTCAGATTTCTTTCTGCTCTTTTCTAAAAATTGAAAGTGTCTGCATTGAAAATATACAAAAAAAAAAAAAATAGCCTCAATCTTTATCTCTCTTAGACCTTCCTCAAACTGTTACCAGTTACAAAAGTCAAAAATCCTGTTATCTCCAGATGACGGAGTCTTAGAGAAAATGGCCCAGGACAGATATATAGGAAGGGGTAGCTTGGCATTTAGCATCTCTGTACTCCAGTACCCTCATCTACCACTATCCTTACCACTCTTATAATCAGTCTATTTTAAGGTCTTGTACTTTTCTAATGTTTTTGTCCATCAAATTCAGGTAAGCATTCATCCTGTTATTTTACTTTATCGTTCACATTAATATGACCACACACACATATGTACATAGACAGATACATACATACATACAACAGTGGCCTCAGATTAAAGGTGTACATTAGATTTACCTGGAAAGCTTGTTAAAAAATGGAGATTCTGGAGTGCCCATCTGTGGGTATGTAGGATAGAAGCCAGATGTTTTACATTCTCAAAAACCTCCCCTCCCAAGGTGTTTTTATGCAGGTGGTGGACTCACACTCCTTGAAAAACAGTAGGACATACATTTTTTTTTTACATTTTTTAAAGAATTTTTTGTTATGTTAGTCACCATATAGTACGTCCTTAGTTTTTGATTCAGTGTTCCATGATTCATTGTTTGTGTATAACACCCAGTGCTCCATGCAATATGTGCCCTCCTTAGTACCCATCACAGGCCTATCCCAATTCCCCACTCCACTCCCCTCTGAAGCCCTGTTTGTTTCCCAGAGTCCATAGTCTCTCGTGGTTCATTCCCCCTTCTCTTTACCCCCCACTTCACTCTTCACTTCCTTTTCCTACCGATCTCCCTGCTATTTCTTATGTTCCATAAATGAGTGAAACCATATGATAATTGTCTTTCTTTGCTTGACTTATTTCACTTAGCATAAAGAAGATGTGGTCCATATATACAATGGAATATTACTCAACCATCAGAAAGAACAATTACCCAACATTTGCAGCAACATGGACGGGACTGGAGGAGATTATGCTAAGGACATACATTCTTAAAATGATATCAGATGTCGAGTTATGAGTATGATCCTTCCTTGCTCATTGGATGGGAACAACAACAAACAAAGACCAGAGATCTTGAGTCCAGGTAGCTAGGAGAGGAAAGGTAGTATTAAAAAATAAAGACGAGGGTAAAAGTGGAAGATTGCTTTTTTAAACTGCTTTATTAATTTCATATCATGAAAGGAATAGTTTTTCCTAAAACTGAGTGAAATTGCCTTATTGGACAGAAAGTTTAACAGAGACAAAACAATATTTAATTACAAACTGGTAAGTGGAAACACCAAAAGGTTTACAGAGAAAGTAAATCACAAAACTACGAGCTTGTAGAGCAGAGGCCACATTATTAACCTCGCAGAAAACCTTAGGATTCAAGGAATAAGGCAAAAGTCATAATGATTATCAGGTTCAGGAGTTTGGAAACGCTTATGATGCCTCATCTGCTGCTCCTTAGTCTTTCTCCTGACTTCCATCATCTGCCCTACAAACTTTTCCTCATCATCTCCCACTTCATTGTGATCAACATGCTTGTTGGGTATGGCCCACCGAAAATTAGGGACAAGTCGTCTCATTCGCCCCAGCCTAACATTTTTTCCATGCTTCTGGCCTTCACCCCCTCTCAAATTGCGTGATTCCTCTTCATTCTTCACGGGGCCCTGTTCTTCTCCTTCGTTTTCCTGCTGGGCATCTTCGACGTTGATATTTTTCACCGCTTGTTTCTGTTTGGACGCCATTGCTCCTAGGAGGTAAGGGACAGGAAAAAGGGCTATTCTGTTGGTGGGACGATCAGCACCGAGGACAGAGGCCCTACTACGCACGTTTCAAAATTCAGAGCCCGGCATCTCAAAGGCTTTTTAAAATTTTACTCTCGCACGGGGAAGGCTCTCTACGCTCTTCAGGGGGCTCCCGGGCCGAGCCCTGCCCCTTCCCTCCCTGTCGCTCCTCTCCCCTCCCTCGCCCAAAGCCCACCATTTTCCCTGCCGATCCCTGCCCAGGCCTCTGCAGGCACCAAGATGGAGGACCGGCTGGGGCCGGGGTGGGGTGGGGGTGGGAAGGGAATTTGGGGTCTCAGGCTTTCCACACGTTCCCCCCGGCCCCACTGTGCCCCGCACCGACCTGGGCCTATCCTTGCAGTCTCCTCCTCCTCCCGATTCTTGCCGAGAGTGCGCCGCCGCGACACTTAGACCTGCACACCTGCAGAGGGCCGGGGTGGGGGGCAGCCGGGGCTGCTGCAGCCGAGCGCTCCGCGCCCACCCGACGCTACCCAGCCCCTCCCGGACCCCCCACGGCCGCCTCGCCCCCACACCCAGCCGCCCCATCCCCCGTGCTGACCACCATTTTCTACACCAAGAAGGACGGGGGCGGGACGCGGCGTGCACCAGGTAGGTGTTTCCGAAGGGTCGTCGCCTCACCGCGGTCCAGCCCTCGGCCTACCTTTTGCAGCGGCCAAACGCGGGCTGCTGTGGTGCGTGAGGGCTGCGGTCCTCGCGCCGCTTCGCCCTGGGGCAGCCGGACCCCCAGCAGGGCTCCGCGAGCCGCGTGGGCTGTCCCACAGCAAGCCCAGGGAACGCTCCCCCTCCTCCCGGTCCCTTACCTGCTTCCCCTTCGCCTCCGATTCTGGGGCCGCCTCTGGCGCGCACGTCTTCAGGGCCACCGGGAGCAGGTAGCGAGAAGTGAGCGAGCGAGGGCCGGTCTGACGCTACAGCTGGGCGCGGGAGTCAGCGGCGGCGGGTCACGTGAGGCTTTCGTCACCGCGAGCGGCCCCGCCCCCAGCCCGTGCAGGCTTCTGCCCGCGAGGTGGCGCCCAGCCGGTTGGCCCGCCTGGCACCTCTCTGCTGCCGCGTTCTTCTTAACAGCACCGGCCTGGGCTCTGTGGCTCTCCCTTCTTTGCATATTCCTGGGCCTTTCTCTGCCTGCTGGGGAAGGGCAGTATCTTCTCAGGGACCTGTTGGCCATTCCCACTTCTTCCCTGGGGACTTGCTTCTTGCTCTCTTCTGCTCGCGAAATACATCCCTCCCCTCTCCAGGACGCCCGCACAAAATTTAAGGGGGTGCAGAAAACCTCAGTAGTGAAGATAATTGCATTTTAAGGCAATATTTAAAAAAAAAACAAAATTAATGCAAGAACATCTGTGAGCAAGATGTCCCACCCACCCTGCTCCCAACCTGTGGTCCTCCTGGCTACCAATGTTCACCGTTTTCTCTACACCAAAATGTGTATGTGGGGGGAGGGGGCAAGAAATAGATGGAATTTTTTCTAATTCTTCTTAGTACCTTTTTGTTTTGTTCTTTTTTCGATTAGAATTGTGTTCTTTTATAGTTTACACTGACTTTATTTTAACTTTTGTTATGGAAAATTTCGAACATATGCAAAAATAAAATAGTATAGTGAAAGCCACTGTACTCATCACCTAGCTCCAACAGTTAACTCATTGCCAGTAATATTTCATGTGTATCCTTACCCACTTCCTACTCTTAGAAACTATTTTTGAAGCAAATCCCAGTCGTAATATCATTTTGTGCATAAGTATTTCAAAGTACATGTCTATAAGGACTCTCATATATTTATATAATTTATATATATATAATATATGTGTATTTATATCATAATAACATTTTCACACCTAACAATAATTCCTTAATACTGTTTTATGTCCAATCCGTGTTCAAATTCTCAATTCTGTCATAGTTTTTTTTCAATAGTTTGTTTGGATCAGGTTCTAAATAAGACCTAGTATGTATTGCTCCTTTCAAGATACTCTTTTTGTCCTTGGCTTTGACAGTTCGACTACAATGTGTCTCGCTGAGTGTATTCTGCAAGTTCATATCTGATGTTGAACCTTTCTATTGAATTTTTAATTTCAGCTACTATACTTTTCCGCTCCAGCATTTTTGTTAGTTCCTTTTAATAATTTCTTCCTGTTTATTCATTTTCCCTATTTGGTGAGACATTATTCTCCTGGTTTATTTTACTTCTTTGTCCATGGTTTCCTTTAGCTCTTTGAGCACATTAAAGACAGTTGACCTAAAATCTTCCCCTAGTAAGTCCAACTTCCTCAGGGACAATTTCTACTAATTTCCTTTTTGCTGTGAATAGGCCATACTTTCTTTGCATGTTTTATAATTTTTTGCTGTTGAAACTGGACATTTTGAATATTATGATGTGGCACCTCGGGGCATCATATTCTTCCCTCTCCTCAGGATTTGTTGCTAGCTGTTGTGGGCTACTGTTTGTTTAGTGACCTTTCTAAATTGTTTTTATGAAGTCTGTATTCTTTTATCATGTGTACCACTAAAGTCTGTTGCCTTAGCTTAGTGATCAGCTGGTGTTTTGACAGTTACTTTTTTTTTTTTTAAAGATTTTATTTATTTATTTGACAGAGATAGAAACAGCCAGCGAGAGAGGGAACACAAGCAGGGGGAGTGGGAGAGGAAGAAGCAGGCTCATAGCGGAGGAGCCTGATGTGGGGCTCGATCCCATAATGCTGGGATCACGCCCTGAGCCGAAGGCAGACGCTTAACTGCTGTGCCACCCAGGCGCCCCGACAGTTACTTTTAATACCTGGAGCCAGTAAAAGAAAAAGAAGAAGAAACACTCTCAGTCTTTGCAGACTGGTCTGTGCTGGGGAACTCATTCACTGCTTAGCCAGACCGCTTTCAACTCTGCATTTGTGTTCACTTCCTACTTGCACAGAGTCTGAAGGCCAGCCAGAGGTGGAAGGCCTCCTCAGGCCTTGGAAGCACTTGCCTCCCATCCTGGGCATATGTGTGGTCTTCTCAATCTCCCTGTATATTGGGGAACTTTTAAAAGCCCTTATTCTCCCATGTACCTCCTTTTTCCAGCCTCTTCCTCCCAGCTTTTTTATTCTATTTATTGTTTGTTCTCAGCACTGTCCTTTGCTCTAAACTGCTGTGTCTAATAACGAGGCCTTTAAATGCTTTTGACAAAAGCCTCTCCACTCCTGGGAAGGCTCTGAGGCAAAATAAAGATAAACCTCGTGCCTTCAGGGAGAAGGACCTGACAGATGGTAGAGACCCACAGACACAGTTCTTTGAGAATAAGGTCCGTAAGGTTTCTTCTGGTACTAGCAACCTTCATTACCTGATCTAGGGTGTTGGGGATGGCGGGATGGCAATTTAAAATGCCATGGCACTCTCTTATGGCAATTCCGGAGTTTCTCTCTCCAACTAGTTTTCCTTTCATTGTTGTAAGTTTTTATTAGATTCCAGAGTGCTGCAAAAGTTGACTCTGACCATTTTTGTCATGGAAACTTTGAGTTCCCTACTCTGCCATTTTTTGTGATGTCTTCTCTCTTTATATGTTTCAATTCTCTACAGCGTAATGACAGTATACAATTACTTTAAAAAATTATCCTCTTTAAGAGGCACCTGGGTGGCTCAGTTGGTTAAATGTCCAACTCTCGGTTTTAGCTCAGGTCATGATCTCATTGGTTGTGGGATTAAGCCCCCTGTCTGGCTCTGTGCTCAGTGGGGAGTCTGCTTGAAGATTATCTCCCTTTGCCCCTCCCCCAACCCATGCATTTACTGAAGACTCTTATGTTGGGGGCTCCTTGGTTCTCGTTTTTTGGCCACCTTACCCCTTCATGCCATGATCTCTCATTAAGTAGCCATCTCATCTATACCTGTATTTTCTTTTTTTTTTTTTTAAAGATTTTATTTATTTATGTGACAGAGAGACAGCCAGTGAGAGAGGGAACACAGCAGGGGGAGTGGGAGAGGAAGAAGCAGGCTCCCAGCGGAGGAGCCCGATGTGGGACTCGATCCTGGAACGCCAGGATCACGCCCTGAGCCGAAGGCAGACGCTTTAACGACTGCGCTACCCAGGCGCCCCTATACCTGTATTTTCAATCACCGTCCACCCATATATGATTCCTACATTTTCCTCTCTAGCTCAGTCTCTGATCCAAATATCTTGCTATATTCTTAACATCCGCACTGGGGTATACAAAGGTATAGAGAAATCAAGATGGCCCATTATGTTCCCTCCAGAAAAGATTCATTCTGTGTTGCCCATTCCAGCTAACATTACTACCTATCACCCAGACGATCAGGTGAATCATCTGAGAATCCCACTAACACTTCCTTTTATACCCCCACTACCCAATTTTCATCTTTCATGAGTTCATCTCTTTGTTCATTCATGAATATGTTCAGTCATCTGGTAGAGGAATATTGATGTATCAGGGGAGAAGGGGGATAATTACACAATCACAGTCCTAGCGTGGGTGATTATTGCAATGAGAAGGGGCTGCCTTAGTAAGATTTGTCATATGAGAGAAAGTAGGAGCCATAGTTGCTGATGTGGGTAGTTTGGTAGGTTCGGCAGTGGGAGCATATACGCAATCTCTTCTGTGATAGCATCTACTTTTCCAAAGAAACAAGAAGCCTAAAGAGCAGTTGAGAATGTTGAGGTGTGAGACAGTGTTGAAGGTTTGTGCAGAGAATAGTTGTTGTGCCATAGTGTTCTCACATATTGAGAAAGTATATTGACTATGACAATATAGTGAGATTACTAGCCAGGTCTGAGTACTGCTCCCTATCCTGCATTAGCTTCCCTTCAACCCGAACTCCCACAGTTCTCCTACTATTTCCACCAGGCTCCAGCCACACTGGCTTTTTTTCGTCTTTTTTGGGAACAAGTCATGCTCACTCCCACTTCAGAGTCTGCTGTTCCCTAGTCTAACGTCAAAAGATTTTTTACACACAGCAGCTCTTTCTTGTCATCCAGTTCTCAGATGAAAAGTCATGTCCATAGCATGGCCTTCTCTAGTGATAAAGCATGGTGCAACTCCCGGGATCCCGGGCATCGGGCATAGTCTGAGTACATGGTGGTCTTTGAAGTTGTTAAACTGGGTGGCCCTGGACATCCTTCACTGCCCTCTCTGTAAATGTTATTTTCTATCCCATTTCCCTTTTTTATTTTCTTTGGGGCACTCTTCACCCACTGAAATCACATTGGTTGTTGTTAACTTTATGTGTATCCAAAAGAGAATGTAAGCCCCCTAAGGGGAAGGGCCTTTCCTCTCTTGTTGCCTAGCAGCCAACCTGGTAGGCAAAGAATAAACACTCAGTAAACAAGTGTTGCATGTATGGATTGTTATCCATCAAAAACACCAAAACAGAACTAGGTACTTGAAGTTGAATGGCAAAACCATTGATGGAATCAGAGATCACCGTATGCAAAATACTTAAAGAAATCTTGGATGTGATCTATTCAGCTGTTTTTAAACTATAGGAAACATCAGAATCTACCAGGGAAATTGTTCAAAATACAGATTCTTGATCCTCAAACCCCAGCGAAAGGATTCTGCAGGTCTGGGGTAAGGTCTCAGAAGTTGCAATTTTAACAAGATCCAGGTGACTCTATTAAAGATAGCCTGCAGCTCATGCTTAGACCAACACATACCTTTAAAAATGGTGTTTTCCTAGGGAAAATTGCTTCTATACCATTTATCTATTATCTATTGTGCAGAGTTCTGATATCTTAATTTGACGGCTGGAGTATTTAGTGGGAAACCAATCATCTAGGACCTCAGATTGCTTTTCCAGATGGGATCTCATTTAACTATCTTGCACACACCACATGGGAGAAAGGGGCCCCTTTGTAAAATTAACATGTGGGATCTCATTGATTTTATTTTTCCTGTATCTTAAAACAATTTGCTATTCTTCAATGTAAGAATTATTTCATTATTAGTTAATTATTCCTAACTCTACTAAAAAGACTAAAAAATAAGAGAAAAAAGCAAGAATGATGGAATAGCTTACATCAGGAATGAGGCAATACTAAAATAATACCACATCACATTTAGTTTTTTACTGCACAGTCCAAAGTATTACACCATTTTTCAAAAAATACAAAAGAAATTAAGAGACTCCATCTTTGCATTTATTTAATCCAGCTTTCACTGAACACTAATGAGAATTTTTTTTTCATTTTTCTTCCCATACTGGCAAAGAAAAGTAAATTGACAGAGGAATTCATTTTACAATGATTAGATCAGAAGACAAAAGTACAGTGACAGCAATACTCTAGATGCCATTATCGATAGTGAAATTGATATCTCAAACTATGAGTATTCAAATGATGATATCTTAAATGAATTTTTTCAAACCCAAAAATCAATTAGTGAATAGTGTGCTTCTAAGGACCAAAATGATAAATGGTGTTCTCAGTTTGTCACTTGTCATACGATATGTTACAACAAGAAGTAGGAACATCCCAATTTGCTCAAAGGACATTGGACAATTTTCTGTCATTTTTTATAACATTGGATATTTAATATGTGTCCAGTATTTAATCAATAAGTTTTCTAAGTGAACAGATGTTGAATTCAGGTAAGAAGAAGGAAATAGATCATGTGGAAATGAAAAAAGAAGTCATTGGACTGGTCATTCTAACTGGTGTTTATCAATCTAAAAATGAAAATATCTTGCAATTATGGAGCAAAGAAGATGGCTATCCTTCCTTCAACAAAATTATGAGCTGTCAATGTTTTGAAAAGATTTCTGTTTTGATGATACAAGTACAAGAAGAACTAGAAATAAGATAAGGCAGAACTTATTGGGGATACAAGAGAGCAAGAAGTGAGAAACCAACACCTACAGATGGATATATTCCAGGTTCAGGCATGAAAACTGATGAGGAGTGAGCCGTATTCAAAGGCTGATGCCTTGAGTATACGTATTTTCAAAGCGAGGAAAATGAGGAATACAATTCTGGTTTGATATATTTAAATTCTTGTTAAGTTATCTGATTTAATTGTCCATTATGTCTTTATTTTTACTTCTGTGAATTATTCATAAAGTCACTTAATACACAAAACAGCAAATGGGTATTTTGTACACAGAAGGTGATGATGATTTGGTCCCGGTATTCTAAGGGTTAACATCCTAAGTACTCCTGAGTGGCTGGGAGAACTTAGTATTTTTATCTTGTTTAATGGATGAGGCTGGTGTAGGGGAAGTTGTGGAGTTATTCTTAGACAATATATTATAAGCCCTAAGGAGTGACTGTGGATGCAGCTGAAACGTCAGCAGCGTTCCTGTTCTCGGGCTGTTGAATGCAGTGGTCTGATAAGAGCAGGATCCCACGATCCCCAGGGGCAGGGCATTAAGTTAGGAGCTATGAAAGAATGTAACCCTCAGTCCCCCCTTTCTGCACCTAACGACAAACATCCCGCTCCTCCCTGATCTCATGACTGACTCCCTGCGTGCCTATGTGTAGGGGAGAATGCAAGCCTGCTTCAAGATATTTGCCATCCCTTTGTACTCCTTTCCCACGCTTGGAGCCATCTGTCCTTGCTTTTCTGATAAAAAACAAAGTAAGAGCTATGTGCAGGATTCAGCTGCTGCTGCTCTCCCTTGCAGAGGCAGCCCTGCATGGCCGCTCAGATGGTGTCTGAGAACTTAATTTTAGTGCCCGATGACAGAAGTGACCGCTCCAAAGTGCCTTCATGATAGGACCTCCTGACTCTCATTTCAATGTTCTGTTTAGCCGAGTCAATCTCACACCTTGTGCTTCCCTATCACCTTCTGCGTCTCAAGATTGAAGTTCACAGACTTTTCACATGTTACTCTAGAAGTCAAAATAAGACAACTGAAAAGCTTGTGAAACAGGAAGGTAGGGGAAGATTTTCTTTCCCCGAGACTCACCTAGAGGATCATTCAACTAAACGGAAATGATGTAATGACGCTCTCCAGGGGTCTATCAGGCAGCCAATCCTATCATAATAAATTGGCACAGAGACTCTTGCGAGCATGTAATGACTTTGTATGCCTATCCCTTTATGCTGTCACCTTTTCAGGTATTCCTTCTGGGGGTCAAACTTCTCATTTCATGTCCAGGATACCTCTTTTAACGAATGGAAGAGGCACAGTGGGATGGGAACTGGCAACTCGTGAAGTTCTTCACTAGGTTCCTAACACTGGTGCTTTAAAAATGAGGAAGGCTGAGAGCGAGAGCAGTTAAATATCATTCCCAGTGTTCACAGTGAGTAAAAGACTGAGATCTCACCAAGGATTGTCTGACTCCAGGGACCATAATCTCACCACTCTCCCATTGGGACCTCCTTTTTAGATGGTGGCCTTGTGAGGATGAGGAAGGAATGAGTTTATACTTTCTGGGAAGGGGGGGTTCATGTTGGGTGGTACAGGTTAGTAGGGGATTTGTACTAATATTTATCTTCCTCCAATTGAAGATTTCTGATAGATACACAGGATTGGAGCTCCCATGAGAAGTCTGAGACAAAGCTATAGATTGGAGTTTGCGTCCCTCAATCCCATTAGGCGCATAAAAGATGCATGGTGGCCACGTGGTACTTTGCTTTTTCTGGGCCGCATTACCTGATGTGCAAACCGGAGCTGCAGGTCTAGGTAACTGTTAAGGTCTCTTTCTGCTCTGTTTTCGTAAAGGCTAAAGATGGCCACTTAGATTTGGGATCCTGCAAAGTGAGTCAGAATATCTCATCAGTCACTCCATCACTCCATGCAGGCTGCATTCCAGCCATATCAGACTGTCTCCTGACCGTGTACCTCAAGCACACCGGGTAGGTTTTCACTTCCGTGCCTTTGTACAGCCAGGAATGTCCGCATATGCATCCATCTCTTTTCACAAGCCTCCTCCTTCTGTAAGAATTTAGCTGCAAGTCCACAGTCTCTGATGATTTTGACTGGCATTGCCTGACACACAATATTTGCTCAAAAAGGGCATGCCTAAATAAATAAATAAATAAATAAACAAGGCCATTTACCAAGGAAAGTTTAATATCCTAAATGCATAAGGAGCAGTAAATATCAGGAAAGATGGTTCATTATAACAGTGATTAGGGAAATGGAGTTGAAAATAACAAAGAGTACTATTTCACAGCCATCAACTAGCAAGACTTATTTTAGAATTCTCTAAATACCAAACAAAGTTCTGGGTTTTTTGTTGTTGTTGTTATGAGTATGATGTATAAATGAGAATTTTCATCTACCGCTGGCGGCAATTTAAAAAGGTAGAAACAGAAAAGTTTAGGGGCACAATTTTATAATTTCAAACAGAGCTTATCGTATCCTAAGACTCAGACATTTCATGATTAGACACATAACACTTGGAAGTGTGTGTGTGGAGAGAGAGAAAGAGATATGTACAATTTCCATCAAGAAGAAATAAGATAGGCGCGCCTGGTGGCTCAGTCTGTTGGGCATCTGCCTTCGGCTCAGGTCATGATCTCAGGGTCCTGGGATGGAGTTCTGAGTCAGGATCCCTGCTCAGTGGGGAGTCTGCTTCTCCCTCTGCCTCTGCCCCACCCCCATCCCCTGCTTGGGCTCTCTCTGTCTCTCTCTCTCAAATAAATAAATAAAACTTTTAAAAAAAGAACAAATAAGATAAAAGTAGAGTATACAAGTGACTCCTATACTCTGGTACTGGCTCTCCTTCCCCACTCCACACATGGAAATGAAAAACAAGACAAATCTCCCTGGGTAATTGGCTCCTTTATCATCATGCAATACCTCTTTTTATCCCTGATAATTTTCCTTGCTCTGAAGTCCTCTTTGTTTGAAATTAATATGGCTATTTTAGCTTTCTTTTGACTATTGTTGGCATGATGCATCTTTCTCTAATCCATCACTTTTTTTAGGGGGGGAGAGGGGCAGAGGGAGAGGGAGAGAAAGAATCTCTTCATTTCTGTTACGGTTTTTCTTATTTCTATCACTTCCTTTTAAAAAAAGTTTTTATTCAAATTTCAGTTCGTTGGCATACAGTGGTATTTTAGTTCCAGGTGTACGCTATAGTGATTCCACACTTCCATACATCACCCAGTGCTCATCACAAGTGCACTCCTCAGTGCCCATCACCTATTTCACCCACCCCCCACCCACCTCCCCTCTGGTAACCATCTGTTTGTTCTTTATAATTAAGAGTCTGTTTCTTGGTTTGCCTCTCTCTCTCTCTTTTCCCTTTGTTAGTTTGTTTTGCTTCTTAAATTCCACATATGAGTGAAATCATATGGTATATTTCTTTCTCTGACTGACTTGTTTTGCTTAGCAGAATGTTCTCTAGCTCCATCCATGTCATTACAAATGGCAAGATCTCATTCTTTTTGATGGCTGAGTAATATACCATTGTATATATATACACCACATCTTCTTTATCCATTTCCATAGCTCGACTACTGTAGATAATGCTGTTATAAACATCGAGGTGCATGTATCCCTTTAGAATTAGTATTTTTGTATCCTTTGGGTAAATACCCAGTAGTGCAATTGCTGGATCACAAGGTAGTTCTATTTCTAACTTTTTGAGGGAACTCCATAGTGTTTTCCAGAGTGGCTGCTCCACTTTGCATTCCCACTAACAATGCAAGAGGGTTCCCCTTTCTCTACATCCTCACCAACACTTGTTGTTTCCTGTGTTGTTTCTAGCCATTCTGGCAGGTGCGAGGTGATATCTCATTGCAGTTTTGATTTGTACTTCCCTGATGATGAGTGATGTTGAGTACATTTTCATGTGTCTTTTGGTCATCTGGATGTCTTCTTTGGAAAATATCTATTCGTGTCTTCTGCCCATTTTTTCATCAGGTTATTTGTTTTTTGGTTATTGAGTTATATAAGTTCTTTATATCTTTTGGATACTAATCCTTTATGAGATATATCATTTACAAATATCTTCTCCCATTCATTGGTTGCCTTTTAGTTTTGTTGATTGTTTCCTACATTGTGCAGAAGTTTTTTTATTTTGATGTAGTCCCGGTAGTTTATTTTTACTTTTGTTTCCCTTGCCTCAGGAGACAAATCTAGAAAGAAGTTGCTATGGCAATGTCAAAACGTTACTGCCTGTGTTCTCCTCTAGGATTTTAATGGTTTCAGGTCTCACATTTAGGTCTTTAATCCATTTTGAATTTATTTTTGTATATGGTGTAAGAAAGTGGTCCAGTTTCATTCTTTTGCATGTTGCTGTCTAGTTTTCCCAACACCATTTGTTGAAGAGCCTGTCTTTCCCACTGGATATTCCTTTTTTAAAAAAAGATTTTATTTATTTATTTGAGAGAGAGAGAGAGAAAGAGGGAGGGCGTGAGTTGGGGGAAGGGCAAAGGGAGAGGGAGAAGGAGGCACTCTGCTGAGCAGGAGCCTGACACTGGGCTCCATCACAGGACCCCAGCCAGGATCATGATCTGAGCAGAAGACAGATGCTTAACCGACTGAGCCACCCAGATGCCCCTCCCATTAGATATTCTTTCCTGCTTTGTCAAAGATTAATTGACCTTAAAGTTGTGGGTTCACTTCTGGATTTTCTACTCTGTTCCATTCTATCATCTCCTTTCGATTCCTTCTTAGAGTTTTTTAATCTCTCTGTTTACATTACCCATCTGTCTTGCATGTTGTCCACTTTTTCCATTAGAGTCCTTAACATATTAATCATACTTATTTTAAATTCCCAATATGATAATTCCAACATCCCTGCTAAATCTGAGTCTGCTTCTGAAGCTTGCTCAGTCTTTTCAAACTGCGTTTCTATATTTTATTATGCCTTGTACTTTGTCGAAAGCTAGATATGATGTTCTGGATAAATGGAGCTGTGGGAAATAAGCCTTCAGTGAGAGGTTTTATGTTTATCTGGATAGGCATAGGCTGTGTTTACTGTTTGCTGTTCCTATAGTTTTCAGAGGCTGAAATTGCCAAAAACATCTTTGTTTTTGTCTCCCCTGTTGTACTTGGGCTTCCCTAGAGGCTTCTCTTAAATAAAATCTAAGACATGCAGTCCTTTCAGTTGTAGTCCTCTATAATTATACAAGAGCCTTATTGATGTAGTGGTAAGAGGTGGGGTGAGGCTAAGCATTCTATAGTTCTCTGATTTGGTCAGAGTTTAGTGAGGCTGTGATCCTGGGCTGTGACCTACACAAGGGCTTCTCAGTTTTTGCCTGTTAGGAGAGATGGGAAGGCCAGAGGTGGCTGGAGTTCAGTATTTTCCTTCCTTCCCATGAAAGGCTAGAGGGTATTTCCCGCCTGCATGTCAAATACTAAGGGGTGCTGGAGTTGGGTATTTCCTTTCCCTCAGGTCAGTTAAGTTCCAGTAAAACCACAACGGACTCTGGTAAAATAGTTTCCCTTGAGGGGAGCATTTGTTAAGAAGAATAGAGTGCTCTGAATACATTTCAAAGTGGCTCCTTTTCTCTTCCCCTGCCAGAAGTGTGAGGAGACTTTTCTCTCATCTTCACTGTGGGAACTTGGTAGATCATCTGTAGGTAAACTCATGAAAGTTTTGGGGGCCCTTCCTAAGTTTGGGCACTCCTTGGGTTGTTCATTCTCAGACTCGTCCACGCTAAGCTTCCGTCAATTTGTCGATTAAAATTTGTGCTTTCCTTTGTCAGTACTGGTTCTAGCAGTGGTTTTCTCCTGTGTTCTGCTCTGGTGAGCTCTGATCCTCTGTATCTGTCTGTATGTTTCTCCAAACTTTGGGGGGCAACAGTTTGTCTTGTGACCTCAATTGTCTGCTTGATCTAGGAAAAGTTGTTGATTTTCAGTTTGTTCAGCTCTTTTCTTGTTGTGAGAACCAAAACGACAACTTCCAAGCTCTTTATATGCCAGACTGGAACTCAAAGAATATGCATTTTGGCTTATGCTAATAAACCAAAAGGAGAGATCTTGACTGTTTTTAGAGTTTTAGAACAGATACAAATGCAGCCTTTGCAGGCAGGGTGCCATAAAATACCATTGTATGCCAACGAACTGAAATTTGAATAAAAACTTTTTTAAAAAGGAAGTGATAGAAATAAGAAAAACCATAACAGAAATGAAAATAAAAAAAATTAAAAATTAAAATATTGTGGGGACATGGTACAGGGTATCCCCACCTCCCAGAACCCCATACGTTATATAAGGTGGACTGGTCCAAGCATGCTTTGTGACTGTTACACACGTCACTCAAAGCAAACTCAGGGTCTCTTTTTCAAAATGGCTCCTGAAATGAGTTATTGAATTTTCCTCAGTCCTGCCCATGATTACAGGAGTTATCATGCTATTAAACTTCTGTTTTTTTTCTCTCCTACTAATCTGTCTTCAAAAAAAAAAAAAGAAAGAAAGAAACAAAATGGGTCCTGAAACAAAGTGAGTCATAGTCAGAGAAGTAATTGAGTAGATACTTTTGAGCTCTACTGAAGTTCAGAGAAGACAGGTATACTTTTCAAGGCTCCACAGCCTGGAAAGAGGCATTACAGGGATTGTGATACTGATTTTTCTCACCCTCTGCTACCACATTGCCTTCCCCACAGACAGTCACCTTCCAGGGCTGAGTCCAGTTTGTGTCAACTTATTTGATATGGAAACAGTGCTAGAATCTTGGTTTAAGAGGACAGGTACACCAAGTAGGCAGTTGTATGGATAACTTGGAGGCTGAACGCAGAGGTGTGAAAATGGAGTATTGATGCAGGTTGCCAGTGTCTGGCACATAGAGGTTGCTCATAAATAAGTAGTGAAGGATAAATGAATGCAATATTGATTTTGGAATGATCAGCCTCCGACATTGATCATACATCCTTCCAAACTTTTCCTAGTGTATGAGATGGAGGCTCATTTCATACTTCTTGTTTTAGAACCTGCTTTGTAAAAGTTAATTTTTAAAAATTTTGTTTTGCTTTGACAATGTAAACTATGGACTTTGCCTGATAATGGGTGTATCAGTGTAGGTTCATTGATTATAACAAATGTAGCACTCTGCGGCAGGATGTTGATAGTGGGGGAAGAGTGGGAGTATGGGAGCAAGCGGTATATGGGAAATCTCCGTACTTTCTGCTCATTTTTACCTTGAATCTAAAACTGTTCTACAAAATAAGGTCTACTTAAACTAATGTTTTTTGCTTTGATTTTCTCTCCTTGCTAAAAAGATACGCCGGAGAAAATTTAGAAAGTAGAGGTCTTTCACCATCTAGCGACAAGAACTGGAACTGCAACTTGAACCTCACAGTTATTAGAGGGGATGAGGGAGGACCAGGGGTTTCTTAAACCCACCAGATAGACCTTTCTAGATGTGAAACGTGACACAACACCCAGTGCTGTCACTGCTGTCTCTGAGCCTTGTGACAGCTTTCTGATCAGCAACATTTGGGATGATGCTATACATGATTTCTAATCTGCCTTTTTCCGCCCCAACTCACCATTAGTTGCAGAGGTATTTTCAGAATAAGTAAGTCTCTCTACAGCAATTCTGCAAATACATTTAAGAGCAGATTTCCACCGCCCATTTAAAAATATTATTTTTCTTATAATTACATAAGTGGTAAATCCTGGTTGTAGGCAAATTCAAACAACATGGAAAAATATAACTTCTATACTTCCCCACAGCCCTGGTGGTATCCATTTCTGTAGTTTGGTATATGTTTGGCCAGATACATTTAGGTGAATATTATATCAATATCAACATACCATCCGTTATTAACATAATATCACTTTATTAATATATAAGTGTTAATATTGATATAATTTATATTAATATATTAATACCAGTACTAATGTCTAAATTACACATTATTTGAACAGACATATTTTTATTTATTTATTTATTTTTAAAGATTTATTATTTATTTGAGAGAGAGAGACAGAGACAGAGAGAGTGCATGTGAGTGTGCACACACAAGTCGGGGGAGGGACACAGGGAGAGGAAGAGAATCTCAAGCGGACTCCCCGCTGAGTGAGGAGTCAGACTCATGACCCATGAGATCATGACCTGAGCTGAGGTCAAGAGGCAGATGCTCAACCGACTGAGCACCCAGGTGCCCCTATTTGAAGAGATTTAAAGCAGGGTCTTTTGTAGGAGAGCATCCTTCACAGCCAGCTCTTTGAAAATACTGAATGGAGAGTGTTTGCTCATTGTCCTGGCAATGCAGAAGAGTCAGAAAAACTAAAGGCTGAGCGTTCCTCAACTTCATCTGAACTGTTAAAACTTGAATCCTCTATTTTCATTACTAGGCCATCCTTTTGCATCATTAATATAAACCGGCTTATGTCTCTCCTTCCAATAAGTAGACAAACATACCAAACATCCTCTACAAATCAGTTCCACCAAGCTCCACCCTCTCTTCTTTCTTCTCATTTTCACAAGCAACAGACTTCTGAAAGGGAAGAATGTAGTCACTGTCTCTACTTCCCAATCTCCCTATCATTCCTCAACCCACCCTTGTTTACTGCCTCTCCTTTCTGCTGAATCTGCACTCGAGGAGGTTACCGATGGCAACAATGTTATAAAACCGAAAGGGGTTCCTTTCAGCCTTTATCTATAGTGTGAGCCCATATTTATTTTTTATCATTTCTGATGAAAACAGTAAATGCCCTTTGTTTTTATTGTTGTTGTTGAAAAAAATTGCACACTTACAGAAAAGTTGTGGGTATAAAACAAGGAATCCCCCTGCCCCCCACCTAGACCATATGAGAATAACCTGCCAACATTATGCTCCAAAGCTCCTAAATACTTTAGTGTGTATGTCTTACAGATAAGAATATTCTCCTAGATAACCATCAAAATCAGGAAATTATCATTAATAATATTTACCACAAGCTAATCTTCAGACCCTGTTGTCCTAATAAAATCCTCCGTAGCAAAAGGATCCAGGACAGAATCTTGTACTGTAGACAGTTGTCATGTCTCTTTCGTTCTCTATAGTCTAAAAAAATTCCTCAATTTGCCTTGACTTTAAGGACCTTGACATTTTTGAAGACTGTGGGCCAGTTATTTTGTAGCCTTCATCTTGATTTGGGTACATCTGATGTTTGCTACTGATTATATGTAGTGATATTATAGAAGTGATGCTGAGTTTTTCTCATTGCATCCCAGCGGGCAGGGCGTAATTTGGATTTTTCAATTAGTTAGATATTGTACTTCGATCATGCGATTAGTGTTGTCTCCCAACTTTGCTCACTGTAAAAATACTCTCTCTGCAATCAATAAGAATCTGATGCTACACAAATATCCTGTTCCTCATCAAGCTTTAAATTTATTTAAATTATTTATTTAAATTTATTTAATTCAATTTATTTATTTAAATTTATTTGTTAAATGTATTTATATCATGAACTCATGTTTTCTTGTGTAATTGAATTGGCTATAATATAGCCTACCGTTACGTGTTTTGATGCTCAAAATTGTTCCTCTTCAGGCTGATTTTTTGTGTGTGTGTCTTTGGATATCCTCTCAATCTTCTTTGAGCACTTCCTTATTATCTGGCACAAGATATCCCAGAGTCACTTTGTGTTTTCCCTGTCCCAGACCTGGAATTAAACATTTTTTCAAGAAGCCCTGGTTCCTTTTAGTGAGTGAAAGTATTTAGAGCAAGATAAGCACTAGGTGGGCCCAACTACTATTGGAGTGTTGCTGCTTCCAGGTTCTCTTAGTGGACAGAGCTAGGGAACACACACGCACACTCACACACACATTTTTTACATGTACATTTTTTCCAAGTCTCTTTAAACACCTTGGAAATTATTGGTTCTCACTCATAATTTCAATATCAATTCAACACTACTGGGTTCACTCCACTTTTCTCCATTTTCATAATTGTAACTCCCTTCCCAACAGTGAGGAAACTGGCTCCCATTTTCCTTAATACCTTTACTTGTCTGACCAATCCTTCTTTATGCAATCACAATCACCCGGAAGTAGATACTTTCTCATTGCAGGCACCATCCCTTCTCCTATCCTGAAGGCCTCCTCACCTATACCTTGAACAGACCACTGCTGCTGTCCCCCACACCATGAAGGCCCCCTCCTCAAATTTCCTGGGCTCTGACAATCCAGGCCAGCCTGCTGCCTGCATGAAGGCCCTCCTCCTTTCTCCACTTGGGCTCTGAGCAATGGTGACTGACCATTGCAGTTTTCCTGAAAATTATTTCTGTGTTAGCGCTGAAATCCTTACTGGCTGGGAAATCCCTCCTCAGAATGGGAAAAGTTATGTTTTTGGCAACGTGTGCAAAAGACAGAAATACAAAATCTTTAAGGTGGCAAAAAGATTAGGGGATGAAAGGAACATTGTTTTTAGTGTCAATGGATGAGGCATCGAGCATCCATCTTCCATAGACCCTGGGGCTAGTTTTTCTCTGCTGCTGATGTTAGAAATTGTATTTTGTGCTTCATGATAATGGATCATTTCGTGTTGCTGCACTCCAAGTGCTTAAGTGTGCATCGTAATAGTGAGTGAGAACATTGGTCTTTCACTTGGCTGGTAGATTAACCATTGTGCTTTTAATCAAAATAGTACTATTTTAATTGTTAACATTGTGAATATAGTGACCTTGTTTTCTAAGAATTCAGATAATGAAAATGGGAACAATTGAAATACCACAGGCAGCATGACCAAGACATCACTAAAAAAGAAGACTAAATGATTGCCATTTTAATGACAGATCAAAGAACATATAAAACTGGTCTAAGAAGGTAAACACTAAAACAGAACATCCTGCAAAATATGCAGAAAAGAATTTGGAATAGAGCATGGTGGAGAAGGTGATATGAAAGTACACACAGAGACTGAATCTCATAATTACAGAATGACACAGGGTTTTCTAAATCAATCTTTTTTTTTGCATTCCATTAAAAGACACCATACTCAGTCAGAAACAATGACGGCTGAATTAGCTGGGATATACCGAACAAGGGAAATTGCATTACCTTACAGATCTCTCAACAGCTCTAGGAAAGCAAGTAAAATTATATTTTATGATCTAGAGGATATAACTAAAATGTCCTGTGGATGAACAAAAGGGGAAATTTTGACAAATTTGATAACAAGTGTGAAGGGTTCTTATAGCGTGGAACCAATTCTGTTAGATCTTCCAAACAGTCATGCTTTCTACAGTTATTAAGTGATGCCTCAAATCCTGACCAAAAAAAAACAAACAAAATCTTAACTATAGAGAATACACTGATGGCAACCAGAGGGGAGAGGGAGGGGGAGTGGGTAAAATATGTGAAGGGGATTAAGGAGTGCACTTGTGGTGATGAGCACTGGGTGATGTATGGAAGTGTTGAATCACTATATTGTACACCTGAAACTAATATACCACTATGTTAAAAAATAAAATTAAATAAAAATTTAAAAAACCCCAGTTCCCTTAGTTCTTAGGTATTTTGGTTTGAAAAATGGAAATTCTACTAGCTTTTCTTATTTCTGTAAAGATTTAAATGTAACCACAGAAAAGATAGAGCAAAAGATTTTATACCTTCTCTAAATTCCAACTAGATTTTATTCACCTAGGTGCACTTTTGGAGATAGTACAAATGTAAATTTTGGTAAATTGAACGCAGTCTATAAACTTCCTACCAAACAAGAAGATCTTACCTGTTAAATATGGTGTACTAGTTGCACACGACCCTGGTACAAAGAGGTGTGATTTACTTACCTGTGGCATTGAGACTTTCATAATGAAAATTCTGATCATTTTTCAGTTTCCTCAAAGCAAACAGTGTTCTCAATGAGATTTTTGACTCTATGAAAATAGAAGGAGATAGCTTTCTTAGGCATGTACCTATGAGATAGCCATCACTGTTGCTGGCCATAGAAAATACATTAAAATATTGGCCAGACGTAAAATCATATTTTCAAAGTGTAATAGAAGAAGAGTGTTTTGGGGCACCTGAATGGCTCAGCTGGTTAAGCGTCTGCCTTTGGCTCAGGTCATGTTCCCAGGATCTGGGAATCCAGCCCCGGGCTCTCTGCTTGGCAGGGAGCCTGCTTCTCCCTCTCCCTCTGCCTGCCGCTCCCCCTGCTTGTGCTCTCTCTCTGTCAAATGAATAAATAAAAATCTTTAAATTAAAAAAAAGAAGAATGCCTTTCTGTAATTTGGAGATACATTGAAAATATGAATGGAGAAAAGGATTAGACTAAAAAGAAATTCACATGCTATTTCTCCAAAATCATTCTGATGATCTTGAAGAGACCATAAGGAGTGGAGAAAAGGATAAACTGACTGCACCTGAGTTGTTCAATGTTATGTGTGACTTTGTGACAATTCACGCAGAAGAAAAAAATTTTCTTTTGGAAATAAGACTTTCAGAACCACCCCCCTGGCCCCTCCCAGCAACACTGTGACCAGAAAAGATCATCAAGTTAAACAGAACTTACTCAGTTTTGTTACTAAAACTGTATTTATTTGGAATCCAACTTCAGTTCCACAAATTCAGATAATCCCTGTGCTTTAAAACCATTTTCCTGATAGGCATTACTTAGTGCTGGGCCTTGCAGATTTGATTTATTCTTCTCCTGGACAGAAGGCCTCTGCCAAAACCATGTTACATCAGATCACTGGTCAGACCAAGAAGCATCAGAACTTGATCCCCCCTCTTCGTAATTATTGGGGCAGGAGGTACTGGAGCATCTCTGTATGTCCTGTGCCTGGAGCTGTTCAATCCAGATGTCAGTTGGGATAGGGAGAATAACCCAGAACCCTGGAACAAACTGGGTCCCAGGGATCAGTACAAGTTCTACTCAGTGAATGTAGATTACAGCAAGGCGAAGAAAGAAGGTCCAGACTTTTAAACGAAATGTTTCACTATAAAGCTGCTTGGAACGAAGGTCTTCCAGAAGCCATATGTACAATTTTCCACTTATCCAGGAAATATTTCCCCTTTAAATGAACAAAATCATGTTGGTGTATTGTGTTGGGGTTTACCCTGATTAATAAATATCTGAAACATGAAAAAAAATAAAACCATTTTCCCTGAGAAAGATTTAACTTATGATGACAGTGAATATGATATGCAGTATTTAAAAATAATGGATATTTTAGAAATGGATAGCCTATATGAGTAATTTATGGATGAAAAGGACCTTATTGACAAACAGCGGGTCCCCCAAAACAATGTGATATAAAATGGATGGACATTTTTAGAGAGCTGGAAATAAATTCCTACAAGCCTAAAAACCCTGTGCTGCTAGTAAGTAAAATCCCCCAAATTAAATGATCAAATGATTTTTCAGGGAGAACATTTAGCTTGATGTTATAACATTGTACTGACATGAGGAGTTAGTCTAATGTGGCTTGATAAGAACAGAGCTGCAAGGCAAAGTGGATTTTATGTTTGACTTGTATTTAGCAAAAAAGGTTTTATTGAAATATAATTCTACATATCAAAATATTCTTTGTTGTGTGTAAACTTTATTAAAGTGTAAATAAACATCAGTGTTTTTTTCAGAATATTCAGAGTCATGCAACCATCACAACTATCTAGTTTTAGAACATTTGCATCACCCTACGTAGAAACCCTTTACCCATCCCTATCCCCCCTTCCCCCAGCCCACGGAAACCACTAACCCAATGTCTTTAGATAATTGCCTATTCTGGACATTTCATATAAACGGAATCATGCAATATGTGATCTTTTGTGACATGATTAATTCACTTAGCATGATGTTTACAATGTTCATCCTTGTTGTAGCATGTATCAGTTCTTTAATCCTTTTTATTGCCAATTAATACTCCATTGTGTGGCTATATCACATTTTATTTATCCACTCACTAGTTGATGGAAATTTGGTGGTTTCTACGTTTTGGCTATTATTAGTAATGCTACTTTAAATAAGTTTCAAATATTTAGTGCACTTGATCTTAGCCAAAAAGCTGAGAAGCGATTAAATATTTATTTTAAATATCCTGCTTAAGTATCCTATTTTGTGTTAACAAATGTTTCCATTTCTCTTAGGAGTAGAATTGCTGCACATATGGTAATTCTATGCTCAAGATTTTGAGGAGCTGCCAAACTGTTTTCCAAAGAGGCTGGACTTTTATTTTATGTTCCTGACAGCAGTGCGTGATCATGGATCCGATTTCTCCACACCCTCTTCAACACTTGTTATTGTCTGCTTTTCTGATTATAGACATGCCAGTGGAAATAAAGCGGTATCTCATTGTGGTTTTGTTTGCATTTCTGTCATAACTAATAATGTTGAGTATTATTTCATGTACTTGTTGGTAATTTGTATATCTTCTTTGGGGAGAGTGTCTATTCAAATCCTTTGACCACTTTTAAATTAGAATATTTGTCTTTTTATTGTTGAGAGCAAAAGGTCTTTATATATCCTGGATATAAGTCCAAGTCTCTTATAAGATATGTGGTTTGGAAATATTTTACCCATTCTGGGAGTTGGGTTTTCATTGTCTTGATGTCTTTTGCAACAGAAATTTTTTAATTTTGATGAAGTCCTCTTTAGCTATTTTTCTTTTGTCGTTTGTACTTTTGGTGTCATATTAAGAAAACATTGCCTAAAAACAAGGACGCAAAGATTTCTCTCATGTTTTCTTTGAAGAGTTTTATATTTTTAGCTTTATAAATTTAGGTCTATATTCAATTTTGAATTAATTTTTGCATATGGCTTCAGGTAGGAGTCCAACTGCATTCTTTTACCTATGGAGATCCAGTTATTTCAACATTATTTGTTGAAGAGACTTTCTTTTCCCCATTGTGTGGTCTTTAATCGTCTTCTAAGTTGATTGTATTCAGTTTTTCCACTACATAATATAAAAGAAGTGTGTCCTAGAGACTTCAGATCATTCAGACAAGTATTATGGAAAATGAACAGAAAGGACAAAAATATCTAACTGTATCATGGAACAGAAAGAACATGTCATTGTTACTTTTTAATTAAATATTGGTAATATCTGTTTAATTCATCTTATTAAATGCATGTTCTTATTTTCAAAAGTCTTACATTTATGTATTTTAATAGTACACCATAAAGAAGCACTTCTGGTAAGAAACCCTATTAGGGTAAGGACCTTTGAAAATCTACTCCTTTTATACAAACAATGAGAATGCTGACTGAAAAACTTACCAAAATCAATATTTCCAGAACTTTGGAAATTAACAAAAGTCTGTAACAATTCAAGGAGCCAAGAAAATCAGTCACATCTAAGTAAGAACTGTGAACTTTGTGGCATTTTATTTTGCTATTACTATTTGACCAGTCTTGCAGCTTCCTGAAAAATCAAGCTGCATTCAAAATGCTTGTCTTTATTGGACCTGACTTAGCTTGCTCAGTGAGAAAAACCTTATCCCCAGAGTATCTGTCAAATACATCCATGGTAATAGTGTAGTATCACAGCTTTCCAAGGAGGTGGTGCCTTTTAGGACAAACAGGAGTCTCCTTAAAAAAAACTTGAGAGGAAAATCATGTATTGTGGCATTTGTAGGGGGCTTTGACAAGCTCACACATATTCTAAAGGAACTAGAATGCCACGTATAGGTATAGGGCTGTGTAAATGCCCAAGACAGATCTGAGAAAGCTGTATTTTATTACCTCTGGCTGATCATGAGGTTTTGCGCAAACAGAAAGTGAAGGAAAAACTAGTTTAGCAAACTGCCTTCTGGAGGAGTGAAGGCATGCTTCATCACACACACACACACACACACACACACACACAGAGCGCCTTGGCAAAGACTGGGAGATTCACAGGCGTAAGCCATTTAAGGAAATCTCTGTCCAATCATTAGATGTCCATTAAGCTTACCTACCAAAGACTTTAGTGGTGGCACATGACAAAGAATACAGACATTAGAGAATTAGTTTGGAAAGTCATTCAAAAAACAAACTTTATCAATAGCAGTAGCAGCAACAATAAACAACTATTAACGACAACAAAAAGAAAACTCTGGGGAGGGGAGCAAATGTGATTTCCCAAGTTGCCACATTGTCAAAAACATTCAGTTTTCAAAAAAATTATGCAACATGAGACGAACAAGTTAAATATGATTTACACAGGAAAAAAAAAGCAATCAATAGAAACTATCCCAAATTAAACCCAGCCATTGGACTTACTAGGAAAAGACTTTAAATCAGCTATTATAAATGTGTTCAAAGAACTGAAGGAAAATATGTCTAAAGAACCAAAAGGAAATATGGAAACAATATCTTGTAAGATATAGAATATAAATAAAGAGATTGACATTTTAGAAAAACAACCAAATAGAAATTTTGAAGTTGAAAAACACAGTAACTTAAAGAAAAAATATGTTAGAGGAGTTCAGCTACAGAAATGAGCTGGCAGAAGAAAGAATCTGTTGAATTAAAGATAGGTTAATTGGGATTCTCCAGTGTGAGGAACATGAAGAAAAGAGGAATGATGAAAAAATCAACAGAGTCTCAAGACACTTATGGGACACAGTCAATTGTACCAACAGCTACATAATGAGCGTCCCAGAAGGAGAGAAGACAAAGGGGTAGAAAGAATAGTTAAGGAAATAATGGCTCCAAACTTCCTGAATTCGATGGAAACCATCAATATGAACATCCAAGAAGTTCACAAAATTCCAAGTAGGGTAAACCACCTAGATACGCACACCTAGATACATCATAGACACTTTCAAAAACCCAAAACAAAGAGAGAATCTTGAAAGTACCAAGAAGAAAGTGATGCATCACATAAGGTGATCCTTAATAAGAGTAACTGTTGACTTCTTATCAGAAAGCACGGAAGTCAGACATAGTATGACATAGTCAAAGTGCTGAAAGAAAGACTATGAACCAAGAATTTGATATCCAGGAAAACTGTCCTTCAAAAATAAAGAAGAAATCAAGGTATCCTTAGGTAAATACAAAAGGAGAGAATTCATTCCTAACAGACCTGCCCTGTGAGAAAACAAAGGAACTCCTTTGGGGTGAAATAAAAGAATACCACACAGTAACTAAAACCCACACACACACAAAATAAAGAGAACCAGTAAAGGTAACTGCATAGATAAATATGAAAGTATAAACGTATTTTTATTTATGACTCTTTTCTTCTCCTTTTTTTTTTTTAAAGATTTTATTTATTTATTCGACAGAGATAGAGACAGCCAGCGAGAGAGGGAACACAAGCAGGGGGAGTGGGAGAGGAAGAAGCAGGCTCACAGCGGAGGAGCCCGATGTGGGGCTCGATGTGGGGCTCGATGTGGGGCTCGATGTGG
>NW_024423319.1:45018634-45025304 GCF_017311325.1 Ursus maritimus
GCTCGATGTGGGGCTCGATGCGGGGCTCGATCCCATAACGCCAGGATCACACCCTGAGCCGAAGGCAGACGCTTAACCGCTGTGCCACCCAGGCGCCCCTCTTCACCTTTTTTTTTTTTTTAAACAAAAGGTCTCACATATTTATTACTCAACAACCAACTGGCACAGAAGTACAGTAACAGAAAAATCATTTCCCCGATAAAACATGTCATCGTTCAAGTAGTAGTGATGTTACAAAGTGATAGGATATGAGCATGTGACCTTCATACAGCATAAATATATGTGCCATCTCACGTGTGATCTCTTATCGACCCAGCATAGTTCTTCTCCAATGCCTCCTCTTGGAGTAGTGCCTGATTTTATGACCATTTTTCAGCTGAATCCACTGGGGAATGGGACAATTCTGCTTTTGTTTCTTGGCCAGGAACTGCTTGATCCTGAAAGTCTTGTGGGAACACATGGCAGGAACAGTCGACCACATATACCACAATGGTGGAGAAAAGGAGAGAGCCTCTCCTGTTTGATTTAAAACTCTATATAGAATATATACTCCCTAACCTGGCATTTAAGTAATTAGCATAGTAACTGCACTATATATTTTATAAATTTCACTCATATCTTACAGTAGTATTCTTTTTTCCAGACTGACATATGTAAAATTAATCTATCAATCCACAGGAATGTTACTAGTTTTCTATAAAAATACATAATAAAGAAAAATATACCTTGTGATAAAGTAAATAAAAATCGTAATTTTATTTAATATAATAAAAAATCTAAAATTAGAAAAAGAAAGAAAAGAGAAAAGGAGGTTGGAGATCTGGAGAGGTATTGTTTAAGGGTGCAAACTTGGAACTAGTAGATAAATAAGTTCTGGAGAGGTAATCCACAGCATTGTGATTATAACCAACAATACTGTACTATAAACTTCAAAGTTGCTAAGAAACTAGTCTTAATTGTTCCCACCACAAAAAAAGAAATGATAATTATGCAACACGATTGAGGTTTTAGCTAATGCTATGGCGGGAATCATATTGCAATATATAAATGCATCAAATCAACATGTTATACACCTTAAGCTTACACAATGTCAATTACATTTCAATTTTAAAAAGAAAGGGGAAAACTTCTAAAGCCAATAATCTAAGTTCCAAATTTAAGAAACTAGAAAAAGAAAGAGTAAAATAAACCTAAGGTAAGCATAAGGGGGAAAGTAATAAAGATAAGAGCAGTAATTGATCAAATTGAAAGCAAGAAAACCCTAGAGAAGTTCAAGCAAACAGAGGTTGGTTCTAACAAAATTCAATAAAATTGATAAACTTCTAGCAAGACTGACAAAGATAAGAGAACACACAAATCACCAATCAGAAATGGAAGTGGGATATCACTACAGATATCCCCTATTTATTGCAGTCAGTAAAAGGATAAAAAAATAGAAATACTACAAATAACTCTATACAAATAAATATGACAATTTAGATGAAACAGACTGATTCCTTAAAAAACACCATCATAACACAACCAAAAGGAAACAGGCAATCTGAATAATTCTATAACCATGTAAGAAAATGAATTCATAATTTAAAAGCTTTCAAAATGGAAATCTCGAGGTCTGGATGGTTTCCTTGTAGAATTCTACCCAAACACTTGAAGAATTAACACCAACTTTACATAATCTTTCCTAGAAAATAGAAAAGGAGGGCACACTTCCTAAGTCATTTTATGAGACCAGTGTTAATCCAATTTTTAAAAAAACCCAGAAAAAGGCACAGTGAAATTATAGAAACTTTCAGCTCAGTATCTCTCATAAACAGAGATCCAAACATCCTTAACAAAATATTAGTAAACCTAATCCAAAAATGTATTAAAAATTATATATCATGGTGAAGTGAGCTTCATTCTGTGTATGCAAACCTTGTTCAACTTTTCAAAAATCAATCACTAAAATCCACCATATCAGCAGGCCAAATAATAAAATCATATGATTATATCAATTCATGTACAAAAAGCAATTGTCAATATCAAACACCCATTCATAACAATAAACCTTAAAAAATTGAAATAAAGGGAAACTTCCTCAAGGAATAAAGGGTATTTAGAAAAAACTGCAATTAACATCATATTCAATGGTGGAAAACTGAATGCTTTTCTTCTAAGATCAGGAACAAGGCAAGGATGCCCAGTCTCACCTCTCTAATGCAATATAGTCCTGGGAGGTTTAGTCAATGCAGTAAGGCAAGAGAAAGAAATAAAAGCATACAGATTAGAAAGGAAGTAAAACATCTGTCCCTATTTGCAGATGACATGATTGTCTTGTAGAAAATCCCAAGGAATCTAGAACAAAACTCCTAGAACTATTAAATTAGTTGAGCAAGCTCCCAGAATACATAATCAATGCACAAAAATCACATACTAACAATGAACATGAAGAAACCAAACTTAAAAACACCATACCAGTTATAATCACTACAAAGAAAATAAAGTATTTAGGTATACAATTTTTTAAAAAAGATTTTATTTATTTATTTGACAGAGATAGAGACAGCCAGCGAGAGAGGAACACAAGCAGGGGGAGTGGGAGAGGAAGAAGCAGGCTCATAGCGGAAGAGCCTGATGTGGGGCTTGATCCCACAACGCTGGAATAACGCCCTGAGCCGAAGGCAGATGCTCAACCGCTGTGCCACCCAGGCGCCCCTAGGTATACAATTAGTAAACATGTACAGGATCCATATGATGAAAATTACAAAATACTGATAATTCAAAGTAGACCTAAACAAATGGAGGCATACTTTGTTCGTGGATTGGAAGATTCAACATAGTAAAGATGTCAGTTCTCCCGATATTAATCTACACGTTTAATATGATATGATAAAATGTCAGCAATGTTTTAATGGGCATAGACAAGCTTATTCTAAAATTTATACGGTGAGGCATAGGCCCTTGAAATACTTAAAATGATCTTGACAGGGAAGAAGAAAGTGGGAGTTCCACATGATATTAAGGCTTACTGTATAGCTACGGTAATCAAGACAGTGTGATATTAGTAGTGGGAAAGACCCATAGATCAACAGAATGAAGAACAGAACAAAGAACCCCTAAACAGACCCACACGAATATGCTCAACTGGTTTTTGACAAAGGCGCAGAAGTAATTCAATGGAGAAAAAATAGCCTTTTCAACAAATGGTCCTGGAGCAATTGGACATCATAAGAAAAAAATGAACCTTGACCTAAACCTCACACTTCATATTAAAAATTAACTGAAAATGTATCATGGACATTAAATCTAAAACTAAAAAACGTTTGGAAAAATAGAAGTAAAATTTTGTATCAACGTCTAGGCAAAAAATTCACCAAATTCACTTTACAGCAAAAGGATGATCTATATAAGGAAAAATTTTAAAAACTGGGCGTTATCAAACTTAACAACTTTTGTTCAATAAAAGATCACGTAAAAAGGATGAAAAGAAAGTTACAGAGTGGGAGAAAGTATTTGGACAACATACGTCTAACAAGGAATAATATCTAAAATACATAAAAATACTCAAAATTTAAATAAAAGCACATAATCCAATTAGAAAATGAGCAAAAAATGTGAACAGACATGTCACTGAAAAATATATGCAAATGGTGTGCAAACAGGAAGATTCTTAACATCATTAAACATCAGGGAAATGTAAGTTAAAGTCACTCTGCGTCATTACTACATATTTATCAGAATGGCTAAAATAAAAAAAAAGTAGTGACAACACCTATGCTGGCAAGGATGTAGAGAAACTCAATCATTCATATATTGCTGGTGTGGAACTGGTACAGGCACACTGGAAAACAGTTGAGCGGTTTTTTTTATAAAACTAAATAGGTAATTGCAATACATTGCCATACCACTCGGCAATTGTACTCTCGGGCATCTTGGGTATCTCAGAGAAAAGGAAACTTATGTTCGCACAAAAACTTGTATACTAAAATTCATAGAAGCTTTATTTATCTTAGCCAAAACGTGGAATTAGCCCAGATGTTCTTAAACAGGTGAATAAACAATCTGTAGAAAATATACATTACAGAATTCTACTGAGTAATAAAAGGGTATGAACTATTAATGCATGCAACAACTTGGAGGAAGTCCAGGTAATTATACTGAGTGAAAAAAGACAATCCCCAAAAAGTTACATACTATATGATACCACTCATATAAACATTTTGAAATGACAAAATTTTAGAAATGAAGGTTATCTCAGTGGTTGCCAGTTGTTAGTGATAAGGGTGTGGGGGTGGGAGGAGGTGGGTGGGGTTAAAGGGCAACAAGAGGGATCACTGTGGTTTTGGAACATTTACTATCTTGAATATAGTGGTGGATACACGAACGTACAGAGGTGATAAAATTGTATAGAAGTTAATACACACACACATACACACATAAATAAGTACAAGTAATATTGGGGAAATATGAAAAGATAGGTGAATTAATGTTCATATTTGGGTCAACATACTATACTATAGTTTTACAAAATGTTACCATTGGGGGAATATGGGAAAAATGTAAGTGGAACGTCTCTGTTTTATTTTGCTACAACTGCATGGGAATCTCTAATTACTTTAATTGAAATTTCAATTTAAAAAATTAGAGCTAGGTATTCTACTGAATGGGATAAGATACTTGCAAATGACATATGCAACAAGGGGCTAATATCCAAAATATATAAAGAACTTATACAACTCAACACCAAAAAACAATCCAATTAAAAAAATAGGCAGAGGATCTGAATAAACATTTTCTTCAAAGAAGACATACAGCTGACCAACAGACACATGAAAAGATGCTCAACATCACTCATCATCAGGAAAATGCAAATTAAAATCACAATGAGATATCACTTTACATCTATCAGAATGACTAAAATAAAAAGCACAAGAAATGACAAGTGTTGGTGAGAATGTGGAGAAACAGGAACCCTTGTGTACTAGTAGTGGGAATGCAAATTGGTGAAGCCACTGTGGAAAATAGTAACGACATTCCTCAAAAAATTAAGAATAGAATTACCATATGGTACAGTAATGTACTGCTGGGTATATACCCAAAGAAAACAAAAACACTAATTTGAAAAGATATATTCAACCCTATGTTTATTGCAGCATGATTTACGATAGCAAAGATAGGGAAACAACCCAAGTATCCATCTATAGAAGAATGGATAAAGAAAAAGTGGTGTATATATACCATGGAAATTACCCAGCCATAAAAAAGGAATGAAATCTTGCCATTTGCAACAGCATGGATGGACCTAGAGGGTATTATGCTAAGTGAAGTGAGTCAGTCAGGGAAAGACAAATAACATATGATTTCACTTGTATGTGGAATTTGAGGGAAAAAATGAGCAAAGGAAAATAGAAGAAAGAAACAAACCAAGAAATAGACGCTTAACTACAGACAACAAAGAGATAGTTACCAGAGGGGAGGGGGGGAGGGGGGATGGGGGAAATACATAGAGGGGATTAAGAGTACATTTAGCATGGTGAGCACTGAGAAATGTATAGAATTGTTGAATCTTTACGTTGTATACCTGAAACTAATATAACACTGATGTTAATTATACTTCAAATTAAGTATAACAAATTAAAAACAAATTAGAGCTGCTGGCTTCCACTTAGGATAGAAAGTTGGAAAGAATGTACCTCTCACCCTTATGACAAAAGACAATCTGCAACTTCACAAGTTTTTTGAATCCATAGGGAACTAAGATTACAAGGCAAACATCAACCTAAAATCAGAAATAATTCAGACAGAGAAAGACAAACATCATATGATTTCACTCATATGTAGAATTTAAGAAACAAAACAAAGGAACATAGAAGGGAAGGAAAAATATAAAAACAGGGAGGGAGGCAAACCATAAGAGACTCCTAACTGTAAAGAACAAAGAGGGTTGCTGGAGGGAAGGTGGGTGGGGGGATGAGATAAATGGATGACGAGCATGAAGGAGGGCACATGCTGGGGTGAGCACTGTGTGTTGTATGTGAGTGATGAAACTGATTTCGCTCCTGAAACCAGAGTCACGCTGTATGTTAAGTAACTTGAAATTAAATGAAACAACTTCTGTCTATCTCTCGCTGGGGCCGTGGAGCCAATATCCAGACTTCCATCTGTCTCTTCCCTTGCCGAGCCCCCAGGTCTGAGACTCTCAGCTAACATCCCGAATCTGGCTACCGGGTGGCATCCATCTCCATTTTTCTTCCTAGGGAAAAGAGTATGTTTGGCAAAGGATAACAAATGTCTAGGGATGGTTTGTTTAATATGATACCAGTCCTGTTTGGAAAACTCATTATGTATTGAAAAGCAGTTCCATTTGCTGTTGTCCCCACATCTTCATCCCTGTTCAGGGATCTCTCTCTTCCCTCATCAGTGTAGGTTGACATCACTGTGGAGTTTCCCTCCTAGTGGCCAAGGCGTTTGTTCACCCTCCATTACCCCACCGCTCTCCGGGCTGTCCAGTCCTTTTCCCACCCCCTGTCTGTCATCCCCTGTCTATGACACAGGGCACAGCTGTCCAGGCCCTGCTCTGACGCCCCAGCCTCTCTTGTCACCTGTCTGCCCTGTGTTGCCAGTTGCCAGCCCTTGCTGACTGCCAAGTCATACTATCACCACCTGGTGTTTCATGAGATTTAGATCCCCC
>NW_024423319.1:45025329-45063381 GCF_017311325.1 Ursus maritimus
CAAGGTCACACGCCACCTTTCTCACATTTCTAATCGAGTGTTGAAGGGTCAAATGAAGACAAAGATTTCCCTCCTCAAGACAATTCGTTTGCTTGTGTCTAGACCAATATTATATTGCAATGCTATACATTTTCCTAAAAGCTAGAGTTTAAAAATACCTTCTATAGAGTCAGAGTCAGATAACAGGGAAATGTGTGCTCTAGACAATGGGCTTTCAAATACAGGAAACATCTTCCTCTACCTCCCATACTTTGGCTCCATCATAATGAATTTTGCTAATAGGTTTACTGAATGGTAGCAATAAATGTTCCCGGTCCTTTCAATAACCTTTATCCTATTTGGTTTTATTTTTTTCTCAAGGCATTCCAGGTATGCAATGAAATCATCTAAAATTATAATGTTGTTTTATACTATATCGTGGCTAAATGTCTCATCTAAAAACATTCTCTGATACACCATAATTAGACAATGTTAATAGTGCTTGGTATGAATCTGGAGTTTGTGTCCCGCACAAATGCATACACCATAACCCCCAACTGATGGTGTTGGGAAATGGGGTCTTTGCAAGGTGATCAGGACACAAGGACAGAGCCCTTATTAAAAAGGCCCCAAGAGGCGTGCTTGTCCCTTCTATCATGTGAGGACACAGCGAGAAGTTGGGATCTGCAACCCAGAAGAGGGACCTCACTAGAACCCAACCATGCTGTCAGTGTGAACTTGGACTTCCAGCCCCCAGAATATGAGAATAATTTCTGTCATTATAAGCCACCCAGGCTGTGGTTTTGCTATAGCAGCACTGAATGGACTAAGACAGTACTGAAATACCACGGTGGTGACAGGGAACTCCTCTGCAGGTTCTGGAATCTTAAGCCAAAATACTTATACTTCACAACAGAAATCATAGTGCTGGACTTTTGGGATGTAGTCCATTCATTAAAATAACTCAGCCTATATAATAAATACCCTGTATCCCGATTAATTAAGCAAATGTTTGAATTAATGAAGAGATGGGTGAGAGGTGTCGAGTTGTCTTCTTTCAATAATTTCAGATATAATATGTGGATATGCTCCTCCACGTGGTGTATGTCTTATTACGTGTCACTTGACTGGGCCATGGGATGCCCTGATTCTGGTTCAACAATTTCTGGGTGTTCTGTGAGGGTGTTTCTGGATGCAACTAGCATTTGAATTGGAAGACTAAGTAAAAGATCACCCTCCCCAAGTGGAGTGGGCATCACCCAATCCACTGAGGGCCTGAACAGAACACAGAGGTGGAGAAAGGGAGGATTTGCTCTCTCCTCCTGACTCACTAGGCTGGACATTGGTTTTCTCCTGCCCTCAGCTGGGAATCACACCATCTGTGCTTGGTTGCTCAGGCCTTCGGACTTGGACTGGAGCCACATCATCAGCTTTCCTGGGTCTCAAGCTAACAGACGCCAAATCAGGGACCGCTTATTCTCCATAATGGCATGAGCTAATTCCTCATAATCAATCCATCTCAGCCTCTCTCTGTCTCTCTGTCTCCCTTCGTCCCTCCCTCCCTCTCCCTATACATATATATAGGGCAGGGCACTTGCCTCACTGCTAAAGAATAAGAGTGAGCCAAATGGAAAACAAGAAATTCAAGCAAGCACCACCTTAACCCAGCAATGAATATCAACATCTCCAGGATGTTATGTGGGTATCAAGTCCCCCAGGTAGGTTGACAGAGAAGGGCTCTACAACTGTGTGGTATTCTTCCAGAAAACCCTTAATCCTCATCCAATTATGAGAGGAAAAAAAACAGACTAAACCTTTTTTCCTTACGCTGTCAGGGTGCTGAAAATAGTATGCGGCAGTCCCTCAGAGAGTTAAACACAGCTACCGTATGACCAACAAATTCCACTCCTAGGTACATACCCAGGAGAAATAAAAACACACGTCAACATAAAAATTTGTAAACAAACGTAACATATCACCATCACTCATGATAGCCAAAAGTAGAAAAACCTCCATGACTATCAGGAGATGAACAGATAAACTATGGTATATCCATGCAGTAGCATATTATTCATTCAAAAAGTAATGAACTACGGCACATGTGATCGATGAGGCATGAACCTAAAAACACTACGTGAAGTAGCCAAACATGCAAAAAGACCACATTTTGTATGACTCCATTTAAATGAAAATGTCCGAATAGGCAAATCCATGGAGACAGAAAACACATCTCTGGTTCCTTGGTTGAGGGTAGATGCGAGATTTAATGGAATTCAAGCATAATGGGACTTTGGGGGTGATGGAAAAGCCTACAGCTCACTTATGCTAATGACTGCACAACTCCATGCATTTACTAAAATCATTAAATTGTACCTAAAATGTGTGAGCTTATGTCTAAATTATATCCCAATAAGTTGTTTACAATGTGATGTTGGCCTAGGTCTCCTGTTGTACCTCAGTGAACCCAGCCTTTTAATAAAAAGTCTTGGGGCGCCTGGGTGGCTCAGTCAGTTAGCGTCTGCCTTTGGCTGAGGTCATGATCCCAGGGTTCTGGGATCGAGTCCTGCATTGGACTCCCTGCTCAGCGGCGCCTGCTTCTCCCTCTGTCCCTCCCTCGCGCCTGCTTTCCTCACCTCTCTCTCTCAAATAAATAAATAAAAATCGTTCAAAGACCAATGTACTGTACGGTGACTAACATGACACAATAAAAAATAAAATAATAAAATAAAATAAAAAAGGTCTGATGCATGTGTTTTGTAATAAAAATGGATCTATATAAAACTGTCATTGTATCTCGGGCCTGCTGATGTCCGGTTCCTCCAAGCAATGACCTTCCCCCACACATGCACCCCGGGCGCTCTTGTGTGCCAAGTGTGATTTATTACTTCACATCTTCCGACTGTGGTGGTGGCTTGAGAGTTGGTCCAGGACAGAGTCAGGGCCTGGCCTGTGTGACATGACCTTAACATGACTACTTTCCTTCTCTCTGCGGCCTTTCTCAGGGGACTCCACTTTGGGGGACAAAACTGTAACTGGCTTTCCAGGTGTCGGTGTGGCAGGACTTCTCACAGGGCTACATAGGTGCACACTCTTTGCACCAACCATTTCCCTGTTACAGGTTTATCTTCAGGACATAGTTAAGGATGGCAGTGAAGTATTGGCTCTATGGATTGCCCTCCGATATTTTCTCAGTTTCACTCTGGGCCTGGATTCAGGAAGGAAGACCAAATGAGCAAACATCATGAAGGGGCAGAAGGAAACAGGAAATGTAATGATAAGGAATATAAGAAACACTCGAATTCCAGAAAACATGGGTTGTGACAATTGGTTATGTGACATCCATGGGATGGAACTCTAGTCAAACATTCAAAACAATGATAATGAAAACACTGATGAGAAGTGATTTATTCCTATCAGATTAGCAATCATACATGTTCTTTCAAAGTGTGGAAAAATGGAAACGCTCATGCCATTTTGTTAGCAATCGGCGTTAGTGGTAGTATTCTGAATATATTGTAATATACAATTTTCTGGATTACATAGTTTGAAGAAGAATCATTTCAGGAACTGAATAAAGAGATGCTCACAAAGATACCACATATATGTCAGCAAAGTTTCTAAGTATAGTATAGTTTATAACAGAAAAAAAAATGGTAAAGATAAACAAAATTTTTGTCACTAGGATACTGGTGAATTCAATTTTGTGCCTTCCGTAAAAGATGAAACACGAGGGGATGTAAATAAATAAATAAATAAATAAAATAAAGGTAAAAATTTGTTTGTAAGTAATTTAAAATGTCATCTTAGAAATGCATTTGTGGAAAGATGGTCATAATAAAGAGCAAAGGTGGGTTATAAAGATAGTAAGTGGAAAGGATCCCTTTTTGCTTATACAGGTCTCACTATTTATCTAGAAGTCTCAAAAGATAAAAATGAACATCATCTTTTTCTTCTTCTCATACAGCTTTCTCTTGAGCAAGAAGAGTTAGTCAGTATCCCTGGACCTTGGGTACGCTGCTTTTCCACCAGACTTCCAGAAAGCTCTGTCTTGTGGGTTTGGGCCACAGGCCCCTCCGCTCCCACCCTCCGGCTCCCTGATGTCCAAGCTGCAGTTCAGGCTTCTGTCGGAGTGGCACCAGCATACCACCTCATTCAAATTTCTCTACAAAGACAGGTCAAAGCAAAAAAAAAAGAAAAAGAAAAAAAAAAAACAATACCCTTTCTGAAATTTCAACTTATGTACCTATGTAGAAGTGATTCTAATTCTGTCCGAAAAAACTGCGGGTCTACCTAGGAGCTGGCAGGAAAGAAACATTACTTTTTTTTTGGTTCTTTGACTACGTCTTTGTAGAGAAATTTGAATGAGGTGGTACGTTGGTGCCACCTCCTGACAGAAGCCTGAACTGCAGCTTGGACATCAGGGAGCCGGAGGGTGGGAGCGAGGGGCTGTGGCCCAAACCCACAAGACAGAGCTTTCTGGAAGTCTGGTGGAAAAGCAGCGTACCCAAGGTCCAGGGATACTGACTAACTCCTTCTTTGCTCAAGAGAAAGCTGTATGTGAGAAGAAGAAAAAGATGATGTTCATTTTTATCTTTTGAGACTTCTAGATAAATAGCTGAGACCTGTATAAGCAAAAAGGGATCCTTTCCACTTACTATCTTTATAACCCACCTTTGCTCTTATTATGACCATCTTTCCATGTAAATGCATTTCTAAGATGACATTTTAAATTACTTTACAACAAAATTTTTTACCTTTATTTTATTTATTTATTTATTTATTTATTTACATCCCCTGCGTGTTTCATCTTACGGAAGGCACAAAATTGAATTCACCAGTATCCTAGTGACAAAAATTTTGTTTTTATCTTTACCATTTTTTTCTGTTATAAACTATACTATACTTAGAAACTTTGCTGACATATATGTAAGTATCTTTGTGAGCATCTCTTTATTCAGTTCCTGAAATGATTCTTTCCAAACTATGTAATCCAGAAAATTGTATATTACGCAATATATTCAGAATACTACCACTAACGCGCATTGCTAACAAAATGGCATGAGCGTTTCCATTTTTCCACACTTTGAAAGAACATGTATGATTGCTAATCTGATAGGCAATAAATCACTTCTCATCAGTGTTTTCATTATCATTGTTTTTGAATGTTTGACTAGAGTTCCATCCTATGGATGTCACATAACCAATTGTCACAACCCATGTTTTCTGGAATTCCGAGTGTTTCTTATATTCCTTATCATTACATTTCCCTCTGTTTCCTTCTGCCCCTTCATGATGTTGCTTCCCATTTGGTCTTCCTTCCTGAATCCAGGCCCAGAGTGAAACTGAGAAAATATCGGGAGGGCAATCCATAGAGCCAATACTTCACTGCCATCCTTAACTATGTCCTGAAGATAAACCTGTAACAGGGAAATGGTTGGTGCAAAGAGTGTGCACCTATGTAGCCCTGTGAGAAGTCCTGCCACACCGACACCTGGAAAGCCAGTTACAGTTTTGTCCCCCCAAAGTGGAGTCCCCTGAGAAAGGCCGCAGAGCAGAGAGGAAAGTAGTCATGTTAAGGTCATGTCACACAGGCCAGGCCCTGGACTCTGTCCTGGACCAACTCTCAAGCCACCACCACAGTCGGAAGATGTGGAAGTAATAAATCACACTTGGCACACAAGAGCAGCCCGCGGTGGCATGTGTGGGGGGAAGGTCATTGCTTGGAGGAACCCAGGACATCAGCAGGCCCGAGATACAATGACAGTTTTATATAGATCCATTTTTATACAAAACACATGCATCAGGACCTTTTTTATTTTATTTTTATTATTTTATTTTTTTATTGTGTCATGTTAGTCACCGTACAGTACATTGGTCTTTGAACGATTTTTATTTATTTATTTGAGAGAGAGAGTGTGAGGAAAGCAGGCGCGGAGGGAGGGACAGAGGGAGAAGCAGGCGCCCCGCTGAGCAGGGAGTCCAATGCAGGACTCGATCCCAGAACCCTGGGATCATGACCTCAGCCAAAGGCAGACGCTTAACTGACTGAGCCACCCAGGCGCCCCAAGACTTTTTTATTAAAAGGCTGGTGTTCACTGAGGTACAACAGGAGACCAGGCCAACATCACATTGTAAACAACTTTATTGGGATATAATTTAGACAATGAAGCTCACACATTTTAAGGGTACAATTTAATGATTTTAGTAAATGCATGGAGTTGTGCAGTCATTAGCATAAGTGAGCTGTAGGCTTTTCCATCACCCCCCAAAGTCCCATTATGCTTGAATTCCATTAAATCTCGCACCCACCCTCAACCCAAGGAACCAGAGATGTGTTTTCTGTCTCCATGGATTTGCCTATTCGGGACATTTCATTTAAATGGAGTCATACAAAATGTGGTCTTTTGCATGTTTGGCTACTTCACGTAGTGTTTTTACGGTTCATGCCTATCGTATCATGTGCCGGTAGTTCATTACTTTTTTTGAATGAATAATATGCTACTGCATGGATATACCACATTGGTTTATCTGTTCATCTCCTGATAGTCATGTAGGTTTTTTCTACTTTTTGGCTACTATGAGTGATGGTGATATGTTACGTTTGTTTACAAATTTTTATGTTGACGTGTGTTTTTATTTCTCCTGGGTATGTACCTAGGAGTGGAATTTGTTGGTCATACGGTAGCTGTGTTTAACTCTCTGAGGGACTGCCGTACTATTTTCACGACCCTGACAGCGTTAAGGAAAAAAGGTTTAGTCTGTTTTTTTTTCCCTCTCATAATTGGATGAGGATTAAGGGTTTTCTGGAAGAATACCACACAGTTGCAGAGCCCTTCTCGTCACAACCTACCTGGGGGGACTTGATACCCACATAACATCCCTGGAGATGTTGATATTCATTGCTGGGTTAAGGTGGTGCTTGCTGAATTTCTCTGTTTTCCATTTGCCTACTCTTATTCTTTAGCAGTGAGGCATTAAGTTTGCCCTGCCCTATATATATGTATAGGGAGAGAGGGAGGGAGGGACGGAAGGGAGACAGAGAGACAGAGAGAGGCTGAGATGGATTGATTATGAGGAATTAGCTCATGCCATTATGGAGAATAAGCGGTCCCGTGATTTGGCGTCTGTTAGCTTGAGACCCAGGAAAGCTGATGATGTGGCTCCAGTCCAAGTCCGAAGGCCTGAGCAACCAAGCACAGATGGTGTGATTCCCAGTCTGAGGGCAGGAGAAAACCAATGTCCAGCTCAGTGAGTCAGGAGGAGAGAGCAAATCCTCCCTTTCTCCACCTCTGTGTTCTGTTCAGGCCCTCAGTGGATTGGGTGATGCCCACTCACATTGGGGAGGGTGATCTGGTTTACTTAGTCTTCCAATTCAAATGCTAGTTGCATCCAGAAACACCCTCACAGAACACCCAGAAATAATGTTGAACCAGATATCAGGGCATCCCATGGCCCAGTCAAGTTGACACGTAAAATAAGACATACACCACGTGGAGGGAGCATATCCACATATACTATCTGAAATTATTGAAAGAAGACAACTCGACACCTCTCACCCATCTCTTCATTAATTCAAACATTTGCTTAATTAACGTGGATACATGGGTATTTATTATATAGGCTGAGTTATTTTACTGAATGGACTACATCCCAAAAGTCCAGCACTATGATTTCTGTTGTGAAGTATAAGTATTTTGGCTTAAGATTCCAGAACCTGCAGAGGAGTTCCCTGTCACCACCGTGTATTTCAGTACTGTCTTAGTCCATTCAGGCTGCTATAGCAAAAACCACAGCCTGGGTGGCTTATAATGACAGAAATTATTCTCATAATTCTGGGGGCTGGAAGTCCAAGTTCACACTGACAGCATGGTTGGGTTCTAGTGAGGTCCCTCTTCTGGGTTGCAGACTGCCAACTTCTCGCTGTGTCCTCACATGATAGAAGGGACAAGCACGCTCTCTGGGGCCTTTTTAATAAGGGCTCTGTCCTTGTGTCCTGATCACCTTGCAAAGACCCCATTTCCCAACACCATCAGTTGGGGGTTATGGTGTATGCATTTGTGCGGGGACACAACCATCCAGATCATACCAAGCACTATTAACATTGTCTAATTATGGTGTATCAGAGAATGTTTTTAGATGAGACATTTAGCCACGATATAGTATAAAACAACATTATAATTTTAGATGATTTCATTGCATACCTGGAATGCCTTGAGAAAAAAATAAAACCAAATAGGATAAAGGTTATTGAAAGGACCGTGAACATTTATTGCTACCATTCAGTAAACCTATTAGCAAAATTCATTATGATGGAGCCAAAGTATGGGAGGTAGAGGAAGATGTTTCCTGTATTTGAAAGCCCATTGTCTAGAGCACACATTTCCCTGTTATCTGACTCTGACTCTATAGAAGGTATTTTAAACTCTAGCTTTTAGGAAAATGATAGCATTGCAATATAATATTGGTCTAGACACAAGCAAACGAATTCTGTCTTGGAGAGGGAAATCTTTGTCTTCATTTGACCCTTCAACACTCATGATCTAGAAATGTGAGAAAGGTGGTTGTTGACCTTGTTAAGGTTAATTTCAGCGGGAACGTGGCGGGTCGGGGCGGGGGAGACACGGCCCTATCGGATGAGGGTCAAAGGCTGAGGCAAATGTGTAAGACTGTGTGTATTCTCAGTGGGACAGAGTACTAGGGGCTAGACAAAGCCAGGTAGAGATGGAACCAATGAGGACAACCAGCCCGCTTACGAAGGCCCTTGGTCGTCTGAGCCGGGTGCATGGTGACCAAGCTTGAGCACCACTGTGCTAGTAGGTAGTGGAACCAGGGCTCAAACCCAGGTCAGGTGTAATTTGCTTTAAGACAAAATTCTTTGAGAAACAAGGAATTATGTTCTCTGAATGTTTCTGTCAGGTTTTGCCTTTCGTATTCTTGCAGCAGTTAATTCATTTTCAAAGATAATACATAGCTTTCCTTCCTTGTGAGGAACAGTATTTGTGTGATACGGTTTAGAAGAGTAGGGATAAAGACAAAAGAGTTGCCCCAAATAGCCACAGTAAACTAAAATTAGATTTTAAACAGTGTTCAGGTGTCAGGAAAGGGACCCCAAAGTGAACCGTTTGCCAGTGGGTTGCAGAGTTGGTGGTTATTTATACTTTCCCCTCCATACTTGAATGTATTTTCCACACTGTCTAAACTGAGCGGGGATTCCTATCATGGTCAGAAACAAAGCCCACAACGGTACAGTCAATGGGAAGAGTAAGGGCTTTGGGGTCAGAAAGATGTGGGTTCCAGTCTGGGCTCTGCCAATGTCATATGACAGGATGGGTCACTAAGCTCCCCAAGCCTCAGCCCTCCCCCCACAATCCAGGGATTGAACAGAGGACCCTCCCTCATAGGGTCCTTGTGGGCGTTTGATGAGATCACAAGGGCAGTGTAGGTCACACAGGTGTTTTGGCCTCAGCCACGCCTGGGATGTGAGGCTCAGCTTTCTCATCCGTAGAGGGAAACACCGTGTGGACCCTATAGTTATGCCAAGAGATTCAATATTATTATGTAGATTAAAAGCTAAGTCAGTGTCCTGTTGTGCACACAGTGAATAAGAATATAGAGAATGATTATGTATCACCAGAATTTAATAGAGAGTTTCGCTTGCCTCTTGAATTTTCCATCTTTTCCAAGTTCATTTATATATTTTGGAAATATATTTTCAACAGTATTCCACAAAGTAAATCGTTTAAAACTTTCAAACCCGCAATTCTACCTCTGGAAGGTTGATGTGGCCCTTGCCATGGAGTACGGTGTCTGGTAAAAAGAAGAGACTCATTTAGGAGTTCTCATGGGATCTTTTAGAGGAGGGAACATCAATCCACAGGCTGCACAGCTTCTCTACAGTACCCGCCCCCGCTGCTCTCCATGGAACAACTCTGTGGTTCCATTGCTCACCTGGCCCATGTCCTGGGCATCCCTCTCAAAAGTGCAAGAGGTTGGGACATCTGGGTGGCTCAGTCAGTTAAGCATCTGCCTTCAGCTCAGATCAGGATCCCAAGTCCTGGGTTTGAGTCTCGCTTCGGGTTCCTTGCTCAGAAGGGAGCTTGCTTCTCCCTCTGCCTGCTGCTCTCCTTGCTTGTGCTCAGCCTCCCTCTCTCTCTCTCTCCCTCTCTCTCTGGGAGATAAATAAATAAAATCTTTTTTAAAAAGTACAAGAGGTGAATCCTGGGGCACAGCTTCAGACAGGACATTTGAAAGCTCTGGAGTCTTCAGTGCATTGTATGAGGCCACACAGCCCATGAGACTTTTGGAACTCACTCTCGTCGGACTCCTTGCAAATGAAAAAGTGTATCTGGAAATGGTGAGCTGGTGGAGTCACTGGATGGTTAAGGATAATCAAAGCATTATCTGTGTCTGACGAAACTTCCCACATGAGGTTTAAAGTGAGACCTGAGGGAGCCTAACCAGGGAAACTAACCAGGGAAAGAGGGGAGCGGAGAGCTAATCTGAGACCCCAACCAGTTTGTTCCTGAGGAAATCCTGTGTGGAAATCCACTACCCGGCAATTGGGCATCTCTGGAAAATTGTGCGTACCTTCACAGCACAATTGTAGAGGTGCATGAACCCCTTCTCTCTTTGCTCTCATCCCCAGGTCTGTAGTATCCACCAGCGAGTGGGATGCTAGCCCGATGTTTCACATCTGTGGAACCCTAGAGGAGAACACTGCTGGGTAAAGGGCTTTGGCTATGATTGTTTTACATACACTTTCACCACTTGCAATGCAAAAGAACGTTTCGTAGATTTTTGTTTCGTTTTCTCAAATAATTGTTTTCTTTGGAGAAAATTCAGAAATTGGTGGTCACTGCCATCTAGTGACCAGACCCAGAAGGGCGGCTTGGACCATCCTTTAGCAGGAAACCTTGGAAAGAGGGAGAGAAGAGCCCCATTACAGGGAATTTTCTGGAAGTTTATGTGACAAATAAAGCATTAAAGGGTGACTCAGACAGAGCCCGAGGACATTAAACCCCATGTCAGGAAGTTTTCTTCAGCCCCTCCCACCAACGATTCCTAGAAATCTGCACGTGTGTGTCTGTGAGAGTGTGAAATATATAAACGTGTACACATACGTACACACATGTAGACATAGACGTACGCACACATATAGACATACATATACATACACATGTATATGTAGTTGAGATGCATTCAAACATCTTTTTAAAGATTTTGTTCATTTATTTTTTTATTTATTTTTTATACAATACTTTTTTATTGTGTTATGTTAGTCACCATACAGTATATCCTTAGTTTTTGATGTATGTAGTGTTCCAGGATTCATTATTTGCGTATAACACCCAGTGCACCATGCAATACGTGCCCTCCTTAGTACCCATCGCCGGCCTATCCCAGTCCCCCACACCCCCTCCCCTCTGAAGCCCTCAGTTTGTTTCCCAGAGTGCATAATCTCTCATGGTTCATTCCCCCTTCTGCTTACCCCCCTTCACTCTTCCCTTCCTTCTCCTACCGATCTTCCGGCTATTTCTTATGTTCCATAAATGAGTGAAACCATATGAGAATTGTCTTTCTCTGCTTGACTTATTTCACTTAGCATAATCTCCAGTCCCATCCACTTTGCTGCAAATGTTGAGAACTCGTTCTTTCTGATGGCTGAGTAATATTCCATTGTATATATGGACCACATCTTCTTAATCCAGTCATCTGTTGAAGGGCATCTCGGCTCCTTCCACGATTTAGCTATTGTGGACAATGCTGCTATGAACTTTGGAGTGCATATGGCCCTTCTCTTCACTACGTCTGTATCTTTGGGGTAAATACTCAGTATTGCAATGGCTGGGTCATAGGGTAGCTCAATTTTTAACTTTTTAAAGTTAAAAAGTTTTCCTCCACACTGTTTTCCAAAGTGGCTGTACCAACTTGGATTCCCACCAACAGCGTAAGAGGGATCCCCTTTCTCCACATCCTCTCCAACATTTGTTGTTTCTTGCCTGGTCAATTATTGCCATGCTAACTGGAGTAAGGTGGTATCTCAATGTGGTTTTGATTTGAATTTCCCTGATGGCTAATGATTTTGAACATTTTTTCATGTGTCTGTTAGCCATTCATATGTCTTCATTGGAGGCAGCCCACGGAATGGGAGAAGATATTTGCAAATGACACTACAGATAAAAGACTGGTATCCAAGATCTACAAAGAACTTCTCAAACTCAATACACGAGAAACAAATAATCAAAGAAAAAAAATGGGCAGAAGATATGAATGGACACTTTTCCAATGTTCATTTATTTTGAGAGAGTGAGAGGGAGTGTGCTCTCAGGCCAGGGGAGGGGCAAAGGGAGACGGGGAGAGAGAATCTCAAGCAGACCCTGTGCGGAGTGCGGAGCCCTACAAGGGGCTCGATCTCATGACCCTGAGATCCTGAGCCGAAATCAAGAGTGGATGCTTAGCTGACTGAGTCACCCAGGCGCCCCAAACATTATTATGATTTTTTCGTTTATTCTACAAGTATTTACTGCATCCAGACTCTATATATCAGACATTTTAAATATGTTTTCTTTATTTAAAAGTGACTTCGTTTCCAAAAATCATCTCACAGGGTAACTCTATAAAGCTTAAAAGAGCCAGTGAAGTGCAAATGCACTTTTAATTGCATCATTATGTATTTTGAAGCTGACTAGCAAATGTAACTGGTCACATGTGAATGTGAGACATTTTCTTTTGCTTCTTTACTGATATTGAAATATCCAGTTTATTAGGGACATGTTTATCAACTGAAATAGATCAATAACCCATTTTAAAGAAATGTCAAGGGATAGTTATTGAATATTGTCCAACAATTTGTAAAAGTGGAAAAGCCAGTATTTGCATGTTAGAGCCAAAAAACTACAGTGTTCATAGAAATATGTCTTTGTGAAGCCATTTGAAGGAAAGACTCGGAAAGCGGATGAGAGCTGCCACTAGAGATTGGGTTCCTGCCTCCCCTGTTGCCACCAATTTCACCACCCAAAATTATTTAGAACGTGTGTCTATGTTTGCCTGCATTATTTTTGTAATGAAATTCCCAGCAAAGAATCTACTACAATCTTAGGTATTTTTCCCTCGTTATTTTTCTGATTTCAAAATTAATATATTTGTCCTGAAAACAAATGCGGTTCAGAATGAATATTTATTAGGGAATTTTTTCTTGTCTGTTTCCTTCATCCTGCTACACAGCAAGGTGTCCAGACTTTGTAATTAAATTTCTATTTTCCAGCTATATTTTTGTGTGTAGAGAATTTGTGTTCTCCAGCTATATTTTTGTATGTAGAGTAGTATAGAGGTAGACTCGCACGAACATATATATTTCTTCAAAATTTGGATAGCAATACATCTACTGCTCTTCAGTATGCTTTATACACACATACACAGACATATACATATGTAATTTGTTTTATACTTTATTATTTTTTTAAAAGTAAGCTCTATGCCCAGCGTGGGGCTTGAACTCAAGACCCTGAGATCAAGGGTCGTGTGCGCTACTGACTGAGCCAGCCAGTCATCCCGTGGTTTTATACTTTAATCTTTATATATTTGACTGTGATGCATAGTTGGGATTACTTCACTGTGGACTTTGAACAACACTCTTCTAGGTAATCGGATTTATTTACATAGGGTAACAATAAACATTTGTTTATAAAAGGTTCCAAATATTTTCCCAATAATTCACATTTCTTTATATTTAACATTTTTGCTTGGGATAGACAAGGTCTTTTTATAACTTCCCTTTAATTTTTCTAACTAAATTTGTAACATAGTTAACGTGGTCCCAGGGTCGCATATCTAGATTTAAATTTCTCTGCTGTGTATGTCACGGCCACTTTGTGCTCAGACAACCCACCAACCCACCGTTGGTGAAGGTGATTGTGGAGACGCGACGCCGGCCCCTCCGCCTAGAGGCACGGATACAGCGCCCCATCAGCTGGCCTGTCTGAAGCCAGGTGTGCGGCCCAGGCCGAAGCACAGGGTACGTGACCTCCATGGCGGGAACGAAATCATCATTTACAGAATTACTTTAAGCCAGAGGCACATTACATATCCCCTTTAAGCTAAACAAGTGTTCAGGTATCATCCCGGTTTTTCACAAATGTAGAATTAGATATAAAGCTTTTTCCACTGTGTCCTGACGCCTTTAAGGCTCTGAATGACTGAATCCCCAGGGGTCTGGTAATTGATGAAACCCTGTGTATTATTCACTTTTGCTATATTATTTTTAAAACATAAAGTCAACAAAAACTTAACGCCAACTTATGTACTGTCAAAATAAAAAAATGAAAAGCTGGGAGTAAATCTGTGCAAATGTTATTACAGACCTTGTGCTAATATGCGTGAACATAAAGGTCTGTTGCTAACCAGTCGATGCAGAAAAAGAGCCAAAAGATATGAATAAATAATTCACTGAGAAGCCAAAGTGCTTACTCTAATAAACACTGGACAGATGCCAAAGCACATTAGCTGAAGAAATGAAAATCTGGAGAAGTCAAAAGAAGTGAAAAGGCCAATTTGCATAAAACTACTTACGTGGTTGATCATTTAAAAGTAATATGTGTCCATACGGAATACTCGTGTTTTAAGGTACGTAGTCACATTACCTAAAGAGAACACATCTGGAAAATGAGCACCAATCTGTCTATAGTGGGTACCTGTGGGTTACAATGAGGGGATCATTGAGATGGAAGGTGCAGGATAATTTCATTTCCTAAATGTGTATTTGTAGGGTTTAATATTTTGACGTTAGGTAAGTTTGTGAAAGAAACACTTAAAATATCTAATAACTAACGGGCAAAAAAGTTCACATATATTTTTACCAGTTTATAAAAACGTTCACCTGACACTGTTTTGTAAAATTTTAAAAATTTCCATGCTTGACTTGGACAGTTTATCTGTGTCTGTGTGTGTGTCTTACACTTCCCACACTCCAAACGTTCACGCACTCTCGTTAGCAGATTTCTTTTTGGCTCACTCTGGCTGGACTTGTCCCTCCCTTTCTTTGGCTGCGCCCCTCGAGCCAAGACTTTCAGAGCTACAATTCTGGATCTGACCGCCAGAGGGCATCTATCCACATTGACTGCGTTATTAAAAGGAAAAACCATGCTTTTCCCCCCTGCTCTCCTCATAGCGACCCACCAACTCTTTGCTGTTTCCTTTACACTTCCCAGCTGTTTTGTGTGTAACCTCTGTGGAATGTGCTGGAGTTATTTCCTGCCACGTGGCTATTTTCAAATGTTTCTGTTACTTTACCCTTATTTCAGACCTCATGTACGGTTGTCCCTTGAACAACGTGGGGTTTAGGGGCACCGACTCCCCCCAGCTGGGTCAAAAGTCCATCTATAATTTTTGACTCTCGAAAAACTTAACTGCTAATAGCTTACTGTTGACTGGAAGCCGTAGCGATAACATAACCAGTCAATTAACACCTACTTCGTATGTCATGTGTATTATGTACTGTATTCTTACAAGAAAGTAAGCTAGAGAAAAGAAAATGTTATGAAGAAAATCATAAGGAAGAGAAAATACATTTACAATAGTGTATTGTAAACAAAACAAAACAAAAAAACCTCCTTAAAAATGGACCCGTGCGGTTCAAACCCGTGTTGCTCAAGGGTCAGCTGTATTGCAGAAAGAGTTCATTGCAGCTGTGCATGGCCACGCCTTCCTCTCTCATGAAGCTCAGTTCCGGTCTCCATTTCTGGAGATACTATGTAGTATCTGAATGACCCCAGAGAGACTCCTTTATCTGAGACTCAGCAATCTCAGAGAAGGCAAGGAGCTGGTGACTGTGTGGTCAGAGTCCCTTTTCGAGGAAAAATGAAGGGACACCATGTGATGCAGTAGGCCGCAGAATCTTCTGGATTTGCAGCTACCAGTACCTGGGTCCCAGGCCTCCTGACTCTTGCCAGCCTCCTGTGCAAGAGTGGTGCAGTTCGAAATGGCTCCTGCGGCATTAGGCTGGTGGCAAAACTCAGGGAAGTTACGTGTTTTGTTTTTCCTTTTTCTTTTTTCTTTTGCTTTTTGCGTTTGTTTTGTTTTGCTTTTTTTTTTTTTTTTCTGTCTGCCAGGGCTCTCCTCTCTATGCCTTTGGGAAAGGGTTTTCCTATTAGGACTCCATCTTATTTGTGTGGCCCTGACAACATGGTTTGGGGTCTGCTCTTGCCTTCCTCGGCAGCCCTCCTGGATCTTCTCCAAACCTCCAGCTACAGACCCCACAGATTCACCTCATGAGCACCCTGCGAGGACACTGGTGACGGGTCACTTCCTGCAGGTCACCCCATGGATGGGTTGGTCAGTGCTGGTCCTCCGTGTCAGGACGCCCCCAGGCCAGGAGGTTTCTGGGCCCCCCTCTCCAACCCCATCCAACAAGACACCCGGCAGTCCCCCTTTAGATGGAGGGTCGCAAGGGCCAGGGCTGAGTGTTTTCTATTCTCCTGAGACATGACCCCAGTGGGTCATGACACGCCTATCCTAGTTCTACATGGAAAACCTCTCCTCCTATGGCTATGGTCACGACTGAGGTGAAATCTTTCCCTCGGCATATTCTGCATGTTTTCTATTAACTATATTGTATGATGCTTTGACAAAATAGGGGCCTTGTGGACCTGGTGCAGGGACTGCCTCTCCTAGGGTGAGCTAATTCCTTGAGATAGCAGTCAACACTTTTGATACGCAAACCAACCAATCCAGAGTTCACACCTCCCACCACCTCCTTTATCAAATTCTCACACCCCAGTTCAGTATTCTCCTTGCCCTAAATCATCCCAAGTCCAGATACTGGACCACTAGGGGCCCCCCGCCTAGCCCAGTGTCCACCAAAATTATTCAAACTATTCAATCCAAAGCTTAACTCGGGATCCTGATCCCGCCTCTCCCAGTCCTTCCCATTAAGCCAGAATAATGACTCTGGCTCATGTTTCCCCCTCATTCTCTCTGCCTCCTGACCAACGCAGGTGTTTCCTTATGTGGCCCTGAGTGTTATGGCGTGTCCCCTCCTCTTGGGAGCTGTAGGTAGTAAACTCCTCTTTCAAGGACATTGTTTCCATGTCTGTCATCTTACCGTACCCAAGTCAAGCGAACCTCAGGTGTATTTTCAGACAGCTAGTTGAGGGGAAAGGCCTGAGTCACATGGTTCTCCCAGGTCAGGGGTTTGGCACGTGGAGAGGGTCATTTGAAGCTGGTGGGGGTTGTTGGAGATTAACATTCTTGGGAATCATGTAAAGGTAGGAGAGGGACAGAGAACCCAACATTACCTTTGAATCGTCACCCAACTCTTCAGGCTAGATTGTATTATGTTCATGGGAGTTCCTCAAGTTTTCCTTTATGGCCCAACATGTGACTTACTCTGCAATGTTCCATGTGTAGTTATTATGTGCATTGTTCCATGTCAATTAAGTGAATACATTTGTTAGTAACATTTATTTTTTAAATGCGGAATGCTTCACAAACTTGCGTGTCGTCCTTGCACGGGGGCCATGCTAATCTTCTCCGTATTGTTCCAATTTTAGTATATGTGCTACTGAAGTGAGCACTTGTTACTAACATTGTTTAAATGTAATGCATCTAACTGAATTTTCATGTGCCTGTTTGAGCTATCACTCAGTGAGATGTGTTAAAATCTCCAGTTGTGATAGTGGATCTGTCCACTTCTCCATTTACTTCTGCCAGTTTTAGCTTTTACTATCCTATACGCAATTCCGATGTGTGGGCTTTCCCCCCACACATTCAAGCAAGTCTCCTACACAAGCTGGGTGTCCTGTAATTTAACTCAGGTTTCACACTACCTACCCGGAGATAGCATCGGATTCCTCAGGTTGAGGGCTCAGTCCCACATGATCGCCCTCTACTTTCGATGTCAGTCTCGAGTCCAAGTTGTTACCTGTGCTTCTGACTGACTGGCTATAAGTCAGAGGTTCCCAAAACCCCTTCCTTGGGTTCGATTAATTTGCTAGGGTGGCTCACAGAACTCAGGAAACCCATTTCCTCACTAGATTACGAAGGATATTAAAGAATAGGAATCAACAGCCAGATGAAGAGATACTTGGGGTGAGGCCCCAAACACAGAGGCTTCTGTCCCCGTGGAGTCCGGGGCATGACACGGTGGCACGTGGATGTATTCGGGTTTACCAACCTGGAAGCTCTGAACTCAGTCCTTTGTTGTTTTTTTTTTTTAACCCCCCTCCAGACATCAGTAGTTTATTGTTTGTTTAGTCCAAACACATTCAAAGTGGAAACTCAGAGAATACTTTTCCACCTGAAACAATTAAACTAGAGTCTCCTAGCATATAATGCTGAACACCTTACAGCAATAAAGATGGTAATCCATTGTCTTCTTTACCTACTAAAGCCAAGCTGGTAAAGCCAATTTGGTTGCAATAGTGTCATAAGGATAGAATATTACCATAAAAAATCAGCAAATAATAGTAATGCTCAATGAATATTTTGACTCTGGTTCACTGAAGAGTGGACAAAATGTTAAAAGTCCACACCACTGCAGGTGAACAATCACCATGGAGGCTTCCTTAGATAGTCATGATTAAATCATTGGCCATTGGACTCAAATCTCCAGTCCCTCTCCCCTCCCCAGAGGTCAAGGAGGTGGGACCAAAAGTTCTAACCCTCTAATCTCATGGTTGGTTCTCCTGGCAACCAGCCCCTAACCTCTGGTGTTTTCCAAAAGTCATCACACTAACATGACAAAAGACAGACATGATCACTCTCAGCACAGAAAATTCCAAGAATTTCAGGAGCTTTGTATCAGGAGGGACAAAGACCAAAAACTGCATATATTTCTTTCTTTTTTTTTTTTAAAGATATATTTATTTATTTGAGAGAGAGAGAGTGCGCCCCGGAGTGTGAGTGCACCGGGGAGGAGGGGAGGGGCAGACGGAGGGAATCCCAAGCAGACTTCCCACTGAGCATGGAGCCCACACACCGGGCCGATCCCATGACGCATGAGATCACGACCTGAGTCGAGACCAAGAGTCAGACAACCCACTGAGCCACGCAGGCACCCCACTGCGTACATTTCTTACTGTGAATCACGATATCACAGCTTGGTGTATTTTGGCTCTATATAAGAGGTGCAAATAAATTTAGAATTGTTTTATCAATATCTTCTTGTTCAATTGAATCTTTTATTGTTATGAAATCTCCCTCTTACCTCTAGTAATGCTTTTGTTTGAAATTATACGTTTATCTTATTAATGTGGGTACACTAGCTTTCTGTTGGTTAGTGTTCAAATTGCCATTTCCCCCCAATTTTGTACGTCATTAAATTTCACATGTGTCTCTTTTAAGGTGCATTTGATGGAATTTTTATCTAGTGTGGTGTTTGCCTTTCCACCTGCAATATTTCATCTGTTTACACGGAATGAAATTAACAGGCATAATTTGGCTTAACCACACCATCCTAATATTTGCTTTACATTTATTTTTACCTGCTCTAATTTCCTTTTCCTTTCCTTTCTCTTGAAATAATCTGTATTTGACTATTTGATTTTTACCTCATTTGGCAAGTTAGTGGCACATTCTTTTGTCATTGTCATTCTTGTAGTGTTTACCCTTGAGATTACAATATACACGCTTAACTGTCAATTACTTTATTTCTATATTATGAGAAAACGCAGGAACCATAGAATACCTTGACTTCATTTTAACCTTCCCAAGTTGCTCTTATGCATTTTAATTATCTATATATTTAAATCCCAGAAAACATTATTGTCACGTATTACACAGTTAACACTCACTTAAACTCGTTTACATCTTCGCCAATGTCATTTTCTTTCTTTTATGCATCTGTCTTTCCACCTGGGCTCATATTTTCTCTGCCTGAAGAAGCAACTTTAGTATTTCTTTTAACTTGAGGCTTTGAGGGCCAGATTTGCCCAGTTTGCTACATTAAAATGGCTGTTCTCCATTTTTGAAAGACATTTCTTTCTGGGTATGGAATTCTAGGTTTGCAATTATTTTCCTTCTGGGCTTGGAAGATAGAAACTCACTCCCTTCAAGATACCATTGTTTCTGTTGACAGATTAGATTCCAGTCTGATTGCTGCTTCTGTGGGGATATCTGTCTTTTCTTCCTCTCTCAGCTTTGAGTATCTGCTCTCTACCTCTGGGTGTCAACAGTATTACCGTGATAGACCTACATTTGGTTTTCCTCATACCCCTCCAGGTTTGACAAACAGGGAGCTTCATGAATCTGCAACTTGATGTCTTTTGTCGCTTTTTAAACTTGCCGACTATCATTTCTTTAAATATATCATCTGCACCACGCCCTTCCTTTTTTTCTGGGACCAACTGAACATGCGTTAGTGTTATTCGCTCTAACACCTTCAACTCTCGCCCCTTCTCTTTCAGGATCCTCCACCATGTTGTCTCACCAGGCTTCATGCTGCATATTTCTTCAGACTTGCTGTCTGTTTTTGTACTTCTCCATCTAGGTGGGGGAACTTGCCTTTGACTCTTGAAACTTAACACCACACAGTCAGGACAGATTCTATTATGAGCTTCGAGCTCAGGTTGGAGGAGGGGGTTATAGTCATTAATTAACTTGTGCCGGGTCACCCAGCCTGGAAATGGCAGAGAAGGAACTAAGATTTCAGAACGGGCCCTCTGCCCAACCCTTCCTCCTGTGCTTGTTCTCTCCTGGGCTGAGAATGCTCCCTACCTCTCATCTCCCAGGAGGCAGATCCACAGTGGAGTTTTCCAAACTTTGAAGCATGCTGCTGGCTATATTTCCTTTTAGATTAAAAAAGTCAATGATATTTCTTCATTATCCGTAAACGCTATCACAGGACTTTGCTCTGTTATTCAGGTCATTGATGTGTTTTCTACCTTGATTTGGTTTTAATTTTGTTTCTTTTATACTGTCCTTCCTGATTTCAGAGTACATTGATAGACATACTTCCTTTCAAAGAGGAGCTAGATACCTGGGTGTTTCCCTAGGAAGTATGAAAACGGGTATAAACGTGGCATTTCTGGCATTCATCCTTCATGCATCCGTGAACAAGATGGAGAAGCAGCAATGAATGGTGCTTATGTGGACCCCCGAATAAGATAGTGTTAAGAAAAAAGAATCAACTAAGTAAATTTTAAAGGTCTTATTGGGTTTATTCAACTACCCATGAATTGGGGGCAGCATCCCATCTAGCAAATAGAAAGGGTCCTGGGATGGAGCGCCACATCAGGCTCCCTGCTCCGCTGGGAGCCTGCTTCTTCCTCTCCCACTCCCCCTGCTTGTGTTCCGTCTCTCACTGGCTGTCTCTCTCTGTGTCAAATAAATAAATAAAATCTTTAAAAAAAAAAAAAAAGAAAAGAAAAGAAAAAGAAAGAAGCTCCTAAGGGCTGTACAAAATGGAAGACTTGCATAGGCAGAAGGAGGCAGGATGAGGAAATTACTAGCAAGTAGTGGATTGTTTAAGACAAGGTCACCTCCCTTTTGGGGGATGGAAGGGGTCTATTAGGCAGATTACCTCGTTATACTGACCAGGAGATTCTAGACCGACTAGCTAAGATTACATTTGTGGGCGAGGCTGAAACTGCAGTTAGGTTAGGTGTTAAGTCTCTGTTTGGTGACATGGGCTTAGCACGAGTGACTCCATTTGGGGCCTGTTGTCTCTTTTTTAGCAATGTGAAGTGATCAGTCCCCACGGTTGACATGCACTAACCAGTGGCATACATAACCTTATCGTTAACTGTATCTTTTTTTTCCTACAACATGACAGAACCTAGGAATTGATGACCAGTCGAGCAATCATAATGGTAGTCCTGGTATCTGTGGGGCAAAAATGTAGACATCTTTTTTGAAGTTCATGGACTCCTTTCTCTCCACTTGCCCACAGCACCCACTAGGCCAACCGACTCTACCATAGGAGAAGCCGATGGCATTATTAAGGCCTTGTCTATGCTGATGTGGACATACAGAAAGAGAGAATTCCTCCACGGAGAGAAATGGGGGAGAAATGAAAGGATGGAACCCTGGGAGCTGGTTCAGGATCACAGTGAGTGTCCTGGCAAAATGTACGGAACGTGCAGGAGAGACAGGTCAGGGGCAGTTGTGTTGGTCTTGTGCAGAGGGGCTAGGTTACTCTGCTGGGACGGGTGGGCTTTGTAACGTGTCCTTTTTTTCCTCTTGTACTGGTAGCTATCAGCCTCGGTCATCTAAGGCAGGTTCAGAGAAGGGATATAAAGGGATTAGAGTAGAGGATGGCTAAAGGCAAAGCTGAAAACCACACCCAAGGAGGTGGAACAACTTTCCGCTGGATGCCTCAGTTTGGCTCAAGGTGAGTGCGGCAGATGGGGGTCAAGTCTCTGGAGACCTTGTCTGAGGGGCAAGCAGGGTCTTCACGAGGTGGGATCTCCTGGAAATTCATAAAAGGAAGATCATAGAGACAGGAACTACGTGAAAACACAGGCCTAGTACTTGGACCAGGATGCTGACACTGACTGTGCATCGAAGGGTGTCAGCGATAACATGTGTAACAAAAGAGAACCAGAGGGTGCATGCCGAGGACATTACCTGTACCTAGTCCTGGGGAAGGACGACAGGCCAGGGGTTGGTTGTCTTCTTTAGAATGAGAGTTCCTGGTGCTTACCCCACCTCTCCTTCCTGCAGATATCTATCTATGTCAGTCGCTGTACTGTACCCTACTCTGTGCGGTATAAGTTGGAGCCAGAAGAAATGGAGCCGCTAAAGGTAATGCAGGCTCAAGGCCCATTGTGTGCCCACACCGAGACCCACCTCTTCTTCCTCCAGCCCCTGGTTTGTTTCCCTGTCCCCACCACAGCCTCCCAGTGGCTCTCTCCACCTCTCTCTGCAGCTGACCATGAACAAACATTATGATGTTTCCCAACAAGTTCTTGCCTCCAGAGGCTCCACTTTGACCCAGGTACACTTGACAGCAGTAATTCTAGGGCAGGTGAGGGCACAGGGATCTGCCTGGAAGGAAGACTGAGGGATGGTGATGTGGGGAGGAGTTGGTGCTGGCCCTGGACCCCTCTCAGCCTTCTGGTTGCCTCTTCTTGGCTTCCCAAGCACTTGCTGGGCCATGATATAGATATAATCCTGAATCGAGGGAATTGCATGGCTGCCACCCTGCAGATCGCTGAAGAGAATTTCCCTGAGGTGAGGCCTTAGGCCCGGTGCTGATATTACGGTAGAGGGTGGAACCCATGGGCTGTGGGGAGATTTGTCTCTGAGGCCCTAGACAGTAACTGTCACTCTAACTCTTCTTCGCCAAAAGCTGCTGTCCTTGAACTTGAGCAACAACAAGCCATATGGGCTGGATGGCCTGTCTGACATTATACAGGTGGTCTCCACAGTCAAGATCCTGAACCTCTCCAAAAACGAGGTGGGAAGAGGGAGCCAGCTCAAAGTCGGGGTTGACAGTGGGTGGTAGTGCTCATCTGAGAGATGACAGGAGGCAGGAGAAGGTACCTGGGTGGAAAGGTAGGGGCTGGGGCACAGGGGCCCGAGTGTGTCTCTTTCCCTGGGACTCCTTTTACAATTTCCTCCTCGTATTTCTCAGCGGAAGTCAGCCTGAGAGTTGCACAAGGTGAAGGGGTTGTAGAGCTGTGGCCAGAAGGGAATCCATGTCAACTTTCCTGGGGACCTCTGACCCTAGGAGCCTGAGCTACCCAGCAGTGCCCCTCTGCGGGAGGTGGCAGCCATGGGGAAGACCACATGCTCTGCCTTCTCTTCTGTCTGTGTCCCTCACCTGTGCTTAGAGGTCTCCTTTCCTTCCTCTGACCTGCTCACCTGTTTGCCTGGTCTGGGGTCTGTTTTTTACCTTTCTGCACTCAGCTTTCTCTAACATGACGCTATGTCCTGGATGTTCGTGTTCCCCACCCCACACTCCTCATTTGTTGAAAGCCTGACACCCAAAGATGATAGTGTCAGAAAGTGGGTTTGGGGGAGGTGCTTAGGTCATGAGGGTGTAACCCTCCTGAATGGGATGAGTACCCTTATATAAGAGGCTGCAGAGAGATCCCTAACCCTTTCTACCATGTGAGGACATAGCAAGAAGGTGCCAGGCATGAACCAGGAAGAGGGCCCTCACCAGAAAGCGGCCATGCTGGTGCCTTGATCTAGACTTAAGCCTACAGAATGGATAGCAGTAAATTTCTGTCATTTATCAGATACCTAGTTGGTAGTATTTTGTTATAGCAGCCCAAACAGACTGAGACTCATGCCTTCCCGTGAGTGTGTTCTAGGAAGCAAGCATTGCCCTCCTGCTCAGGAGCAGAGTGACCACCTTGAGCCCGGTGCTGGTGCCCTGGACTGGGAAGGGCCTTCCTGCCCAGGGCCTCATGCTGAGACAGGCCTTCCTACGCCCTGCTGAAACAGGGCTCCCCTCCCTGGTTCTGAGAGGACCCTCCTTTCTTTGAACCAAATGTACCCTCCTTCTAATCTCAGGCTGTCACGATGGCTTTCCTGTCCCATGCTGAGGGCCGAGGTCCTGGGGGGCTGTTCCCCAAGGTCCTGTTGCCCTGGCCCAATGCCAGGAGCTGGGCCCTCCTTGGGAGAAACCAGGGTTCCCTGAGTCAGGGGGCCGGTAGTGGGTGACTGCCAGTGAGCAGAGGGCTTCCTGAGGCAGGAGTGGAAGGCAGAGGGCAGAGGTGCTTGAGAGCACAGAAGGACAGGCCTCTCAGAGGCACCGCCCCCTCCCCTCCCTCCGCAGGTCACATCATCCTGACTGGTCCTTCAGAGGAGCCCTGGGTAGCCGGGCACGGGTATAACCCCTCAGGCAAGGAACCGACTGAGACAAGCACAGGTGCACTGGGGCCATCAGGAGGGACGGCGGTGATCATAGGAGGGGACCACAGACCCTCAGCTCCACGCTGACCTGGGGCTTGACCCACTACTCCTTCTGGGGTAGGTCTCCTGCCCCCGTGGCTGCCTCGTTCCCCATGTCTGGCTCAGACCGAGCTCACACAGGTGACAAAGGTTCAACCAGCATGTCCCCGGCCCAATACCTGCATGTTTTCCATTTCTACCTCAGGTGCCAGGGCCAGCCAGGGCAGATGAAGGAAAGGACTGCAGGCAGGGAGCCATTTGTCCCTTCTCCTCTCTTCCTCCCTGACCCCCACCACCATGGCAGAGTTTCTTTCCCTTCCCTTTGCTTTGCGTTCTCTCCCTCCTTTGTCTCTACTCCCCTATGTCTCCCTCACCTCTCCCTTCCTACCGTCAACCCCTCTTCTGTCTTCATCCGCCTCCCTCTCCCTCCCTGCCTCCTGGGTCTTGCCTCACTCGCCTCCCTGCCCCAGCATCCTGGGCCACCCCTGGGGGGTGTCATGGTCCTGCAGAGTGCTGGACCCCTAGTGAGGTAGCAGAGCCCTGGGCTCCCACCCCATTCCCTCTTCTGTCTGGAGCCTTTGGTGGGGACCTGAAGGAAGGAAGGGAGGCAGGAAGGGGAAGGCAGCCCTGGAGCCTGGGCTCCAACTGTTGCTTCTGGTGGCACTGGAGACGGGAATCAGGACAGTCTAGGTGGGATTTGCCCATTGGGAAGGAAATGGAGGAGAGAGGGGAAGAATATGAGCAGTGTAGAGGACAAGGGAGGGAGGGAGAGAAAGAGAAAATGCACTTTCCCTTTGGGTCAGTCCACAGGGGAGGTGTGCAGAGAGGGCCCTGGTGGCTGGGACAAGTAGTGTAGGTGGGACACACTGGGCTGGGTGCCCAACCCTGTCTGACCTGGACATCCTGGGTGTTAGGGACAGAGGTTGTGGGGTTTGATGGCTCTCACCCCATATCCTTACTTTCCGAACTTGCATTGCTTAACCTCTCATTTCCCTCATTTGCAAAAGGAGCCTAATAATATCCATCTCTCGGGCAGCTGTAAAAATGGAGTCAAACGAACTTGTGAAGTGGCTGTCACAGGGTCTGTATATAGTCACGATGCCTGTCACTGGGAGCAGATCGTTCTGATGGTCGCCCTCCCCATTCTTGACACCCTGATTCCCAGAGAACAATTGTCCCCTTCAGCATGAATATCACATAAGACCCTGACTGGGGAACACTGTGTGATTGTGTCAAGCATGAGTAATTCTAAGGGACTGTTGTTGTTTGTTGTGGAAGTGGAAAGAAAGCCTCAGGGTTCCGTTCATACCTTCTTCCCGTACCTCCCACCCAGTTTCATTGATATATAAGTGACATTCAATTTTTTGTAAGTTTATCTGTACCTTCACCCAGACCTTCACTGCTTCCCCTGCCAGCAATTCCAGGTGAGTGCTCTGTTGTGGGTGGAACTCCCAGCCCAGCCTGGGTTTAAGGGTATGGGAATGTGGTTATGTGGTCCTCAAGGTTTTCTCAATATTGTGGAAAGCCAACAGGTGGATCCAAGGAGTCTAGCCTAGTGGTTAAGAGCATGGGGTATGGAACCAGAATATGGGTTCTCTTCCAGACCCCAACATGCACCAGCTGTGTGACCTTGGTCAAATCACATGACCTGCTGTGACTCAGTGTCTGCCTCTGAAAATGGGGGTTAGACAGTCTACTCCTTGGGCCATTTTATGGAGCAAATGAGACTCTTAAACCATCCCTGGGGTGCAGGTAAACTTCCTGACCTAGGGAACCTGGTAGATAATCTCTCCAGAGGTGGTCTCTGCGGGAGGGGTAGAGGTAGCAACCAAGCAATCTGGGGGGCAGGCACAGTAAGGGTATGGAAGGAATCTGGTTGCTGAGTGGCAGTGGCAGCAGGATTGTTGTTGGGGGAGTGGGGTTGTCCATCTGTCTAGCTGTCCTGGGGCTCAAGTTTCTCCAGTGTAGACATCATGAATGACACATTGTTGTGAGGGACGCCAGCCCCAAGGAGACCCAGAGTGTATTCTCTATCCCAGTGCCCACACCCTCCTGCAGCCTCTTGCCCACCGCCCACCGTCTCCCAGGAGCAGCAGAAATGATGGAGGTTTTCTCCACCGAGTCTGGGATGAACCTCCAGTGGTCTCTGAAGTGAGTGCCAGGGGTGCGTGGAGATAGGAGGGAGCTGGGAGGAGCCGAGGAGGGAATAATGAGAACTTGAAGATAATTTGTTTTGCTTGTTTATCTCACTCATTATCACCCTGAACATTTCTGTCTCTGTACACATTAAGTTACCTAGTTGTTTTGAACAGGTGTATATTACTTTTATGAATTCTTCGGACCTCGTTCCTTTATTGACAGACATTTTGGTTTCAGGAGTTTTCCCAGTACACACCGTGCCACAGGGCTCACTCCACGGCATATGTTGCAATAAATGTGGAGCCATGTTTTCTTTGCGCAGATTGGGAAATGGCACTGCAGTCAGACTGTCTCCACTTTGGTCCTAATGGATGTCACCTGTCCTTTCTCTATCCCAGGTGACTTCATGACAGCCACTGGGGCTACACTGGTTCCCACTTGGCCCAAGGTGAGGTTCAGGAATTCAGGACAAGTGAGTGGAGACTGGGTGACCTGTGGATGAGACTCAGGGCTCCTGGCTTTGCTGATCTCCCAACTACCCACTTCATTTCCTCCAGGCCAATCACAGGATCCCAGAGGAGGCCCTCACCCACTCTGATCCAGGATCCTGACAACACAGCCCTGACAAAAACACCTCGGGTGTGGTCCTCTTCATCCTCATCATCTTTGTTGTGTTTTTCCTCCAGTCTGAGCATATCCTTGTGACTGAGCAGGAGTTTGCTTGAGGCTGGGAGGCCAACGTTTAACTGACACTAATCCGCCCAGAGGTCTAGTTGTTCTGTGTATTTGTCTCACTCAGAATCCCTGATTCTTTTTTTTTTTTAAGATTTTATTTTTAAGCAACCTCTACACCCAATATGGGGCTCGAACTCACAACCCCGAGATCAAGAGTCCCGTGCTCTACAGACGGAGCTAGCCAGGCACCCCCTGATTCTTTTGATAATAAAGAATGGCATTGCATGTCGTGTCAAATCCCTGCAAAACCCATTTGAGGCAGGTAGTTTTGTACTACAGATGGAGACAGGTAAACTCAGAGAGGGTCAGAGACCCTTTGGGAACAGCGGGGTAGAGTCTCAAATCCTGGACCCCTTAAAGACCAGGCTGTGTGTGTGCTCCCCAGAGCCATGTGGCTGTCGAGGTGGGGAATGCTCTGTTCCCCTGGTAAACACGGAGATGGTGTTCTGTGCCCCTAGCCTTTTATTAAAATGTTTTTATACAGAGAACAGTATAATTGCTTAGTCATACAAATCTACTTAAATTTAAAAACAACTTTGGGGGGGGGAATAGCATTAAAGAGCACATGAAAACCTGGGAAGTAAAAATTACCCACATATATGGATGACATAGGATAAATGTCCTTGATATATAAAGAAATCAGTAGCGAGATGCGAAACCGATATTAACCTAGAATTGTTATTAAAAGCAATAGGAATGCCCAACTAATCTATGAAAAGCTATCCAACCGCAATAACTACAAAAATGTAACTGCAAACACTGAGATGAGATACAAAATGAGAGAAGAAAGCTGAAGATTGTTATTTTCAGGAAAATAGAGAGAGAGGGAGAGAAGGAAAGGGCGAGGGAGGGAGAGGAGAGAGAATTGTGTGTGTGTGTGTGTGTGTGTGTGTGTCTATATTGATATATTGTGTATAGGAAATGTATAAAGTCATTACTTGTAAAAGTATAATATGTCAGGTAAAAACATGTGGAGATGACATACCTCTGAGAGGTAGGCATTTCTGTCTTTACTTCAGAGCCCCCTCCCCGTTTGCTGGTGTACAGGGCAGGTCTCAGAGACTGCAGGGGATAGAAAATCATTTGTATGAGGAAAGCCCTTCAAGGACAGTTCTGGGAGGTTCCACAGGTAGACCTTCCTGATACCCAGGAGCGAAGGGGAAGGAGATGGGTTTAGATGGAGGGTCAGAACTGGTGGCCCTTGAAGAGGAGGGAGCTGATGAGGACATGGCCCTTCAGCCCCATAGCTCCAGGGCAGTCCCCAGGTTGCTGCTGTCTTGCAGTTGAAAACCAGGAGTGCTCTTGGCTCAGAACCTTCCCAGAGTCATGAGAAGATGGGCACAGAGACTGGTACCCAGCTAGAGCCCAGTACTTCTCTGCTTACTTCACCTTTATTCTCTGTTTTCTCTTTCTGTATTCCCCACCTTCAGCTGGGTTCATCTGTTACTTTGTACCATCTGGCAGTTAGTCCTCACTTCCATAATTCACACTTTGGCTGGGTGGCAGGAATAATTAATAATAGTAATAAAACTGAAAGCAGCAACATTGACAACAACAATAGTAAAAGATACCAACACTTATAGCACACATAGTAGATAAATTACTTGGTCAGAATCATGCAAGTACCGGTTCCCAGCATCAAACCCAGGTCCTTCTGACCCCAAAGCCCCTGCCCCAACCCCTGTGTACCCATTGAGTGTTCTTCTGTGTTCAGGTGGAGGCCAGCACAGGGGAGGAGACTCACCTGAGGTCCTGTGGTGAGCGATGGGTCTGGCAACTGGGACCCAGGTTTGATGACTCCCATCTTCCGTTTAGCTGACCTGTTACTACTATTTGTTCTTCTATACTGTTTCTTCTTCCTGGGGCTTGGTAAAAAAAAAAAAATGCTTCATCCATGTCAAAGTAGAAGGAAAATAAGGAGACAGAAGAGGCAGGGTGGGCCAGGAGTGATATACGTCAAGTCCTACTACAGGCCAGACATTCTTTGAGGTTTTCTCCTTTTCTTCTTACAAGTCTGGAAGCAGGCACCCTTAGTCCCATTTTACAGATGACCAACCTCAGACTCACAGAGTTGTGTAAATTTTCCAGAGTCAAACATCTACCCCTTGCCATCTGCACAGGCCAAGCGGCAGCCTCCCCTTTGGATGATGGATTTCCAGGGCTTAAGGACTGATAGTGGGAAACTCCCCTGATATGGAAACTGGGTGGTGTCATGTCCTCATCTGGCATGAAGATGACGGTGGGGATGAAATCCTGCCCCATGAGTCATGAGCCAAGAGGCCTGGGTATGGGGTTGCCACATAGACTGGCTGATTCCTGGGGTGTCGAAGTGGACCCAGAAAGCAGCACAAACTCTTGCCCTTGGAAAAGGGAACCTGAGTGGTAGGATATCAACATGGGCAACTACTATATGAAGGGTGTTTTACAGTTCAGCTCATTAAATTCCAAGTACTCTATGCAAGACCCAGATCAGGGAACAGAAGTTAAAAGTGAAGTAACAAAATCCAGGAAACAACCTTGTAAATTACTGCCCCAGGAGTTACACCAAAGATTAAGCTGTTCCCTGTTTGTCCTATGAGCTGTCATTCCATATCTCTGAAGACATTATTATTATTCACTTGTTCTTTTTCAAACCGCTCATTAAAAAGAATCAAATACCAACTGCATATTAAAGGGTGTGTGAAAAGCTGGGAGAAATCATTTCCAACGTATATTCAGACACCTGTTTATGTATTTAATGTACAAAATATTTTAAACAATAGATATAGGTCAAAGATATCGAGAGTGGATGCACGTAACAAGGAATATAAATCCCTAATAAACATGTGAAAACATACCTGTCTAAATAAATAAACAGAAAATAAACTGTATCAAGTGAAACAGGGATACCATAATGTATAAAGCAAAATATGACCCCATTTCTGCAAAAGATTTATATATATATATATCAACATGGGTGTGTATGTGATTAAATATTGTTAGTGTATTACATACAGAGAAAAATTTGAGAACTAGGCACCTTAAGTTCACAGAGACTGTCTTTGTATTATGGTGTTGGCAAAAGGTAGGGACAGACGGAAGTGGCATAATTTCAGCTTTTAAATATGCATTTCTGCAGTTTTTATATATGCATTAGACAAAGAGAAGTATTAATTGGCAATCTGACAAAGTACTGAGATGAAGTTTTCTAAAACAGGTAAATCAGGAACTGAGTCACAAAATAATAGAGTAGAAATGTGTTTATTTTTTTTAAAAGATTTTATTTATTAGAGAGAGAGCGCGCGGGCACGTGAGGGAGCACACAGAGGGGAGGGGCAGAGGGAGAGAGAGGAGCAGACTCCCCACTGAGCAGGGAACCCAATGCAGAACTTGATCCCAGGACCCTGAGATCATGACCTGAACTAAAGGCAGCCGCTTAACTGACTGAGCCATCCAGGCGCTCCTGGAAATATGTCTATTTAGCAACTTAGAAACGTGTTCATATCCTGCAGTGTGAAAATAGCACGCTATATAGATGTCTCTGATAATAATTCACTGTGTATGCATTGTCCGAGATAGAGATATTTTTAGTTTATAAATCTGCATTTCTACAGTGTTTTAAATATGGAAGCATTGAATAAAATATTGAAAAAATAAGTGCAAGCTGATTACAAATATGATACCTACATATTCACAGCCTTGGAAGCAGATCAAAACTATTTATTTGACAGTTTTCTGTATGCATATGTGTTTGTGTATGTTTCTCTGTCTCAAACTTCTGCACACCAATTATTCATACACTAACTCATGCAACTTTCTACGTAGGTCACTGAGGATTTCTAGGCCAGGGCTTGAAGATCCCAGGATGGGCATGAATGTAGAAGGATTGCTGCCAGCGTGTAGAAAAGTCTAGAAATCCTGGCCCAAAATATGGAATCTATTCACCTCCCTCCCTCACCACCAACACCACAGGCCTTTCCATCCCCTACCCTTTGCCAAGCCCCATAGTTGAGTCTTTCACGCCTGCAGTTCTGACTCTGGTCACCAGGTAGCATTGTTCTCCATAATCTACTGCTCCCCTCCCCCACCACCCCGCGCCCTGATGAAAAGGCATACTTTTTATAAACAGAAACAAAATGTTTCTTCAAAGCACATTACAAAACAGGAAGTACAGTGTGATCCAAATTCTTTTTTTTAAAGATCTTAAACTTAATGCAAAAACAAACACAGAAAACAACAACAAAATTTAAGGTCTGTTTTCTGGATTTCTAGAATTACTTTATGAAAAATTCATTTGTATAAAAAGACCGAAGGGACACAGGCATAGCTTCGTTTCCTGTTTATGCCTACATCAACATCTGATTAATTAATTAAATACATATTGGTTGTCTACCGTGTGCCAGACACTATCAGTCTAATTCTACCTCTGCATTGCAACCTTCCCTCTCTTCATCTCCAGACCTGCATAACTGGAAAAGCCCACGGGAAGCAACACGGATGTTAGCGCCCCCCCCCACCCCCATGAGGTATGACCTTCAATCCGAGGAAGATTAGTCCAAGCTTGACCCCCAAGTCCTAGAATCCCAGCATCGAAGCAAGAAATGATAGGGTTGAGTGGAAGAGGTCGTAACTTGACAAAGGTGCCACCTTGTAACCTCTGTCCTCTTGCATAGGACTAGCAGACTATCACCTGCTCCTGATTAACCTCACTCATGGAGGGTAAAGGATGAGACAAAGAGTGTCGATTTCAGTCTTGCTTTTCCTCATGGGCTTGAGCTAGAGGTTTTACTCGCGCTTTAGTCCTTTGCTCTGTTAGAGTGGTACATTTCAGAATTGGTTTTATGTCTGTCATATCCCTAGGAGGGTGATTCTACCCATTTAGTCATCTGACAAGGCAATCTGAGGCGACATGGGGTTTCTGCTTCATGTAAGACCTTCTCTTTCAGTTAGGGGGCGCCTGGATCCTTATCCGCACAACGCAGAAAATAATAGAGACCGAGTTCTCAAAGACAAGCACAGACCTATGACTCTGGTCTGAACATCTAATTCTCTTGATTTAGTGAAACGGTTTTTACAGATTTCTCACAGGAGGATTCATCAGGATTCCTATTACACCTGACACTCACATGACCCTTTTCTATCTCCTCTCTCTCCTCTCCACAAAAGTACACCCACAGTGAAATTCCTCTATAAGCGAGCAGTGGAGAAAGCTTTTCTAAACGTGATTTCAAATCCAGAAGCCCTAAGGGAAAACAGCAATACACTTGATTTCATTGAAAATTGCTTGGAAAAAAAAAAAAAAAAAAGCCCATAAGCAAACTAAAGTGAAAAATTACAAACGGGGAAAAGTACTTACAACTGAGGTCAAAAGGTTTATTATATACCTTCTAACGGAGATTATGAAACAAAGGCAAAATACAACAGGTAAGGGAGCAAGGGCAGTAAATACAAACAGCTATTTTACTGAAAAAAATTTCCTTAAACATATAAAAGAATACAAAACCTAACCTTTTGTTGTTGTTGAGTTTTTGTTTTAATCATCCAGTGCTCATCACAACAGGGACACTCCTTAATCCCTATCACCTATTTCACCCATTCCCCCCACCCAACTTCACCATCAGTTTATTCTCTAAAGAGCCTGTTTCTTGGTGTATCCCTGTCTTCCTCTCCCTTTGCTCATTTGTTTTGTTTCTTAAATTCCGCATATGAATGAAATCATATGGTATTTGTCTTTCTCTGTCCTGTTTTGCTTAGCAGAATACTCTCTAGCTTCATCTATGTCATATGGCAAGATTTCATTCTTTTATGGTTGAATAATATTCCACTGTATATATGTCCCAATTCTTCTTTATCCGTTCATCAATCAGTGAACACTTGGGGTGCTTCCATAATTTCGCTATTGTAAATAATGCTGCAATAAGCATAGGGATGCATGTATCCCTTTGAATTAGTGTTCTTGTATACGTTGGGTAGATACCCGGCAGTGTGATTACTGGATTGTAGTATTGTTCTATTTTTAACTTTGGAGGACCCTCCATACTGTCTTCCACAATGGCTGCACCATTTGCATTCCTACCAACAGTGCAGGAAGGTTCATTTTTCTCCACATTCTCCCCAACACCTGTCATCTCTTGTGGGTTTTTTTTTTAGATTTTATTTATTTATTTATTTAGAGAGCGTGAGCAGTGGGAGGGTCAGTGAGAGAGGGAGAGAGAGAATATTCAAGCACACCCCCTCTCCACGCGTGGAGTTCATGGCAGGGCTCAATCTCGGGACCCTGAGATCATGACCAGAGCCGAAATCAAGAGTCAGACACTCAACAAACTGAGCCACCCAGGTGCCCCTCTTGTGTTTTTGATTTTAGCCATTCTGACAGGTGTGAGGTGATATCTCAATGTAATTTTGATTTGCATGTCCCTGATGATGAGTGATGTTGAGCATCTTTTCATGTGTCTATTGGCCATCTGGATGTCTTCTTTGGAGAAATGTCTGCTCATGTCTTCTGCCCATTTTTTTAATTGGGTTATTTGACTTTTGGGCTTTGAGTTGTATGAGTTCTTTACAGATTTTGGATACTAACCCTTTATCACCCATGTCGTTTGGAAATATCATCTCCCATTCATTAGGTTGCCTTTTAGTTTTGTTAATTGTTTCCTTCACTGTGCAGAAGCTTTTTATTTTGAGGTAGTCCTAATAATTTTATTTTTGCTTTTGTTTCCCTTGCCTCAGGTGACCTATCTAGAAAAAATTGCTACAGCTGATGTTAGAGAAATTAGTACCTGTGCTGTCTTCTAGGATTTTTATGGTTTCAGTTCCTGCATTTCAGTCTTTAACCCATTTTGAACTTATTTTTGGTTTGGTGAAAGAAAGTGGCTCCAGTTTCATTCTTTTGCATGTAGGTGACCAGTTTTCCCAACACCATTTGTTGAAGAGATGGTCTTTTTCCCATTGCATATTCTTTTCTGCTCTCTCAAAGGTTAATTGACCCTGTACTTGTGGGTTTATTTCTGTGTTTTCTATTCTGTTCCATTGATGTGTGTTGACTTTTGTGCCAGTACCATACTGTTTTGATCACTACAGCTTTGTAATACAGCTTGAAGTGCGGAATTGTGATGACTCCAGCTTTGCCTTTCCTTTTCAAGATTGCTTTGGCTATTCGGGGTCTTTTGTGGTTCCATACAAATTTTAGGATTGTTTGTTTGAGGTGTGTGAAAAATGCTGTTGGTATTTTGGTAGGATTGCATTAAATGTGTAGATTGCTTTAGGTAGTATAGGCATTTTAACAATATTTGTTCTTCCAATCCATGGGCATGGAATGTCTTTCGATTTCTTTGTGTCATCTTCAATTTCTTTCGTCGGTGTTTTATAGTTTTCAGAATACAGGTCTTTCCACTCCTTGTAAACTTAACTCTTGATAAGAGATGCATAGGAAATGAGACTGAGATGCCTCTTTCACTATTTACCTAGTCTATGAAGAAATAGGCAGTCACACGCATTGCTGGTAGTAATGTAACATGGTACAAGCCCTACTCAGGGGATTGGATATTATCTTATCAAATTACTAGGGTACTTACTTTTGGAGGCAGGAGAAAACAAGAAAAAAGGCATGTCCACCAATAGGAGGCTGGTTGAATAAGCCATGGTACATCTACACCCTGGAGTACTATGCAACCATAAACACCAGCAATGACTCTATCTATACAGCTATGAAGTAATCTCCAAGATACATTGTTAACTGAAAAAGGCTAGGTGCAGAAAAGTGTATAGAGCGGGGCGCCTGGGTGGCTCAGTCGTTAAGTGCCTGCCTTCGGCTCAGGACGTGATCCCGGGGTCTTGGGATGGAGCCCCACATCGGGCTCCCTGCTCCACTGGGAGCCTGCTTCTTCCTCTCCCACTCCCCTGCTTGTGTTCCCTCTCTCGCTGGCTGTCTCTCTCTCTGTCAAATAAATAAATAAATAAATAAATAAATAAATAAATAAATAAATAAATAAAATCTTTAAAAAAAAGAAAGAAAAGTGTATAGAGCGGTTGCTGCCCAATATGGTAGCCACCAGTCACGAGTAGCTATTTACATTAAAGTACATGGAATTAAAAAAATCAGTTGCTGAGTCTCAGTTGCCACATTTTGGGTGCTAAATGTTTAATTCCTGAATAAAACGTTCAGGTAGCTAGTTGCCACTGTATCAGACAGTGCAGATATAGAACATTTCTCTCTTTGCAGAAATTTCTAACACAGGGCACTGGTGTAGAATATGACAACTTTTATCCAGGAAGGGTGTGGAAAACGAAAACACACGAGATACATTTCCTTGTATTAAAAAAAAACTATATGGTTAAAACTCAAGATGATAAAGATGCTTGCCTATAAAGGGACAGAGGAACAGCCCAGCATCCAAGCCGATGATGTATATTCTCTAAAAAATAAAACACAGATTCACAGACTCCATGCACTGGAAAAGGCAAGAAACAATGACCCAACCCAGTAGCAATGAGCAACTCTAGTCCCCAGACTGAATCCTCCAAGCACATTTCCCACTAAATGGCTGATTCCAGGTCTAGGTTGGGGTTGTTCCAGGTGAGTGTGGACTGAACTCTCATACCAGAAAGCAAAAAGAGTCAGAAGCCAACCTGAAGGGGCTCCCACTGGCCAACGATAGAGCAATTATTGAAAACATTAATGACTACAATACACTAAAACACATCAAATACAGGAACATCCCCGAATTCATGATGAGAATCTAAAAAAACAGGAAGAAGAAGAACAACAACAACAACAAAGCCAACTCATTGTCACCTCTGAGGATCGTAGGGAAACAACTCATTATTTTAGACAGTGGAAATATTGCAAAAGAACTAAGCATTCACCTTACCCTCCCGTGCTTACTCTACTTAAGCATAACCTAATAGTCGATGAGGAGAAGTTTCTTTTATAGCGGAACATGCAGAAGAAATCAAAGAAGTAGTACATCACACTTTTGTAACCTTACTGAAATGCAGTTCTAGGCAACAACCATCAGAGGCTGTGAAAAATGTGAAGTGAAAAGCAGATGGAAGATTTTGTACTGGCTGGATCAGGCTGACAACAACTGAGCCCAGTGATCAATGTCATCATCAGAGGAAGAGAAATAACCAGACACTACTAGGCTCCTGGTGTAAGGCTATGAGAAGTCCACCACCACATCTGAGGTACTCTTTCCCAAAGACCCAAATCTGAGCAAGCCTCTAAATCTAATTAGTGCTTTATTTATTTTTTAAAGATTTTATTTATTTATTTATTTGTCAGAGAGAGAGAGAGAGAGCACAAGCAGGGGAAGCTGCAGGCAGAGGGAGAAGCAGGCTCCTTGCTCAGTGGGCAAGGAGCCTGACACGGGACTCGATCCCAGGACTCTGGGATCATGACCTGAACCGAAGGCAGCCGCTCAACTGACTGAGCCACCCAGGCGCCCCTAATTAGTGCTTTAAAGGAAAGAGGGAAGCCATAGGAATGTAATAAACACAATAAGGTTACGATTGGCAAAATCCAGAACGCAAACTCCACAGGACAAAGATCCAGTTTCTTAAGTAAATGAATTGGAAGGTTCTAAAAAGGACTGAAAGAGACTAAACACTTCAGAAGGAGTTAAGTTTAAGAGAAATGAAAACAGAGAAATTGAAATTAACACCACAATGGGATACCACCAAAACAACAAAAACGAAAAAAGATGGAAAATACCAAGTGTTGGCGAGGATGTGGAGCAGGGCAGCTCTCACACGCTGCTGGTGAGAATGCAGGTTAGAACAAACACTTTGAAAAACTGCTTCTCAGTATCTTTTGAACTCAACATGCACACACCTTATGACTTGGAAATGCCACTCTTTGGTACCTGCCCGAGAGAAAGGAAAGAAATGTCCACCCAAAGGATATGTACGAGAATGTTCAGAGCCCCATTATCATAATAAGTCCTAATAGGGAAAATACCCAAATCCCATGCCACACACATAGGTTGTGAAATAGCCACACAATGCAGTACTCTACTGCTGTGTCAGTCCCAGCCTATTGATAGTGATGCTATCGCTGTCGATACCGCAAGGGCCAGCCTATTGATAGTGGCTAGGAATGCCTGAGGCACTCGTCTGCACCCATATTACTCATGGACCCCAGAGACATTTCCCCCACAGGGGCCAATCTTGTGGCTGGACTGGCCCTTGTGGTTCTTCCTTGTGGTTTATTATGATTGCATTATTATTGCAGGATGTGCTTTAGCAAAAGACCACCAGGGAACTTTGAGGAACAAGATTTATTACTCACAGATCTGGGATGGTACATGCAACACCCGAGGGTACACAGAATGTGATTGTTGGGGGAGCAGAGAGAAAGAGAGAGAGAGAGAGAGAGAGAGAGAG
>NW_024423319.1:45063402-45161912 GCF_017311325.1 Ursus maritimus
TGGACCTGGGATGTGCCTTTATTAGGGTTTGAGACCGGGGTGTTTAGGGTCTTGTGGGCTGAGTCTTTATTGGCTAATTTAAAGCATAACAGCAGGAATTAGGACATGGGAAGGGAGAAGTGGGGTCACTCAAGGGCTCAGTTATCTAGGTTACCCAGGGCTTTCTGAAAGAGGGATCTTCATGGGTGGAGGTGGCCTAGTTCCTTACCTGGTTGTTGTGCTATTAGCTGTGTCATACAGCTGGAAAGTGTTTATTCTAGATGGATGGAGAGAGAGAGGAAAATCAGCACTTCCTTTCCTTTTATTTTAAGGTACTTAGCATCTATGATGGTTATTATAAGTGTCAGCCTGACTTTCCACAGTACCCAGGTATTTGCTCAGACATTATTGTGGATGTTTCTGTCAGTATTTTTGAATGAGAATAACGTTTAAATTGATGACTTTGCATAAATCATAATGTGGGTGGGCCTCATCCACTGATGGTTGAAAGCCTGAAGAGAACAAAAGATTGACCTCCCTCGAGCAAGGATGAACTGGGTAGGCAGCAGACGGCCTTCCACCTCCATAATTGTGTGAGCCAATTTCTTCGAATCTGTCTATACCTGTATCTATCTATCTGTCTATCTCTATCTCTATCTATCATCTGTCTGTGGTCTCTATATATTATCTATGTATCTATCTACACATACACACACAACACATCCTATGGGCTCTATTTCTCTGGGGAATGCTGACTAATACAGTGTCTTCTTATAGGACCTGCAGGGTAACCTCAGACAAATATGCATCCTCTGAGCCCTTGAAAAGTGACTTACTAAACGTAGAAACAAAGCTGATGCTATGTCTGATGGACCGGCAGCTGAGTGCATGACAGGAGACATGCCTGGCCACAGTGGCAGACCTAACCCACTAATTCTAGACGACACTCCATCGTACCACACTTGCCAAAGGGGATCAGGCCAGCCCTGTCTGCCAACTAGGGAGGCTGCAGGCATAGGGAAGTGTGAATCCCATCTGGAAAGGCACTCTGAGTTAATAAAAGGGGAAAAAAAATTCACCATGGAAGTCCAAGGAATTATCTTAACAGCCAAGTTGTCTAATGCGTATTAACTGAGATGGTTATTAACTCTTCTATTTTTATAATTATTACCCTTGCTGTTTTTATTAAATAATCACCACCTAGCACATGGCAAAATGCTTCTGAAGCATAGTTTTCACCCAAAAAACTATGTTGAGTTTTCAACAGATTCTGTGAGTCACCGCAGGGAGTTAATTTTGTTTGTTGGGGTTTTTTTTAGAGTGCCAAGAGATCCCGGCCTAATATGAACCACCATGGGTTGACATAGTTCAACACATGTCTTTTTCTTCTTGCTAAGTGTACTGGTTAGGAATGTGGGCTCTGAAGGTAGACTAGGTCTAAACCCTAGTTCTGCCACTTATAAACCGCGTAAGTGTGAATACCTTACTTCTCCTTACAGTCACTGGATTGGCTCCTGCCTTCCCATTCCACTTCATCTCCTACCGTCTGCACTGTGTCTGCCAAGCTCCAGCCCCCTGTGGTTTTTGTCTGCTCCTGGAACAACTGGTACTCACACACAATGCTGTGTGTACACAAAAAGGCCTGCCTGGGCCCGGCTTTTTCTCATTGTTCAGGACTCAGCTCAAAGGCACTTCCTGAGAAAGAGCCTCATTGACAACTCCATTTATAGTCATCCCTGACCAGTCATTTTCTATGTTATTCATGTGTTCGTTTTTCTTAAGGCACAAATCCCCATATGGAATTTCCCCACTTCTTGATTTTTCTGCTTATTGTCAGTGTTCCCAAACTGGAACGAAAGTTCCTGGAACCTTTCCTATCTTGTTCTCTGTGCTGTGTCCCCTGTTTCTTGTTCAGTGCCTCACATATAAATCACTGACTATATATTACTTACAAGAAGGAATTGATACCTATGAGACACACTGGAGAAGACACAGGTATTTAGAACGGAAGGAAGGGCGGGAGAAGTTGACAAGGAAATTAACATCAAAGAATTCAAATTTTTAATGAGTGTTTGTTGCAGATCCACAGTAGTACATTTCAAACTTGGAGGGGCACCAGAAACAACTATAGAGATCACTCAAAATGTAGACACTTCCCATTCCACCTCCCTGTTTTTGATTCAGCAGACTTAGGGTGGGCCCAGGAATCTTGCGATTTAACGCTCTCTGGTGATTAATGAAGTGGTCTGAGAACCACACTTGGAGAAATCCTGACCTAAACAGCTGACATTTGTGTGGCGGTAATGTGATGGCTTCCATGCAGAGTTCTGTGGTATCTGGGGAGTGTCTGTTAGTATAATTACTCAAAAGGGCACCGGTCTTTCCCTCCCACCTATGACCACAGATTCCTTTCCCACAGGGGATCACACTTAAAGTCCACAATATGCCTGAGTGGTTGGAACATTGGGTATTGTTATCTTGTTGTACAGATGAGGCTGGTGGAAGGGTCATGACTTAACTAAAGCGCCCCAATGATGGGATCCTGATCTCGTCACTCTTGCTCCAGCAACTTTTCTAGCACACTGGGCATCGCACCTGGTTCTTCTCTATTGCTTCCTGTTTCTGGGGCTCAGAGTCCACACACTTCTCTGCTGTTCCACTAGAAGGGAGAGGCAGGGGATCAGAGAGCACATGGAATAGAGAAGGAAGGGAGAGGAAGGGAGAGCACACGAAAGGCAGGGGAAAGGGGCGAGGATGTGCTTGCCTGTCCCCACTCAGGTCACTGGAAGCTGTGCAGTGACACTGTGCTCCTCCCCAGCTCCATCCCACAGCCCCCTCCTGCACACAGCAGTGACACCGAAGCTCTCACATCATGGAAATGTGGGCTCATCCCTGCTTGCTGTTCCATGTCCAAGTAGTCTCTCTAGCAGTCCTGGTAGGGTGTTAATATCAGAGGCATCACATTGACAGAATGAAGGCGCCAAAGCTGGGGAGGGGCACCTAATAATATTTGCCGAGGGCTTTCTAGAAGCCACACATTGCAGAGTTGTTATTTCTCAGACTTTCTCACTTCACATCCTCAAAGTAATCCTCTGAGGTGGCATCATTACTTCCTCTCTACACAGGGAGAAATAGGCAGGCTCAGAGAGCAAAGTACATATTCAAAGAAGTCCAGGCAGGCGTCGAACGGACACAGAGGCCAACTTGAAGAGCTGCCCAATTTGAGCATCAAAATACATAGTTAGAGTCACAGATGCTAACACTTTGGGACAAATAGGAGTCTATGGGTCATACTGACATAACTACTTGAATAAACGCATAGCTCAGTAAGCCTTAGAGGAGAAGGGAAAGTCTACCATACAGTCAAATGCCAACAAATAAATCTAGAAGGAATGACAGAATTAGAAAAGCAACATTTGACCACTATCACAGTAACAAGTGATTCAGGCAAGAGGCCTGAATGGAAGCTCAGTCAGCACTAAATCCCACGGCAGGCACAGTCACCACGACAGCCATGCCTGCCCAGGAGCGCTGGAAAAACAATAAGCCACCATCACTTTGTTTTCATTGCTCGTATGTATTACGATCTGTATAGCACAGGCATGATGTGCAGTGATTAACCCCACCTATTTCTCAAAATAGATCCTCCTAGCCGCTTTACCGACATACACATACATACATGCAAAAAACATACTTACGAATGTGCATACAGACCCAAATACATGCATGCTCTGTCCCACCCTCTTTTTCACTGTCCAAGTTCCCAGGAATTCATTGAAGTGGATTCACAGAAGGGTAATGAAGAAAACACCCAGAATTCAACAAACTCAATTCTAATCACACCTATCAAGTGGAAAGTTCTATAAGTACTTTCTTTTAGTGGCTGATTTTTCTGTAGATGACCTAAAGATCGCCTCTGGGACATTTTTCCATATCCTTGGGTTGGAAAGCTCAGTATTGCTAAGATGAAAATTGTTAGGATGAAAAATCCCCACACTCACCTATAGATTCAACACAATCCAAATCAAAATCCTAGTGTACTTTATCAGTATTTTTTTTGAAAATTTACAGCTGAATCTAAAATTCATGTAGAAATGGCAAAAAGATGTAGTCTATAAAAACAAATAGAAACCGTGATCCATATGATCACGCCATATACAAAAGCCTACTGAAAATGGATCATAGATCTCAGTATAAGACCTAAAGCTATAAAACATAGTAGAAAACACAGAAGAGGAAACCATGGGAGAAAATCCTTGTGACCTTGGCTTAGGTGAAGATTTATTAGATGCCACACTGAAACCGCAATACATAAATGAACAAATTGATAAGTTGGACTGCCTCAAAATGGAAAAAAACCCCACAAAACAACAACAACAACAACAACAACAACAACAACAACAACCGTCTGTTCTTCCAAAGACACTGTTGAGAGAATGAAGAGACAAGCCACTGACTGGGAGAAGAGTATTTGTAAATCATTTATCTGATAAAGGACCTGTATCCAAAATATGGAAAATCCCTCAAGAGTCAATAAGAGACCCTCCAATAAATAAATGGGCAAACAATTTGAACAAATACTTCACCCAAGAAATTATACAAATGGCAAATAGGCCCATGAGAAGATGGTCAACATCATTAGTTAGTAAGGAAATGTAAATTAAAACTACAGTTAACTGTCACCACAGCCCTGTGAGAATGACCAACATTAAAAATACTGACCATACTAAGCATCGTGGAGGATGGAACCTTCATACACTGCCGGTGGGAATGAAAAAGGATACAACCGCTTTGGAGTTAGTTTGGTAGCTTCTTACCTTGTTCATCTTACATCTACCATATGACCCAGCCATTGAGCCCCCAAGTATTTACCCTACAGAAAGAAAGCATGTGTCCATGTAAAGATTTGCACACAAATGTTCATACCAGTTTTACTGAAAAGAGCTTCAAGCTGAAAACAACCCACCATGTCCATCACCAGGCGAACGGTTGAAACGAGTTGTGATATATACATATAATGGACTATCATTCAGCAACAAAAAGGAACTATCCGCACATGCAACAAAAGGATAGATCTACAAATAGGCTGAATGAAAGAAGCCAGAAAACAAGAGCACATTCTGTACAATTTTATTGACATTAAGTTATTAAAAAAGAAAAAGAAATTGATGGTGACAGAAGTTCAGTGGTTGCCTGGGACCAGGGAGAGGTCCAGGGGAGGGAGCTGGAGGCCAGAGGAGGGTGGGTGAGGAGATTACAGATGGTCATGGGGAAGCTTTTTGGGGTGATGGGTATGTTTACTATCTCGACTGCAGTATTGGTTTCACGATGCATACGTATGGGAAACTTTATTAAAGAAGGTACTTCAAACACGTGTAGGGCATTGCATGTCAATCATATGCCAGTAAAGCATTTGGAATATATTTGAATATTTCCAAGTCTTTAATGCGGTTAAATTAACCAGGAGCGTGATTCCCATTAATACGTTCTTGTCGTATTAACACCTCCACACTACGTCTTACCAAATTGGTCTGCACCACATACGACCAAAATAGAAGTTATCATTTGCAATGGGGTACACAGAAATATTTAATGAGAGTTGATGCACATGTTCTTCTGCAGTACAGAACTGAAAATTATTGTTTCTTGGGAAATAATCGTGACATTTTAGAATACCTGGTTATTTTAGGGAACATGGCTGAGTATCATTATAATAGGGCGAGCTCTAGAGTAATTATTATTTTTGAAAATACTAGATTCTTGTAACTGACATTTTAAACTAACACTGGGAAACTCTGGCATTTAAAATGTTTCATTATACAATGGATAAAAACGTGGTGAGCAGGGAAGAATCCATGCTACAATCACAAATGGCTAGAAAAACAATCTATCCAAATGCTTATTTCAAGACCTATCTGAGAGACACATGGGAATCACTGGTTATTATTTGCACATCCAGCAAAATATATGTAAATTTATCGTAAATGCACATTAGGCAATTTCTTTCCTCAGGCTATAGAATTCATTGCTTTTGCACAAGTAGGGCATTTCCATGATGGGCGTCAGGCCTACTACATAGCCCATAGCTGCTGATGGAAAGAAATTCCACCTGCTAAACCTCTTCTCCCATGATGAAGACCAAAGTAGCATCTCTACATTTGGGCTAGCTCGTGAACCTCACAGGAGCTATTGCACAGCCTGCATTTGTTCAGGTCTATGCACTCACTCGTGCCAGACGTCATATTCCACCAGGAGAGTGAAGTGTTGGGGTCTCCTGAAGACTGCTGCCCTTGAATCTGGAGCAGATGGTTCTGCAGCCATCAGGCCACAGATTCTCAGAACCTGCCTCCTTGGGGCACCTGATATGAGCTCAGCCACCAGCAGGAAGAGCTGCGCAGAGAGAGATGGATCCAGCAATCACCGTGCTTTACTGGTGTAAGTAACTATGTGCCCAGCACCATGCTAGGCTCTAGGTTAGTGACAATGACACTGATTCAGTTGGGTCCTGATCAATACAACTTCATGTTATAATGGACTTCTCACAGCGCCTTTTACTTCTCCTTTCTTCTTCCTCCCTCCTCCGACAACAAAGTTGAAAACAGTAACAGGCGTCCTGAATTCATACAGGCATTCACGATCCGGCAGTAAGCACAGGGCAATGGGCTTGCTCATTTGTATCACTGACTGTTCTCGGGGATCTTGTGGTGAAGCATTCTCATCCCCATTGTACAGAGGAGGAAGCTGGGGCTCAGAGAAGGTCGTTAGCTGTAATACCTCTAGTGCCTGCTGGCTTTAGAAGGAAAGCAGCTCCAGGCACCTCTGGGGCAGGACCCACACTCACTGGGGTCAACGGGAGACCCCAGTGGCTTTACCTACAAGACAGCCAGGTCACCAGTCCCCAAAGCGGGAAAGAGGCAACTTGGATCTGGATGCCTTTGTCTCCCCACACCCCAGGGCAGTTCAGCCCCCACTGCGGGACCCACGCCCTCAGCGGAGTCCCAAACACCTGAAGGTGGGACCTGCTCTTCTGGAAAGGCTCTGTCTGCTTCTACAGAAAAGTCGTCAGGGGTCACCACATTGATGTTGGGTTTCTATGGCAACCGTGATGCAGGCTGGTCCTTTACAGCGGAAACGTATTTGCAGCCCTCCTTACCCCCCCCCACGTACCCCCCCCTTCCCCGCCCCGCTTTCCCTTGAAAGGAAAACACCATAACTCTTCAGGACACCACATGAGAAAGCATGGCAATTAGAGGCTCTAGCCTGGGACCTGGGCAACTGGTTTACAGTGAGACAGGAGGGGAGAATTATCAGTACACAGAAACCCAGGGAGGTGCCCCAGGGTTCTTGGAGATGAGCTAGCCCTAGGAGGGTGAGCATGTGAAATCAAGGCCATGTGAAGCAGTCTCTGTGGCAGAAAACCAAGAGATTGTTTATAATCACATGATGGAATGACCTAGGAACACAGAAAAATGTCATTTAAAGAAACATTCAGAGGTGCTTCAGGGTAGCAGCCCTAGAATGATACAATTATTCAATAGGCAGAAACCTACTTTCTGAACCATACAACAGTCTCTGTGGTGGAAATTCTTTTTTTTTTTTTTTAATTTTTTATTATGTTATGTTAGTCACCATACAGTACATCCCAAGTTTTTGATGTAAAGTTCGATGATTCATTACTTGCGTATAACACCCAGTGCACCATGCAATATGTGCCCTCCTTACTACCCATCACCAGCCTATCCCGATCCCCCACCCCCCTCCCCTCTAAATTCCTACTTCTTATGTTCCATAAGTGAGTGAAACCATATAATAATTGTCTTTCTCTGCTTGACTTATTTCGCTTAGCATTATCTCCTCCAGTCCCGTCCATGTTGCTGCAAATGTTGTGAAATCATTCTTTTTGATGGCTGAGTAATATTCCATTGTGGTGGAAATTCTTATCCTCCATTCCTGGTATTGTCTTCCATGTGGAGGGACACCCATGATGAAAGCAGCTCTACAGTCTTTATAATCCACTTCTTCTCTAGTGTGGGAATCACTTACCTCATTTGTGACTTTGCAGTGGGAAACCCACATCCCAGGCCCTCTCCCTTCAAAATTCTTGTAGCAAGCTGTCTTTATAGAGCACCGGTTTGCTCTGCTCTCAGGGGTGGGTAATAGAATCACAGCTCTTCTCCTGTTTTCTGTGTCTTGCTGGCCCCTCAACTATACCTATGGTCTGTTTCAAAATGCTTTTGTCTTAACCAAGAAACAGACTCTTGACTATAGAGAACAAACTGATGACTACCAGAGGGGAGGTGGGTGGGGGTGATGGGTGAGATAGGTGATGGGGATTAAGGAGTGCACTTGTCAGTGATGCTCACCGGGTGACGTATGGAGTTGTCGAATCACTGTATTGTACACGTGAAACTAATACGGCACCGTACGTTAACTGTACCGGAATTAAAATAAAAACTTAAAGGTTTAAAAGATTCTTTTGTCTTGAAGGGTCTCCCAAAGCACACTTCTTCTCCCCATCTGAGCTCTGAACCAACTAAGAAGTAGGACAAAAGAGTGAAAAGAACAATGCATCGACTCCATTGCTTATAAAGGTGATATTGCAGAAAGTGGCTTAGATATGCAGGCAACTGGGCTTCCTTTTCATGAACCCCAGAATTATACTGACTTGGCCACCCAGCAGCACTGCATGAGGTAGTCACAAAGGCCAAAGACTGCAATGCAGATCTCCCTGCTCTCTGGTGAAGGAGCCCTGTCTGTATGTGCTTGAAGAAAGTACCTTCCTTGCCAAAGGCTATCCCTGCGGCAGGAGAGTGTACCAGGAAACAATCCTTGAGAATCGCATTTCAAAGTGAATAAATAGCCCTTGTTCTGATCGCATACTCACCAAGGGATGTTCTGAAGATATGGCATTCCATGTGGTTCGTGGAGCCAACTGTAGCAACAGACTCTCAGCTCCTCAACACAGGAGATCGCAGTGGAAACTCATCTTACGAAGGGGGATTGGGGTTAGGTTCAAAATTCCAAGAGTGGGGTGAAAATTCATATACCATGGAAATCTCCTCTGGGAATCCCCTCAGGAAGGAACTGAAGAGATGTTCAGAAAACGATACCCACACATAAACCCACCTGCAGACCGTAGCCAAAACTGAAACGAAGTTCTACAAAGCCTTCAATGATCAGCAAATCCCTATTTTATCCGGTGATTACTGACCACAGAGAAAGAGGAAACATACACCCAAAACACATGTCTTGGATATATATTCCTGCTTAACAAAGTCCCCCAAACAATGGTCATTTATCATCTCTCAGGAGTCGGTGTGTTGACTGCGCTCAGATGGGTGTTTTTGTGTTCCAAGCGGTTTCTGTCACCTGGGGCTACAGTCATCTGGAGGCTCCACTCAGGGGTAGTGCGTGCCGTCCGGGAGAGCTCACTCACATGGATGGTTGGTGCTGGTTGTCGCCTGGGGGCTCAGTTGGGGCCGTTCACCAGAGCACCTTGGTTCTCCTTACAGAACTCTCCCTGTACAGGGTTGCCAGATAGAATCAGGATAGCCAGTTATATTTGAATTCCAGAGAACTAACGGACAATTTTTAGTCTAAGTGTGTCACATGCAATGTGACTGTTTATCTGGAATTGAAATTCAATTTGGTGTCCTTTGTTTTTATTTGCTAAATCGGGAAACGCCCGGGGGGAAGAACCTGTGAGTTAATGACCATTGGAGATGACACTCCCAACAGGGCAGGGCTGGGGAAAATGAGATCAGCCTGGCACTAAAGACAAAGCTGGTCATACCTGGTGTTGGTGGAATAAAGGGGAAACAGACGCGAGCGTACACATCGGTGCCAAACGGGCACATCCATTTTCCGAGGCCCGTATTATCATGGCTTAATAACGCGAATGGCGTTTGATACAGACGTCCTATTTCCACCAAAAAGGGAAGTTCAGGTGAGGCTTTAGGAAAATGATACCAGGGTGATTCTGACCTGCCATCTGCCTAAGGGGGCCCTGGCTAAAGGGGCAGGTGAGGTGCCCCATACATTTCTTGCTCTAGCGAGGAAATATAGCTAATGCTTATGGAGCAGATTGCATCACCACACCCAGTGGAACGTTCTTCATGTTAGTGGCCAGATTTAATCCTCAAGACAGCCTTGGTAGTGAGGTATTACTGCCCCCTCTTCATGGATGTCTGTGACTCTAAGTCACATGCTCCTGAGTACACAGATGGATGGCGAAGAAGTTGCTCAGCACCCCCACTTCCATGGATGGGACCCGGAAGCCTTGGCACCATTAGTTGCTGGTGACAGATCTTTAGAAAACGTATCAGGGTACCTACTGCTGAGGTGGTTAATCTCTGGTCTCTCTGTGTTTACCCTCCCTGCAGCAGGAAGCCAGGCTTGGTGCCCCTTTCCCTTGCCTCCAGGGAGGATTGGGTCAGGGCTGAGAGCAGAAGCTGCCTGAAGCCTGTGTTTCTTCCATCCTTTGTAAAGAAGTTGTGGTATCTATCTATCTATATCATCTATATCATCAGCTATATCTGTATCATCTGTATCTGTATCATATCTATATCTATCTGTCTATATAGAATTATTACTCACCCATAAAAAAGGATGAGGTCTTGCCATTTGCAACAACGTGGATGGACCAGAGGATAGTATGCTAAGTGAAGTAAGTCAGAGAAAGTCAACTACCATGTGATTTCACTTACATGCAGAATCTAAAAAACAAAGCAAACGAGGAAACAAACACAATGCAGAAACAGACTCATAAATACAGAGAACAAACTGATGGTTGCCAGGGCAGAGACGGTGGGGGGATGGGCAAGTGGGTGAAGGGGAGTGAGAGGTGCATGCTTCCAGTTATGGAATGAATAAGCCACAGGGGTGGAAGGTACAGCATGGGGAATATAACCAGTGATATTGTAATAGCATTGTACGGTGACAGATGGTAGCTATCCTTGTGGTCAGCATAGCGTAAGGTACAGACTTGTGAATCACTATGTGGTACACGTGAAACTAATGTAACATCATGTGTCGACCATACTTCAACAAAAAGAAAAGAAGGAAATCCTGCCCCCTCCACAAGAAAACTTAAACTTACGGTAAGCATTGGACTATTTGTACCTGTTATGGCGGGGAAGGCTTCCGAGGGCACAGGGAAGGAGAGGAAGGGAGATTTCTCCCACACAGAAATGAGGTCAGAGATCTACATGTCCCTCCAAGAGCAAGGACCTAGCACTGCTCCGTATGAACGCTTGTGGTGCTTCCATGGATGGTCCACTGAGGCTGGGCAACCAGTGGTGAGGCAGAGTTTCCTCTTTGTATCAAGGCGTCAGGGGGCCTGAAGACCCTGAGTCAGCTATGTGCGTGTCTTTTTTAAAGATTTTATTTATTTATTGGACAGAGAGAGTGAGGGAGGGAGAGAGAGAGAGAGAGAGCACGCACAAGTAGGCAGAGAGGCAGGCAGAGAGAGGAGGAGTAGCAGGCTCCCCACTGAGCAGAGAGCCCGACGGAGGGCTCGGTCCCTGGACCCCCGGATCATGACCTGAGCCGAAGGCAGATGCTTAACCGACTGAGCCACCCAGGCGCCCCTGAGTCAGCTGTGTTGATGGTCAGCTCAACCCTAAACAGTGTGGACAGATGAGTGATGATGGCAGGGGCCTCCCCCGGCTGTATCTAGATCCCACAAGTGGGACACTCACTCAACAACCCCTCTTGGTGATAATAATGATGGTGATGATAGTGATCATGATCATGATGAGGTAATGATGATGAGGAGGTCAGTGATGGCAGAAATGAAATCCTGCCCCTGCAGTGAAGGTACCTGGGTATGGGGACCTTCTGAATTGATTATTTTTCAAGCCGGCAGGTAGGGGCTCAGTCTGAGCAGGTGATTCTTCTGGGACAGATAATCTGGAGGGTAGGATGTTAATGTTCAGAAAAGTGATGTATGCAAGTGGTACTCTAAATTGTATCACCTTTAATCTTCACATTTATTTGAGTTGCCTATAATTAAAATCATAGTTCACAGCAGGGTGTAGGAAGTTAGGAGAAGCTGGGCAAATTGGGGAAACTGCTTTGTTAATGCCTGCTCAGTAAGGTAACCTGCATTTCACTAGAGCTTTCTCCCATTGTGTCCTGAAGCCACCAGGGCTCTGAATGTTCTAATCTCTCCTAAGTCCTCATATTTCATGCTGTCCAGGGTGTCGCCTATTTCTTTTATATAGCGAAATGTATTCGTTTTTAATTTTTTATTATGTTCAGTTAGCCAGCACATAGTACACCATTAGTTTTTGATGTAGTAGTGTTCAAGGATTCATTAGTTGCGTATCCCACCCAGCGCTCATCACAACACCTGCCCTCCTTAATACACATCACCTGGTTACCCCCCCCCCCGTAACCCTCAGTTTGTTTCCCGGAATCCAGAGTCTCTCATGGTTTGTCTCCCTTTCTGATTTCTTCCCGCTTTCTACCCAGATGTCCTGAAAGCTGCCTGGGTGGGTTTTCACCACAGCCCCTCCCTCCCGCCTTCCTGCTCAACGATGTTCAAGCTGCAGTTCAGGCTTTTGTCACCAGGTGGCATCGACGTACTTCCACCGTCAATTTCTCTGCAAAGAGGTTTGTTTATTCAAGGAGCAAGAAAACACAACACCTACCCTTAAGACCCAGCCTGTGAACCAACGAATAGAATATTTTAAATTCTGTCTGATAGAACTGATGGGTGTGAAAGAAGACTGTAAAAACAACAACAACTACAACAACAACAACAACAACACCTATACCCCAGGACATGCATAAGATGAAACACGGGTGACAGTGGTGCACTATGGCAGTAGGCGGCAGGTGGGCTAAGGGCAGGGCAGGACAGGTGGGAGGTGTCTGAGAGAGAATGGGGAGCAGGAGCAGTGTCTGGGCAGCCTGTACAGGCGTGGGGTGGTGGAGGGTGAAAGCCCTGATCTCTGGGAGGGACTCCCCACAGTGTGGACACGTCAACCTGCAATGAGGAAGGAAGAAATACATCGATAAAAAACGCGATATAGATTTGGGGGCAACAGCAATTGGAACTGCTTTAATGCACATATGAATTTTCCCAACAGAATCTGTATCTCAGTAAACCAACGATTCCAAAAATTTTCTTATTCTTTGCAAACTGCGCTGGGTTCCTCTGAGAAAGAAAAATGGAGATGGATGCCACTTGGTGGCCAGAGCTGGGATTGCAGCTCCGAGGCATGGACCAGGGGTCTCCGCAAGGAGGAGGGAAAGACGAAGTTTGTGATCTTGGTTGAGTGGTTTCAGCCAGAGTTTTCGGGAATGTTTCGCTTCGTGGCAGTAATTCCTCGGTGTGCATCATTTTCTGGGATCTCTAAATCTGAGATCAGAATCCATCCCCTGTGTGAACTGAGGATAGAGCTACACTTTTGAGGTGGGGTGATTGAGCCAGAGGAGGCATAGACACACACACACACGCACACACACACACACACACACACACACACAGACACAGAGTAATTCAATTTTGAAATCTACTTTGTTCTCCTATAACATTGAATATAATGAGTGCTTATGAAGTGAAGAATGTATGTGCACATCCATGTGCACTCTTGTCTTCATTGTCAAAAGGGACTTTTGGGTGAATACCCATGGTGCTACAGGATCAGGGGAGTGTAAAATGCTCAATTCTCAAGCCTTAGAAACTCATCTTCTTTCTTTTTTTCTTTTTTAAGATTTTATTTATTTATGTGACAGAGAGACAGCCAGCGAGAGAGGGAACACAGCAGGGAGAGTGGGAGAGGAAGAAGCAGGCTCCCAGCAGAGGAGCCCGATGTGGGACTTGATCCCGGAACGCCAGGATCACACCCTGAGCCAAAGGCAGACGCTTTAACGACTGCGCTACCCAGGGACCCTAGACACTTGTCTTCTAAAAGCAGTCCTGCTCTGTGTCCTCTAGAGAGGGCGAAGGATGCAACCTCATTCCCATCCTGCCATTTATCTGGAGAGGTGATGTAGGTTCTGTGAACCTGAGCTTTGCCACCTGTGCCGTGGGACTCAGGAGACCTTTGTCACACAGCTGTCCCAAGGGGAAAATGAGAGAACCTGCTCAGGGTCTGTGGCATGTAGTGGGACTTCAAGGGCCCTTTAGAAGTTGAAACGTAGCAGTAGGGGCTGGCTGAGCTTCAGGGCTAAGGCAGGCATGGTGAAAAGGTATTTCTCATCGTTTCTCCTAATGAAAATATAGATATCTTTAGGAAGGACGCAAATATTTCTCTGATATGCCTTGCGTTTAAAGTCTTAAAGACAGAAGGATCCCTGGTTTCTTGGGTGAATCAGAAGCTTATAAGCAATGCTCAACATCAAGCTTCTCGGCAGACCCCAAACCAGCTCCCTGTGCTGGGAAGACGGGCCTGCTTATTCATTTATTGTGTGTTTGTTCCTTTGTTTTTTATTGAAGTGCAAGTGACACCCAATATTACAGTAGTTTTAGGTGTACAACATAGTGATTCAACAACTATGCACATTACAAAATGCTCAGCGCTGTAAGTGTAGTCACCCTCTGTCACCATACACAGTTATTACAATATTATTGACTCTGTTCCCTGTGCCACACTTTTCATCCCCAGAGCTTGTTTGTTTTATAACTGCCAATTTGTATCTCTTAATCCTCTTCCTGTATTTTGCCCATCCTCCCACCCCTCCCCTCTGGCAACCACCAGTTTATTCTCTGTATTTATGAGTCTGTTTCTCTCTTGCTTTGTTTGTTCATTTGTTTTCATTTTTCAGATTCCAAATATAAGTGAAATCGTATGGCATCTGTCTGTTTGTCTGACTTGTTGTACTTAGCATAATGCCCTCTAAGTCCACCCATGTTATTGTGAATGGCAAGATTTCATCCTCTTTTTGTGGCTGAGTAATATTCCATTGTGCGTGTGTGTGTGTGTGTGTGTATACACAATACATGTAATACACCCCCACACATGTATGTCACATCTTCTTTATCCATTTATCTATCGCTGGACACTGGGTTGCTTCCATATCTTGCCTGTTAACAATTAATGATGCAGTAAGACAGGCCTGTTTTTAACTCACCTGGTGACCTCAACGATAGGGCACATCAGGGCAGCAAGTTGTGGTGTTTGCCTAACTGCTGCTCCTGGACTGCTCCATAGGTTAATACATTTTACAGGAGTATTCTGGACTAGTCCTGGAGTCACCACTGCAAGAGTCTTCAGATCATGCATTATCCAACCGTGTCACACCAGAATTTCAGCCAACTGCTGTCTCCCTGAGAGGGAGAAAACCAAGATTTACTAGCATTTCTTCAACATACAATTGCCCGTTCTTTCATTCACGAATAAGTACGTATATATTTGGGCTTAGAACCCACACCGTCCATCGAAAAGCGTTTCACTAATTTTGTAGTGTAAATAAGAGGGTAAGAAGGAAAGAGCGTAAATCTGGAAAATTCAAGGGTTAAATCTGAGACAAAATAACTCCTTCACATTAACTTTTAAACTTGCTCAGACTTCAGGGCGTTGAAGATTAAAAAATAATCCCTCCTCTGACCCCTAATTCCCATGCAGGCATAAGCCGCTCACTCTGTCTCTCCATCTCTCTGTCTCTCCATCTCTCTCTCTCTTCATCTCTCTCTCTCACACTCTCTCTCTTCCCCTTCAAAATCAAAGTTCCAGAAAGAGATTTTTACATTCCCTGGTAACATTCTTCACTTCCCACTGAATCCTTATCTGACTACTTCTGTCCTCATGATTGCAATGACTCACTCTCACTAAGGCCACAAGCCACCTTATTCTCACTAGGTCCAGATTATTGTATAAATATATCAACATACTGACTATTAATTTTACTGACCTCCTCATAATGGTGCTGTGAGCACTGAATTTGACAATACATTAAAAAAATCTTGGTGATAAGAAATTTTAGCTGTATTTGTTCCATTTCGCGTATCTTTATTGACATTACTGTATCCACAGGCATGAAGAAAAGATAGGATATTGTCTGAGGATTATTCACAATGACATATGGGGTGTGGTGTACTGAGTGTGGTAGTTGCCTAGGACCCCATAACAAATCTCCACAAATTCTGTGGTTTGAGATGTCAAAAATGTATCCTCTCATAGTTCTGAAGAACAGAAGTCCAAAATCAAGGTGTCAGGCAGGGCCATACTCCCTCCCTCTGAAGGCTCTAGGGCAAAATTCATTCTCGACTCTTCCAGTGTCTGGTGGCTCCTGGCTTTCTGTGGTCTGTGGCAGCATAACTCCAACCTCTGCCCCGTCTTCACATGGCCTTCTTCCCTGTGTGTGAAACCTGTCTCTTGTTTCTAAGGACGACAGTCATTGGATTTAGGGACCACTCTAAACCCAAGATGATTTCATCTCAAGATCCTTAACTACATGCGCACAGACCTTGTTTCCAAATAAGGTCTCACCATATGTTCAGGGCTTGGGGTTTGGACATATCTTGTTCTGGACATAAATCAATCAACTACAGCGATACGCAGGTTAAAACAACTAACATGAGCTATTACCTTGTGTATAGAAATATGCAAGGGGCGCCTGGGTGGCACAGCGGTTAAGCGTCTGCCTTCGGCTCAGGGCGTGATCCCGGCGTTATGGGATCGAGCCCCACGTCAGGCTCCTCCGCTATGAGCCTGCTTCTTCCTCTCCCACTCCCCCTGCTTGTGTTCCCTCTCTCGCTGGCTGTCTCTATCTCTGTCGAATAAGTAAATAAAATCTTAAAAAAAAAGAATTAAAAAAAAAGAAATATGCAAATACATGCATATGTGCATAAACACATAAATACCTGTGTAAGAAAGACGATAATGCGCTCGGGAAGAATATAATGTAGAATGAAACATTCAGAGGCTGTCTTTGGGTTGTATGTTTTGGGGTGATGTTTTCTCCCCCTCACTTCTATATTATCTACTTTACCTAAAATAAATACCAATTGCTCTTGCAACTACATATTTAGAAAAATAAATAAATAAAACGACAGGGAAGCAAGTGCATTCTTAGCCCACCCACAGGGAAACCTCCAGAATGACCCCCCTGCCCTAGGCGTGTGGGGAGGGTCGTGTGGGGGTGGGTGTCTTTATGATAATCACCTGTGACCAACAAAGAATAAACAGACCCTAAGAGGGAAGTAAGCCATTGAAGGTGTTATCAATAGAGATGTTAAAAGGACTTAAGTTCCCTGGTTAGCTTTCTGCAAGAGACCGACCCTGAAGGCCCCCCTTGGCAACCCTATTAGGACCCCTCTCACTCCTTAGAGCTTTTTCTGTATCTTTGCTTAACAAACGTCTATCGATTTACTGAGAAAAAAAAAAAATCAAACCTTTAGAATAGGAACGTAGTTGAGGGACAGTAAGGAAGGCAAGATGCCTGGGAAGCTGCTTTCTCAATATAACAAGATAATTTCCCTCCAAATTTCAAACCACAATGCTTGTTATCAATATTTTAAATTCCTGCCTATTAAACTAGGGGTAAAAAGTTGTACTTCAGTTTGATTTTATTTATTCATTTATTTTTTTTTGCTGTGCCTTAATAAACGGTGAGGTTGAGGGTCTTATCAGATGAGAAGCAGTAGTGTACACTGGAGAGATGTGGGGCACAGCAGCCACACAGAATCCGTTCAGATCTCTGTCTTGTGATTTGCTAGCCTTCCCTCGCTGTGCCTCAGTTTCCCAAAGTTTAAAATCAGGCAACAATAGCTCTTCCTCATAGGCTCTGCTGAGGATGAAATGAGTAAGTATAGGTTTAGCACATACAACACGGTGGGGTGCACAGGGAGCCAGCAGTATTATTAACTATTCTTACGATTATCATCATACCAGAATCCACCAGTAGTGTTTTTCCTAGTGAGTAACCACCTTGGGTATTTAGCAGAGGAGGGTTCTAGGCAAAGCGTTGAAGTGTGTGGACTGGTTTCTCCTTACTGCTTATAATAAAATGTGAGAGAAGAGATAAATCCAATGAGCTGTTAAGCAAAAAAAAAAAAAGAAAGAAAGAAAGAAAAGAAAAAAAGAAAAAGAATTGGGCCTTGAAGATTTGGAACGTTCTGAGCTTATCTATATTATAAAAGGCAAGATAGCGTGTTCAGGAGAGAACACCAAGGGTATGGCTGGGAAATCACTCCAGGAAGAGATTACTTGTGGATTTAATCAGCCATCTCAGCTGAAGCCAGAAGTGGAGATGTAGAAAACCTAACAGACCCATAACCAGCAAGGAAATTGGAGCAGTAACCAAAAATCTCCCAACAGGCAAGAGTCCAGGGCTGGATGACTCCCCAGGGGAATTCTACCAAACATTTAAAGAAGATTTAATACCCATTCTTCTGATGCTGTTTCAAAAAAAAAAAGTTGTGATTAAATGACAGTGTATAAGAGGTGATCTAACTGTACTTGTTAATGAACTCTTAGGTGACTGAGGTCCAACTCTTGAGTACTGAATTTGATCGGAAATGCCAAATTCATTACATATGAAATAATGTTAAATTAAATTAAATACCAGAGTTCTATCATATTGTACATCAACCACTTTATCCAACAGTTTTAAAATCATAGATTCTTGGGAAATTCTTGGGAAAGAACACCCGGCAAAGGGATCCCCACCCCTATTTATTCAGCATTTGGATGGGTGTTAGGAATAATAAGAATAGACAATCACAAAAAGACACCAATAATTATAGAGCACGTAGTAGATTAACAGATAAAACTCTTGGTTAGCATCAGACAACCAGCGAGTAATGATTCCCAGGGTCAAATCCTGGTCATTTCTGATCCCACACTCGATGCCCCTGACCCCTGTTCATAACTGAGAGTTCTTCTGTGTTAGGCTAGAGGCCAGCACAGGGGAAGGGACGCACCCAATGTCCTGTGGTCAGTTAATGAGTCAGGCAACTGAGAAGCATGTTTGACGACTCCCATCTTCTGTCTAGCTGACCTGTTCCTATTCTGTGCTCTTCCATACTATTTCTTCTTCCTGGAGCACAGTAGGAAATTGCTTCTAGTCAAGCTAGAAGGAAAATAGGGAGACAGGAAAGCACGTGGGAAAAAGGAAATGATGAGATGGGACTGAGGCTACTTCTTGCCGCTACATTTCCAGATGTGGTCTTGTTTCAACTCTGCTATCTTATGGGACAGAAGGGGCAGGGTGAGCTGGGAGTAACATTTATCAAAGCCCTACTGTGTACCGGACATTCTTTGAGAGTTTCTCCATTTTTTTCTTACAACAAATCCGTGAAGAAGGCACCCTTAAAGTCCCATTTTAGAGAAGACCAACCTCAGACTCACAGAGCTATGTAAATGTTCCTCAAACGGGCCAACTGGCAGCCTCCCATTTAGACGATGGATTTCCAGGCCTTAAGTCCCCATAGTGGGAACTTCCTTGAAATGGAAACTGGGTGATGTCATGCCATGACATGGTGTCATGCCATGACATTGGGCATGAAGATGATGATGGGCACAAAATCCTGCCCCATGGGCCAACAGGCCTTGGCATGGGGACACATAGACTGGCTGATTCCTGAGATGCTGAACTGGACCCAAGGAAGCAGCACGAACTGTTGCCCTTTGGAACGGGAACCTGAGTGGTAGGATTTTAACATGGACATAACTATCATATGCTGGTTGGTTGGTTGGTTTGTTTTTGTTCCCTGTTCAATCTCGTGTAATCCTAATAGCTTCACTCAAGAGCAACAATTATGCCTGTTACTCAGACAATGGAACTAAAGTTAAAAGAGTAAGCAACATGACCTAAGAAACAACCTTATAAATTACTGCTCCAGAACTCAAAACCTGGAACTGCACGGACTAAGCTTTTCGCTACTCTGTCCTGTAAGCTGACATTTGATATTCCTCGAAGCATTATTATTCAGTTGCTCTTTTTAAAACAATGTGCTAAAGTACTTTCTTAAACGCTAGAAATCATTACAAAGTATAGAATGCCGTCTGTGCAGCAAAAATTAAAAATCAAAAGGCATGTGGAAAGCACTGAGAAACTATTTACAACTTCTATTCAGATACAGTGTTTATATCCTCAACGTATGAAATACTCTTCAACGGTAGAGATGGGACAATAATATCAAGGGGGAATGTACGTATAAAGCCATATAGATCGCCAATAAACACTTGGAAATATGCCCCAAGAAACAAATGAAATGAAATGAAAATGAATCCTATTAAGCCAAATAGAGGTTGTTAAGTGTTATGTAGAATATGATTGCGCTCTGCAAAATAATATGTATCAACATGAGTGTACAAGTATGTGTGTGATTGTAAGTAGGTGCATTACACACAGAGGAAAATTCTGGGAAACAGGCACAGATAAATTAACAGAGACTGTCTGTGTATTGCGGTGAGCAGAAGGTGGGAGAGAAGGGAAGGGCAGAATAATTTCAGTTTCTAAATCAACATCTATATGTTGTTTCATACTCGATAAACAATGAAAGCTATTAATTGGTAATCTGACAATGTTAATGAGATAAAGCTTAGTAAAATGGGAAAATCTGTAAATTGAGTCACAAAATGGTAGTGCAGGAATACATTTATTGACTCAGACATATGTTCATATACTGTTGCAAAAAATAGCACATTAAAAGAATTCTTTGAAAATAATTCAAACAATTCAATGTATGCATGCTGGTGAGGGTTAGAGGATATTTTTATTTTCAATTTCTGTAGTGTTTAAAATATGAAAACTTTACTGAATAAAAGATTGGAAATATAAGAGGATTGTGCACTGATAATAGATATGATGCTTTTATATTCATCGCCTTGGAAATATCTTCCCAGTATAGGTTTCATGGGTAAAGGCACAGATTAGAACAATTTATTTGACAGCGCTTGCGTGCGTGCGTGTGTGTGCGCGCACGTCAGTGTGCATGTGACTGTATGCATGTTTCTATGTCTCCAGCTTCTTTACAGTAATTGTGCACATTAACTCATGCAGCTTTCTCTTCAGTTCACTTAGAGGCTGGACTTCCAGCCCCAGGGCTTGAAGATCCCATGATGGATATATTATATATATAGAGAGAGAGAGAGAGAGAGAGAGAGAGAGAGAGAGAAGGCAGGATAAGTGCCTCTGTGTGGAAGAGTCCAGAGAGCTTTGGCCTATACGATGAAATCAGTGCGTTTCCCACACTCCCCCCACATCCCCTATGATCATTTGGTGACATCTATCTCCATTTTCTCAGGGTTCTCTTTTTCCCACGGAGAAGGCATGGATTTTAGACACAGAAACAAAAAATTTCCTTTCAAGGTACATGGTGAAACGGTAAGTACACTCTGGTCCAACTCTCTTTGAAGAAGTCACATGTTTATGAAAAGTCGGAGAGGACAGATACTTAGTTTTGTTTCCTGCTTTCTCCTGCATCTACATTTCATTATTTTGTTAACATGTATTGGGTTATTTTACTGTCTGCCAGGCACTGTTGTCCATTCCTTATCTGCATTCCAGCCTTCCCTCTCTTGATCTCTAGACCTGCCTAACTGGAAATGTTCACAGGGAGCAAGATGGATGTTAGCGCCCACCCACCTCATGGCATAAAGAAGCATGACCTCAAATGGACCCCATTCCAAACGAGTTTAGTCCAAGCTTGACCCTGACTCCTGAAATCCCAGCATCAAAATGGAAAATGACACAGCTGAGTTGGGAGAAGTTGCAAAGTTGGGAAACTGAGGCAACTTGTAACCCAAACATTTGTTCTCTTGCGTAGAGCTAACAGACTATTGCCTTTTCCTGATGGGATCTCTCTTAATCGAGAGTGAAGGACAAGGCAGCCATTGTGTGGTTTCACTCTTGGTTCTTCTCGTGGGCCTGAACTAGAGGTTTTGCTTTCCCCGTTACCCTTTTGTTATTCACAGTGGTAGATTTCTGTACCGTATATCTGTCTGCGTTATTCCTAGGAGGGTGGTTTCTCCCATGTAGTCCATGAAAGGGTCCATCTGAGAGGACATGAGATTCCTGCGACATGTAAGGACTCCTCCCCCAGTTAAGGGGGCCTGCCTGTGCCTGGCTTCTTCTTGCTGTTCAGGACTCAGCTCACATATCACTTCCTGAGAAAGAGCTTCACTGAAAACCCCATCTATAGTAATCTCTGTTCCAGTCACTTTCTACTCTACTTATGTATTTATTGTCTTCAAAGCACAATTCCTCATATGAAATTAATCTGCTCATTAATTTCTTTGCCTACTAACTGCCAGCTTCCCCAAACTAGAATGAAAACTCCAGAGACCCGGCCTGTCACTTTCTCTGTGCTGCGTCCCCAGCAACACATAAATCATTAGTAAAATATTACTGAAATGAAGGACTTCTTGTCTATTTGACACACTGGAGCAGATAGGCATTTAAAGTTGAGTGGCAGGAATAGCTGACGACAAAATTAGATACCAGAGGATTCAAAAAACTTTAAGTCTTTGTTGCAAATCTAACAGCAACACTTTTCGAACTTGGTTGAATACCAGAAGCAATTGAAGAAATTACTCAGAGGGCAAACACTTCCCATCCCACCTCCCTGGTGTCCGCTCAGCAGAGCTAGGGTGGGCCTGGAATCCAGAAGTTTAGTAGGCACTCCCTGATGATTTTGATGAACAGGTCCATGGACCACAGTTGGAAAAATCCTGACCTAAATAGTTCACATTTGTGTACCATTCGTTCAATGTCTAGCACGCAGAATTCTGTGATATCTGGGTTGTCACAATTCATGTAATGACTCAAAAGTGCTCTGGTACTTCTTTCCCACCTAAGAACACAGATTGCTTTCCCAGATGGGATCGCACTTACGCTCCGCAACATTCCTGGGTGGTCAGGAGGATTGGGTATTGTTATCCTACTGTATAGATGGAGCAGTATATTAAACATGAATTTTTATTTATATGCTCTGACATCTGAGGCCTTGTTGCCACTGGAAGGGCTGTCCCTCCTAGGGCTAGCTGATCCCTCTAAATAGTAAACAACTGGGCCATATGCAAACCAACCATCTGGAGCCCACCCCCCGCCCCCACCTCCTCTGCTGGGCTCTCAAACTCATCAACGATATCCCCCCCTGCCCTAATCACCACATGGCCCAGGTACTGGACAACGGGAGACAAAATCTTATGCCCCAGATCCCACTGAAATTATTCAAACCAGCTAATCTCATGCTTATCCTGCCTTGCCTATTCCTTCTTAGAGAAACCATGGTGAAAATTCTTGCCCTTCATTTCTTCTTCTCTCTCTGCCCCTGAGGGAACCTGGTGCTTCCCCATGTGGTTGGTCTCTGCATGGCGTGGCATGACCCTTCCTCTTAACAAAGGTGAATTACAAACTATATTTCCATTGGCAATCATCTCTTGATCTGTTGGCCTCATCATATCTGAAGAATAATAAAACCAACATTTTAAAGCCAACTGGTAGGAGGGTAGTGACTTCCCTAACATGTTTCGAGGATGACACCCTGATCTCTTCATTCTTGCTTCAATAACATGTCTGGCAAACTCAACACCACACTTGCTTTTTCTTTATCATTCCCTGTTTCTGGGGTACAGAATCCACATCCTTCTCTGATGTTACACCAAAAGTATGTATACGAGGATAAGAAAGCACTATTCCAAAATCCCTTCCTGCATACTCTTGCGACATGGAAGGTCACACATCATGTAAATGTGAACTTACTCCTGCTTGTTGTTATTTTTCCAAGTAGTCTTTTTGGTAGTTATGCTATTGTATTAAAGTCAAAGGCATTGCAATGACAGGATAAAGGTGGGAGAGTTGGAATGGGGAGCTAATACTGGCTGAGGGCCTACCAGGCATCACATGCTGCAGGTTGTTATTTTCAGCCTTCTTCCTTAAAATCACCAAATGTTACTATGAGGTGGGCTTCATTACTTCCTTTCGGCAGATGGGGCTCACAGAAGAAAGCAAATGCTCATTGAGGTCTAAGAAGGTTTCAAAACGGACACAGAGGCCAACTTGAATGGGTTTCTGCTGGCCAATTTTGAGGCATTCAGAGCATCAAAATAAATGAGAGTAAAGATAGTAACCTCTAAAGCAAACTAGGAATCAATGGGTCATGTGATATTGATAAGCACATACATACATACATACATACGTAACTAAATAAAGGAGAAGGTAAAGCTCTACCTTACGGTCATATGCTCAATAATAAACATGAAAGGAATGAACAATTAGAAAAGCAGCATTCAACAATTACCACAGGAATAAGGGATTCGTGAAAGAATCATAAATGCATGCTTGGTCTGTACCAAATCCCAAAGCAGTCACTGAGCCTCAACAGTACTCACGTTTGGACAATAAAGGGTGGGAGGGTATGAAATACTTAGGGAAAATCTGTCCAAAGATATGCAAGATCTGTACACTGAAAATTAAATATTAAATTTAAATGTTTAATTATTAATAAATATTAAATAATATTTCTGAGAAAAATTTAAAAAGACCTACATAAGTGGTGAGACATACCATTTGGGGGGGGGTCTGAAGATTCACTCAGTATTGTTAGGATGAAAATTCTCACCAAACTGATCTATACATTTGATGCAGTCTCAGTCAAAATCTTACTAGACATTCGTAAAGAAGTGAACAATCTGTCTCTAGAATTCTTGAGGCAGTGCAAAGGAACTAGACTAAGGAAAACAACTTTGAAAACGAAGAACCCAAAGTTAGAGGAAGCACACTCCCTGGTTTAGAGAGTCATTGTAACAAAGTAATAAAGAGAGTGTGCTATTGACATCAAGAGAAAGAAGTAGGTCAGTGGCTCAGGTGAAAGAACCCAGAAATAAGCCTGCACATACACGAAAAGCTGATTTTTGATAAAGGTTCACAGGTAAGTCGATGGTGTGTAACAAATAGTCTTCAAAAACTGGTGCTGGAACAAGTGGATATTTACTTGTATCGGAATGGATTTTGACCCATGTCTTGCACCTTATACAAAAGTTAGTTAAAATGGGCTCGTAGGTCTAAGTATAGTACCTAAAACTGTAAAACTTTTAGAAGAAAACCCTTTTGACCTTGAGTTAGGTGAAGATTTCCTGGGTATGACACACCAAAAGCACCATCTGTGAGTGAACAAATTGGTAAAATGGACCTCTTCAAAATTAAAAACCTCTGCACTTTCTAAGATAATGTTGAGATAATGAAGTGAAAAGCCATGGGCTGAGAGAAAATATTGGCTAATCACATAGGGATAAAGACCTTGTACCTAGAATATAGAAAATCTGTCTAACATCAGTAAGAAGAGATTGATGCCAGCAAGATGGCAGAGTAGGAAGCCATAGAACTCCATCCTCCACAGAGGCAATGATTTAATAAACATACATGGTCAACGGAGGCTTAGTGGAAACCCCAGAAACCCATTAGTAAGTCACATTAACCCCAGGAAGGCTCAAAGTTAAGAACAGTCACATTGAGATGGGGGTGGGGAGAGGGTGGGGGATGTGTTAAATCAAAGATGACAGTCTTTTCCCTCAAACCAGCACAGGTTGGCATAAGTGAGAGGAAAAGCCCACCTCCTGGCTTCTCCATTAAGAGGTAAAGAGAAGAGTAGAACATGCTTCCAACGTTCAGACATTTTGAGGGACTGCCCAGGGGACTGGTTGCTATCTCACCTGACTTGGAGCTTCGATGGAGGCACTGGCACACTTTGGATGCCTAGGGGCCCCCGAGAAGAAAAAGTGAACTCAGCTGCACCAGAAAACTGGCAGCGCCACAGATGGAGGCCAGTACAGCTCACCACAATCAGAAGAAAGTATGCAGCTGTGGAGACATTACAAGTGATGTAACAGAAATAAAAAAAAAAAGTGCTGAAGGAAATGACTATGAACAATTATAAGCACATGGGATAATCTAGAAGAGATGAATAAATACCTAGAAGCATACAACCCACCTTGACCGAGTCATGAAGAAACAAGAAATCTGAGCAGATCTAGAACTAGTGAAGAGATTGTAGCAGTAATCAAAAGCTCTCAAAAAAGAAAAGCCCAGAATCAGATGGCTTTGCTGGAGAATTGTACCAATCATTTAAAGGAGAATTTACATCAGTCCTTCTAAAACTCTCCCCAGAAACTGAAGAGGAAAGGACACTTCAAAACTCATTTTTTGAGGTTGGCATTATCCTGATACCAAAATTAGACAAAAATTCTACAAGAAAAGAAAACTAGAGACCAATATACCTGAGGAATATCGATGGAATAATCCTCAACAAAATATTAGCAAACTCAATTCAACAACACATTAAAAAGATTATACTTTTTGACAAAGTGGGATTTATTCCTGAACAATACAGTAGGAAACAATAAAGTAGGAAAACCAATCAATATGATACACCATATGAACAGAATGAGGGACCAAAGTCGTGACCTTCTTGATACAGAAAATGCATTTTCAAATTTCAACACTCTTTCATGTCAAAAAACACTCCATGCTAAAATTATGAGTAGGAGGAAGTTATTTCAACATAAGACCATATATGAAATGACTGCAGCTAACATTATTCTCAATAGTGAAAAACTAAAAGTGTTCCTTGTAAGAGAAAGAACAAAGAAAGGATACCCTCTTTTGCTACTTCTATTCAACTGAGGACTGGGAGTCCTAGCCCAAGCAATTAGGAAAGAAAATGAAATGAAAGACATCCAGTTTGGAAAGGAAGAAGTGAAATTATCTCTGTTCACAGGTGACATTATCTTGTATGTAGAAAACTGTAAACATTCCACAACTACCAAACACATTCCGCTAAGTTGCCTGGTAGAAAACCAACACTCAGTTGTGCTTCTATGTACTATCAGTGAACAATCCAAAAAGTAAACTAAGAAAAAAAAGCCTCGTTTTATATCTCATCAAAAAGAATAAGATATTTAGAACTAAACTTAACCAAGTGGGCAAAAGACTTGTACAGTGAAAACTACCAAACCATGCTGAAAGAAATTAAAGAAGACATTAACGAAGGAAAAGGCATCCCATGTGCGTGGATTGGAAGACATGAACTGTTGAAATGTCCTCACTACCCAAAGTGACCTACAGATTCATTGCAACCCTTATCAAAAGCCCTATGGCTGTACTCCTTTGATTACTGCAGCTCTGAAGAATACCTTCAAAACTGGGATCGTGATATCTCCAACTTGGTTCTTCTTTTTCAAGATTGTTTTGGCTAATTGGGGTCTTTTGTGATTCCATACAGATTTTAGGATTGTTTGTCCTAGTTCTGTAAAACAAAAAAAATGTTGTTGATATTTTGGTAGGAATTGCATTAAGTCTGTAGATTGTTTTGGGTAGTATGGACATTTGAACAACATTGATTCTTCCAACCCATGTGTGTGAAAAGATGCTCAACATCAGTAATTATCATGGAAATGCAAATTAAAACCAGAATGAGATATCCCCTTTATACGCGTCAGAATGGCTACAATCAAAAACACAAGAAACAATAGGTGTTGGCGAGGATGTGGAGAAAGAGGAACCCTCGTGCACTGTTGGTGGGAATGCAAACTGGTGCAGCCACTGTGGAAAGCAGTATGGACATGCCTCAAAAAATTAAAAATAGAATTACTATATGATCCAGCAATTCCACTGCTGGGTGTTTACCTAAGGAATACAAAAACAGGAACTGGAAAAGATATATGTACCCCTATGTTTATTGCAGCATTATTTACAATAGCCAAGATTTAGAAGCAACCCGAGTGTCCATTGATAGACGAATGGATAAAGAAAAAGTCACACACACACACACACACACACACACACACACACACTGGAATATTATTCAGCCATAAAAAAGAATGAGATATTGCCATTTCCAACAACATGGGTGGACCTAGAGGGCATAATGCTCAGTGAAATAAGTCATTTGGAGAAAGACAAATAACATATGATTTCACTCATAGGTGGAATTTAAGAAGCAGAACAAAGGAACACACAAAGAAAAAAAAAAGACAAAAATCCAGACCCTTAAGTACAGAGAACAAACAGATGGTTGCCAGAGGTGAGGTGGGAGGGGGGATGGGTGAACTAGGTCATGGGGATTAAGAGTTCACTTACCTTAATGAGCACTGAGAAATGTATAGAATTGTTAAATCATTGCACTGTACAACTTAGACTACTGTATCATAATTATATGTCAAGTTTTCAAATAGCATGTTTTTGCAGAAATAGAAAAAAAATCATCCTAAAATTTATATGGAGTTTCAAAGGACCCCCAATAGCTAAAACAGTCTTGAAACAGATGTACAAAGCCGCAGGCCTCACACTTCCTGAATCCATAGTATATGACAAAGGCACAGTAATCAAAATAGTATGGTAACGGCATGAAGACAAACTTATAAATACATAACCCAGAAAGAAACCCTCGTGTGTATGATGAAATGATCTCTGACAAGGTTACCAAGGCTACACAATGCAGAAAGGATCGTCTCTTCAGTGCACGGTGTTGGGCAAACTGAGTATCGACAGGCAAAAGACTGAAGCTAGACCTGTACCTTCCTTCCACCATATACAAAAATTAACTTAAAATGGATCAAAGACTGAAATCTAAGATTTGAAATTATAAAAGTCTTAGAAGAAAACATAGGGGAGAATCTTCATGACATTTGATTTGGCGATGATTTCTTGTCTATGACACCAAAGTCATTGGCAACAAAAGCAAAAGTCATCAAATAAGGCTACATCAAAATTAAAAACTTGTGCACAGAAGGAAACAATCAAGGGATTGAAGAGGCAAGCTACGGAATGGGAGAAAATATTGGCAAACCGTATATAAGAGGTGAATATCCAGAGAAAATATTGGCAAACCGTATATAAGAGGTGAATATGCATCTACCATATTATCATATATATATATGATGTCCTACAAGTGAACAACAACAACAACCTCAATGGTCCCATTAAAGTATGGGCAAAGGATTTGTACAGACATTTCTCTTATGCAAATGTACAAACGTATAAGAAGCCTATGAAAATACGTGTAACATCTCTGACCACCAGGGAAGTGCAAATCAAAGCTGAATGTGATACCGCTTCACAACCGTTAGGATGGCCAATCTCAAATAAAACAGAAAATAGCAAGTGTAGGCGAGGATGCAAAGAAAATGGAACCTTTGTGCACTGTTGGTGGGAATGGGAACTGGTGCAGTCACTATGCAAAACCATATGGAGGTGCCTCAACAAACTACAAATAGAATGATCATGTGATCCAGCAATCCCACTTCCGGTGTATACCCAAAAGAATTGAAAGTGGGGTCTCAGATATTTGCACGCTCATGTTCCTCACGGCATTATTCCTAATAACAAGGAGGTGGGAGTGACCCAAATGTCCATCACAGGACAAATGGATTAAAAAAGTGAGATATACCTACATTGGATTATTATTCAGCCTTAAAAAAAGGAAGTTCTGTCGTGTCATATGCTACAGCACAGATGGACCTTGAGGACATTATGTTAAGTTAAATATGTCAGTCACAAAAGGACAAATGCATGGTTCCATTGATATGATGTATCTAGTCAAACTCTTAGAAACAGAAAGTAGAATGGCAGTTGCCAGGGGCTTGGGGACGGAGAAAAGAGAAGCTGTTGTTCAATGGCCATAGAGCTGTAGTCTTGCAAGATGACAACTTCAAGAGGCCTGTTGTGCAACAAGATTCATATGGTCAACGGTATTGCACTGTACAATTAAAATGATAAGACGGTAAATTTTAAGCTATGTTTTTATACCACAATTAAACAAATGTCTGTAAGGAAGAGACAGTTCAATAAATAAATGGGCAAAAGATTTGAACATACACTCCATCAAAGAAGACATAGGAATAACAAATAAGCGCATGAAAATATATGCAACATTGTTAGTCATTAGGGAAATGCAAATTAAAACTGCAATGAGATACCATTACAACCTCTTGTAAATGGCTACAATTAAAAAGACCGACCACAGGAAACATCAGCACAGTTGTGGAGGACACACCTCTCATAGGCTGCTTGTAGAATGAAAAATGGTAGAGCCACTTTGGAAAGCTGTTTGGCAGTTTCTTACAATGTTAGCTTTGCATCTACCATATTATCAGGCCATTGCACTTCTAGCACTTATCCTGGAGAAAGAAAGCATGTGTCCGTGTAAAGACCCACACACAAATCCTAGTAGCGTTTTTCTTAGTAGCTTTTTTTTTTTTTTTTTTTTTTACCAGAGCCCCAAATGGGACACCACCAAATATCTATCAACAAGTGAATGGATATAACAATTTGTGGTATAGTCATATACTCGAATACTACTCAGCTATAAAAAATGAAGGAACTACTGATACATACAATAATACAGACAAATCTAAAAACAAATAGGCTGAAGGAAAGAAGGAACACCTCCTCTAACAAAGTAACACAGCCTTTACGGTTCCACTGATTCCAATTAAACAGAATTCTAGGAAATGAAAAATAATCTATAGTGGTAGAATATCAGTGGTTGCCTGGGGACAGAGCAAGGGGTGAGGTGGGGTGGAGGAGTAAGGCGAGGAAGCCTAACAGCACAGGACTGAAAATGTTATATCCTGGGAAAATAATCGTAATGTTCCTTAAGACTGCCCGGTTGTTTTACGGAATGTGGCTGAGTTATACTACAGCAGGGTAAGTTCTATGGTACTTATTATTTTAGAAATTATTAAATTCTTGTAACTGACAATTTCTAAGTTGTGGAGTTATTCTTAGAAAACATATCGTAAACCCTAAAGGAGTGATTGTGCCAGCAGCTGAAACGTCAGCAGCGTTCCTGCTCTGAGGCTATTGAATGCAATGGCCCGGTAGGAGGAGGTTCCCATGATCTCGTGGGACCAGGCATAGGTTAAGAGAAAACATATTGTAAACCCTAAGGAGTGAACTGTGGCAGCAGCTGAAACGTCAGCAGCGTTCCTGTTCTCGGGCTGTTGAATGCAATGGCCCGGTAGGAGCAGGATCCCACGATCCCCAGGGGCAGGGCATAAAGTTAGGAGCTATGAAAGAATGTAACCCTTTCTCCCCTTTCTGCACCTGGCGATTGCTAGCCCAAACATCTCGCTCCTTCCTTATCCCATGACTGACTCCCTGCGTGCCTATGCGTAGGGGAGAATGCAAGCCTGCTTCAAGATATTTGCCGTCCCTTTGTACTCCTTTCCCACGCTTGGAGCCATCTGTCCTTGCTTTTCTGATAAAAAAAAAAAAAAAACAACAAAAAACAAAAAACAAAACCAAAATAAAAGCTATGTGCAGGATTCAGCTGCTGCTGCTCTCCCTTGCAGAGGCAGCCCTGCATGGCAGCTCAGATTGGTGTCTGAGAGCTTTATTTCAGTGCGCGACGATACAAAATAACACTTGCAAAATTTCTGGATTTAAACAACTGATTGTAAAATGGATAAAATGTGGCTGCCATGCTAAAATCTCAAATTGCCAGGAAGAAATTCTAACCAACTGCAGAAATCTACATCCATCTGAGAGAAACATGGGAATCTCTGAATAATATTTATAAAGTGAGAACAATTTAGGTATATTTATTCCAAATGTATATTGAAGGTCAAGTTCCTTCCTCAAGCAGGACAATTCATTGCTTTCATCAAAAGATGGCGTCTCTAAAATGGGGCTCAAGGGTGACTACGCAGCCTGTAGCTGCTGGTGGCATGAGATTCCACCCGCTAAACCTCTTTTCCCATGATGAGATCGAAGTAGTTTCTCTACTTTGAGGCTGGTGTGTGAACCTCACAGGAGCTATTCCACAACATGCTTTTTTCAGATCTATGAACTCACTTGAGCCAGGATTCATATGCCAATAAACATGTGAAATGTTGGGATCTCCTGAGGACTGCCGCCCTGGAATCTGGAGTAGAAAGTTCAGCAGCCATCAGGACACAGAACCTCAGCACCTGCCTCCTCTGGGCTCTTGATATGAGCTTGGCCGCCCACACCAAGAGCTGCGCTGGGAGTGACATATCCAGCAATCACCACGCTTTACGGATGTAACTTTGTGCCGGGAGCCGTGTGAAGCACTGGTCTAGTGACAATGACACTGATTACAACATAGCAGCCACGTTATAATGGACTTCTCACAGGGCCTTTTTCTTCTCCTTCCCCTGTCTAGCTCCTGACAACAAAGGTGAAAAGGAGTAAGAAGTGGCCTGAATTCCTACAGGCATTCATAACCCCGCAACAAGCACAGGGCCATGGGCTTGCTCCTGTGTATCACTGACCATTCTCAGCGATCCTGTGGGTGAAGCATTCTCATCCCTGTTCTGTGGAAGGAGAAGCTGAGGTTCAGAGAGAGTCAGCCACCCCTGCCTTTTAAAAGAAAGTAGCCCCAGGACACCCCTGGAACAGGACACCGCACTCACTAGGGTCAGGTGGGACCCCAAAATCCCATCCATCTCTCTAAGAGATGGCTGGGACACTGTGTCTCAAAGCAGCCAAGAGGTGAATGGACCTGGGATCCCTTTGTCTCCCCACGGCCCAGGTTGATTTAGCCTCCACAGTACGCCACACACTTTCTGATGAGATCCAGATAACTGAAGGCGGGAACTGCTCTTCTCCCCGGCTATGTCTATCTGTAAAGTCTATGATAAAAAGTCATCATGTTCACCATCAGAACATTAGCTTTCTATGGCAACCATAATGCACTGGCTTGTCCTCTGTATCAGAAGTACCTTGGCATTGCCCTTTTGCCAAAAACAAAACATCTTGGCTCTTCAGACCACTGGCTGAGAAAGCATACTAGAGGCACTAGATTTGGACCCAGACAATTGGCAGAACTCTGCTCAGTGTTTTGAAACAAAACGTGTCCCTGTCGTCAAGGATTTTGTGCGCTTTAAAAAGAGACACTATGATATGCTAAATGAAATAAGTCAAAGACGAATACCATATGATTTTACTTACATGTGGCATCTAAAAAAAAAATAACAACCCTGAACTTGTAGATACAAAGAACAGATTAGTGGTTAACAGAAACAGTGGCGGCGTTGGCGGGGGTGGGGGGGGAGGAGGAATGGGGGGGGGAAGGAATTGGATAAAGATGGTCAAAAACTACAAATTTCCAGCTATAAAATAAAGAAGTCTTGTGCTGTGATGTATAGCATAGTGACTATAGTTTGCAATGCTGTATGGTATATTTGAAAGTTGCTAAGAGAATAAATCCTAAAAGTTTTCATCACAAAGAAACACATTTTTGTGTGACTATATGAGTTGATGAATGTTACCTTATTGTGATGATCATTTTGTAGTGTATATGTATGTCAAGTCACTATGCTGCACGCCTCAAACCTATACAGTGTGGTATGTCAATCATATCTCAATAAAACTGGGGAAAAAGAAACAAAAGAGACACTATGAGAGTATTATCAGTACACAGAGACCCAGCAAGGTAATCTACAGCTCTTGCCCTCTGACAGTGAACTTGTACTTCCTAAAGAGTTACACGAGGAGATTCACTGTATCTTGTCTCTGAGGTTAAAGTTGATTGTAGGTGTTCTCAGCCTGATCCATCCAGTATGAAATTTCTGTCTGCTTTTCATCTCATGTTTTGTGCAGTCTGAAGACAGTTGCCAGAATTGCATTTCATTAAAGGTTCCAAAAGGGTGCTATTCTAATTCTATAAATACTTCTTCATTTTTTTTAGCTGGAATCCGTATATACAAGAAACTTCCTTCCATCAGCTATTAGATTACACTGAGTATGGTATGCACAGGGTAGGATGACTGCTTAATTCTCTGGCAACATTTCTACTTTTCAAAATAATGAGTGGTTTCTCTAGGAGCCTCCAAAGATGAGCAGTGAGCTCATTTTGCTTTGTTATTTTGTTTTGCTTTGCTTTGCTTTTAGACTGTCATCTGGGGTTCGTAGGTATTTGTGTGTGTGATGCGTTTTGATCCATTGTAGTCATTATTTTATTTGATGTTCAAATTGTTCTATGTCTGGCCAGTGGGAGCCTCTTTAGGTTGGCCTCTGAATGTTGCTCTTTTAAAAAAAGATATTTATTTATTTATTTATTTATTTATTTATTTATTTATTTATTTATTTATTTATTTATTTATTTATGACAGAGAGAGAGAGAGAGAGAGAGCGCCAGCAGGGGCAGAAGCAAGCAGAGCGAGAGGGAGAGAGAATCTGAAGCAGATTGTATTCTATATGTATTCTATTTTTCAGAAAATATACATCATCAGCTTCCATCCTTGCTGTTCCTCCAACCCTGGTGTAACTGAATTTTGAATTTGTTTTAAATTTAATTGATTTAAATATAAATAGCCATGCATGGCTAGCAGATACCCTATTCGAATGCAGCAGCTCTACACACATTTCTGCACCTTTCTCTTTTCACTTAACAATATATCCTAGAGAGCACTCCATAGCAGTAAAGAGAGGGAGTCCCTATTGCATTTATAGTGACATAGTACTCTCTAGCATGGATGTACATTAGATTATTCAACTATTGTTGGACCTTAGCCTTGTTTCTGGTCTTCTGCTGCTAGGAATTGTTTTACGTGAGGTGGCTTTATGCTTATGCCCTTTTGTCATTTTCCATCGGTTCTTTTGGATAGATTCTTGGGAGAGAGATTGCTGGTTGCAAGAGTGAATACCTCAGTAATTTTACCAGACAACATCGAATCCCCTGTTCAGGTGTTGTTCTATCAAACCAGCCCCTGTACGGTGGTGGGGGACACGGGGAGACCAGTACATTCCAGGAGCATAGACTCATTGCTGCACTTCATCTGCTGTGAAGTGAGTTCACTTTTTTTTCAGAAGCAAATGCTGTGTGGAATACCATGATAGTGGATAGGGCATTCTCTGCACCCAGGGATGGTAATTTGGGCAGTAGCTATGTGTGTGGGGAAGTCAAACCCACAGCCAGAGGATTCCAGTAAAAACACATTCTAGTGAGAACAAAATGCTGCCCCTTGCATGACAGAAGGGATCCGCTGTAGTCATCCTGCCCTCAGGTAACTAGCTGTTCTCCCCGAGGGAATGGTGCCATATCCAGCGACTCATTGTTGGTCTCAGATGCTGGCAGATTGGGCACTCAACAGTAACTATAGCCAGGTCGGCCTTGGTGAGTGGAAGTCATGGGCTGCAGGCAGTGGTTTGGCTGGAAGTTCAAGGACATGCAAGGAACATAATTAGAAAGTTGGTGTCAAGGAAGTCTGGGGAAGAGATAGGGTGGATAGACTCTAAATGAGTGAAAAAACATGCAGTTATTTTTGTTCCATGTGAATGCAAAGGGTCAGCAAGGGGTGGCCTCATCAGAGGAGGAAATTTTACTTAACAAAGGGATAGGATGGCTCTTTATCTGGGTATCAGTCAGCTTCTTTTCCAGTTCCCTGCTGTCATTGCCTGATGTGTTCATGAACAACGTGGGTGTCAGGGTGGCAGGGAAGGAGATTATGCTTGGCTCAGGTAAATGGAGGAGGTCAAACAGCCAGCTAACCAGGGGCAGGTTGATTACAGTGGGTCACTTCCATCATGGAAGGGGCAGTATTAAGTTCTTACTGGAGTACGTCGTTACTAGAATTCTCTGGATATGGATTTCCCTTCCCCGCATGCAACGCTTCTGCCAATGCTACCATCCTTGGACTTGCAGAATACCTTACCTGCCTGCCATGGCATTCCACGTAGCATGGCTTCTGACCAAGGAACTCTCTTCACAGCACATGAAGTGGGGCAACGGGCCTATGCTCATGAAATTCACTGGTCTTACCATGTTCCCCACCGTCATGCAGTAGCTGGTTTGATGGAATGGTGGAACGGCTTTTTGACGACTTAGTTCCAGTGCCAGCTAGGTGGCAATACATTGCAGGTGTGAGGCAAGGTGCTTTGGGAATCTGTTTGTGTTCTACATCAGCACCCCATATACATCCTCCCGTTGCTAGGATTCATGGGTCTAGGGATCATGGGCTGGAACTGGGTGTGACACCACTCGCTATTACCTCTAGCAATCTGCCAGCAAATTTTTTGCTTTCTGTTCCTGCCACCTTATGTTCTGCTGGTCTAGAGGTCTTTGTTCCAAAGGGAGGATTTCTTCCACCAAGAGACACACAATGATTCCATTGAACTGAAAGTTAAGACCGCCACCCAGTCACTATGGGCTCCTCATGTCTCTTAATCAACAGGCAAAGAAGGGAGTTACTATACAGGATAGGGTGATTGATTCCAATTAAAAGGGGGGGATTTTACCCCCTTTTAATTTTACCACCTCCACAGTGGTGGTAAGGAAGGGGGTGTTTGGAATACAGGAGCTCCCTTAGGGTGTCTCTCAGTACTATCATGCCCTGTTGATTCAAGTCAATGGAAAACAAAATTCAGGAATGACTACTAGTGGCTCAGATCCTTCAGGAGTGAAGGATTGGGTACCCGACCCAGTAAAGCACCAGAAGAGTTGAAGGCAAAGGGAATACAAAATGGTTAGTGGAAGATGGCACTTAAAACTACTAGCTACGACCACGTGACCAGATGCAACTGTAATTGTTTTGAAGAGTTCTTCCTAACTGTGTTGAATGTGTGTGTAAATGTATGTTTACTATATATGATAATATATGCATCATATTTGTTTTCTTTCCTCTCTTATCCTCTTATCATGTAACATTAGATGTATTAGCTTGGCATCATAGTGTTTAAGTGTTAAGTTTACCTGGTAGTTACATAATAACAAGTTACGTAAGTTACACATGATGACAGGGAGAACAGTAAACATCACCCAAGGACTTTGCATCATCTTCAGGGGAATGGGTCAGTGCATTTTCACTTGCATACAGGACAGGTGTATATGTTAGGCAGAAATATGACCTTGTTATTGTGGGTTTTGGGGGGAACTAAGTATGATTCAAGGAGCTGTGTATGGGTACCAAGTTAACAAGGGGGGGCGTCCTATGATGGTTAATTTTATGTGTCAACTTGGCTAAGATTTGGTACCCAGTTGTTTTGGTCGAATACTAGTCTAGAGGCTGCTGTGAAGCTATTTTAAGGATATGATTAATATTTAAACCAGTAGACTTTGAGTACAGCAGATTACCTCCATGATGTGGCTGGGCCTCACTGAATAAGTTGAAGGCCTTAAGAGGAAAGACTGAAGTACCCTGAGGAGGAAAGATTTCTGCCTCCAGACTGCCTTTGGACTCGAGATGGCAACATAAACACCCACTAGAATTTATATTCATACGCACTATTGGTTCTGTCTCTCTGGAGAACCGTGACAAATAGACTTACCTTCACTATCTTTTATACGTTGCTTCTGTGCAATTATCATTTATGCAGTGTTAAAATCTGACCACCACCTCAGAACAGATCTGCATTTGTTGACCAAACAACCCTTTATGGTTGCGCAACTCTGTGCTGGTGTAGACACATGGGCTTGGCATACTTCGTTTAAATTTAAAATTTACTATCATCCACACTATCTGACTTATTCTACTGTGTTCTTTATATTTTCTGTGCAGAGCATGATTCCTAGGCTGCTTTGCATCTTCCGTTTTGGAGCAGAGGCATTTAATACCCAGGGAGAGGATCCAACAAAATGCAACTGGAGGTGTTAGGGCAGAGCGAAGCTTATACAAAGCAGTATATTACAATAGAGATATTTTGTAAGGGAAGAGGAGAGAGCATTGAGACTAAAGTAACTGAGGTTCCAAGAGGGTGATTTCTGATCTTGGGTATTCATAAAATAGGGAAACTGTGTGTGTTCGTATTCCAGGATATCCACCATTCATTCACTCATTCATTCATTCTATATGCATGGTAATGACCCTGAACAGTGGTGAGTGCCTGCATGTCCAACTCCTTCCACTGACATGGTCAATAAACTCCCTTTACTATTGACCACTTATACTAGAATGGTCTTCGATATTTCTTCTACATACACTGAGAAACATATCAGATAGTGTTATACTTTCTGCTTCAACCGTTAAGAAGCACTTAGAGGTTTTAAGAGGATGGGCCCCTGGGCGGCTCAGTAGGTTAAGTGTCTGCCTTCGGCTCAGTTCATGATCCCAGGGTCCTGGGATTGAGTCCCACATCAGGCTCCCTGCTCAGCAGGGAGTCTGCTTCTCCCTCTGATCCTCCGCCATCTAGTGCTCTCTCTCTCTCTCACACTCTCTCTCTCTCTCTCTCTTTTTCTCTCTGAAAGAAATAAACAAAATCTTTTTAAAAAGAAGTTTCAAGAGGAGAAGGAAAATCTACTCTGTTTAATCATGTTTGTGTTCTTTCTGTGTTCTTTCTTCCTTCCAGATATTCCTAGATTCCTTCTTTTACCAATATCCATGTGTTTAAAGACATTTCTTTAGCCATTCCTTTAGGATACATCTATTGGCGACAAATTCTTACCATTTTCCCTCACCTGAAAATGTATTTATATCCCTGTTAATTCCTGAAGGATAATCTATCTGCATATAGATTCGAGATTGACAGTTCTTTTAGCACTTGAACGATGTGCCACTTCCTTCTGGTCGACATGGCTGCTGATGAGAAATTTGCTATTCATTCTATAGTTCTCCTCCTATAGATAATGCGTTTTCCCCCCTCTTCCTGCTTTGAAGAGCTTTTTCTTTGTCTTTAGATTTCTGAAGTTTGATGATGTGTCCTTTCATGGATTCTCTTTGGGATTTGCTTAGCCTCTGTAAGTCTTTGGCCAGATTTGAAGGCTATCAGCCATTATCTGTTCCAATACTTTTTCTCCCATGCACTCTTTCTCCTCTCCATTCAGGACAACAATGACACGAATATTAGATATTTTGTTAGAGTCCCACAGGTCTTTGAGGCTTCGTTTTATTTACTTATTTGTTTGTTTAGCTTAGTTTATTTCCTCTGTTGTTTCAGGTTGGGTAATTTCTACTGTTCTATCAACAGGCTCACTGAATCTTTTCTCTTTCTTCTCCATTCTTGAGTTTATCCATTCCATTTTTATTTTAGTTATTGTAAGATTTGTGTGATGGCTAATTTTATGGGTCAACTTGTCTGAGCCTTACTACCCAGATATTTGGTCAGAAATTATTCTAGATGTTTCAGTGAATTTGTTTGGTTTGGGGGGGTGAAATTATCACTTAAATTAGTGGACTTTGAGTAAACCGGATTACCTTGCCTAATGTGAGTGAGCATCATCTAATCAGTTGAAGGCCTTAATAGAACAAAGACTGGCCTCCACTGAGCAAGAAGGAATTCTGCCAGCAAACTGTTTTTGGGCTTGAACTGCAACTCTTCCCCGGGTCCCAAACCTGGCAGCCCATTGTAGAGTTTGGACTTTCCAATTGTCACTTGAGCAATTCCTAAAGAGAACCTCTTTCTCTCTCTCTCTATCTCTCTCTCTCTCTCTCTCTCCCCCTCCGTGTGTGTGTGTGTGTGTGTGTGTGTGTGTGTGTGTGCATCTTTCCCCCTAAGAACCCTAATACACTTTAGTTCTAAAATTTACATTTGTTTATTCCTCTTTCTATTTTCTATATTTCTGCTGAGACTTTCTGTTCTTTTTTCATTCGTTTCAAACATGTTTATGTTCACTAATTGAAACCTTTTTATGATGATATTTTAAAATCTTTGTCAGAGAACTCCAACGTCTGTGCCATCTTGATATTCTTGTCTGTTGATTTTCATTTATTTTTCAAGTTGACATTTGGTACATAGAAGAAGGATTTTTATTGTATTCAAGACTTTAGGACTTTATGTTGTGCAATTTTGCGTCTTATTTAAGTTGTATGTTTTAGCAAACCTTCTGTGATACCATTCCAACGGAAAAAGGAGGTTGTCAGCTCATAACAGCCAGGTGGGGATGCAAGTTTAGGTTCCCCATGTGGTCTCTGATACCACCCCAGAGGTTGGGGAGGGGTGCCTGGTTAGTCAGGTGAGTGTGGAATCCATGCACTCCACTCAGACTTTACTGGCCCGGTGGGAGCGGAGCTGCATTTTCCTCTGTGGTATTTGACTGTAGTAGGATAGTTATCATCTAGACAGGTTTCTGTTGAGACATCTCCAGCTAGGCTTATGGGTTTTTCCCTTGTAAGTCAAGGTCTTCTTTTGTCTGGCTGCTTTTAATATTTTTTTCTTTATCACTACGTTTTGCAAATTTAATTACAATATGTCTTGGTCATGGATGAAGAGGGAAATCCCCCAGTTCTACTGAATGTTTCCCAGTCCTTAAGATACTACCTTCTCACAAACAGTTTCAGTCCCTGAGTACCCCACATCCTTCTTTCTCTTAAGCAGAGACAGTGGTTCTATTTCCTTGATTCAACCCCTCAAGGCCCTTGCAATAGCCCAATACTAACGGTTTACATTAGGGAAGAAGTTTGGGGCTGTTTCAGAACTGCAGAAGGTGTGGTCTTCTAGAGCTGTGGGTCTCCAACATTCCCGACACATTCAAAGATGCATTCAGCCCTATCCTGACAGCCACCTACTACCTACGGCCCCCGAGTTCCAAATGGGGACACCAGGCAGTAATAATAAGAAATCGCCATTCACTAGGAGAAGAAAGGGAAGAAGAAAGGGGGGGGTAAACAGAAGGGGGAATGAACCACGAGAGACTATGGACTCTGGGAAACAAACTGAGGGCTTCGGGCAGCGGGGGGGAATGGGATAGGCTGGTGATGGGTATTAAGGAGGGCATGTATTGCATGGTGCACTGGGTGTTATACGCAAGTAATGAATCATGGAACTTGACATCAAAAACTAGGGATGTACTGTATGGTGACTAACATAATATAATAAAAAAATTATTATTAAAAAAAAGAAATCGCCATTCACGGTGCTTATAAAAATGTCAATAACATCGTACTTTAAAAGTACTATAGGTCACTAAGTCACAGGAATAAAAGGCACAGCATAGGGAATATAGTCAATGGTATTGTAAAAGTGTCGTTTGGTGACAGATGGTAGCTACACTTGTCGTGAGCATAGCATAAGAGTTGTTGAATCACTATGTCTTACACCTGAAACTAACGTAACATTGTGGTGTCAACTTAAAAAACAGGAAGTACTACAGGTCACTATAAGAAAATTAACCATTGGCTTGGGAAGCGTTAAATGTCAGTGCCAAAATAAAGTTAGGGCAACTGGAGCCCTGGAGGCTTCAGGACACAGTGAGGAAATTAGAGTAATTCCAGGTTTCATGACTGAGCAGACATTCACATAGCATAATTCTCCAATTTCCTTAGCCTTTCTTAACTTCCTATACCTTGACCTAAACTATGGATTGAATAATAGTTTAGTTGAATAAAGGTTTGGATGAAAGGAGATACAATTTTGAGTACTACTTGTTTACAGTAGTTTTGCCAATTTGATTTTCCCTCCTTCCAGATCATCTTTCCTGGAGGAAATTCTTGTTCCTCTGACTCCTCCCTGTCTGCCTACTGCCTTAAAAAACAATCAGTTCGCGTGGTTCCCATTCCCAGGTCTCTTGGCCCCTGGGGCAGAATTTCACGTGGACGACCATTATTGTCATCATCATCATTATCATCACCTCCAAGAGTGGTTGTTGAGTGAGCACCCACGGGGGAATGTAAAATGACCAGTCATAAATCCCCGGTGACCCATCATCTACATAAGAGATTGCTGGGTATATGAAATATCCCTGACCCTTCTTTCACTTCGCCCCTTCTCCCCCAGAGAGGGTTTTTAGACTTTTTCCCTTATCAATCTCTTTTTGCTTAGAACATGAAATTTCAGTACCACAGCTGAAATGGTAAGTGTTTCTGTTTTGTGGCCCTTTGTACTGCCACGAACCATTGGAATATAAAGGTTACCAACTCCCTACCTTCAATAACTCATTTTTAGCCCATTTGGGGGTAATGTCTGTTAAGAATGCATTGAATATCGTGATGAGCACAAAAGCTGGAACCCAATAATATGGTGTATGATATGTAGAACTCTTCCTTAGGCTCTGTTGGCGTACCCTTGGTCGTCTGTAAAAGGGGACCCACGACGCCTTCCTTATGAAACCGTAGGGAGGGGGTAAATGGGAAACCCAGTGCAGAGTACACAGCACATAGGGAGACTTCAAGAAATGTGAGTCCTGGCCCACCTTTCTCCTCCTTCCCAGAGAGTGATGACTGGTACCTAAAACCAAGCAGCATATCTGCCACAGAGATCATCCAGAAACGTGGCAGTTAGAAGTAGCCCCTACTCACATAATGAATGAAGCTTTGGGGCCATTTCTGTGTCGCAGGATGGCTTTGGTGAGGGATTTGGGGTGAGAAAAGAGGATCATCAAACCGTGTCCTTTAATTCCTTGTCCTATCCTGTTTCTTTGTTTATCTTCTAGATCGGTATTGGAAAAGCGGTTTACCATTGAGCTCCCAAATGAAGAGAGAGTGCAGATAAAAGGAGGCAAGAATCACAGGCCCTTGACCCTGACACCAGACCCCATTACCCCCTACAGGACCACGCACGGGAATTTCATCTGTACCATCAGCTTCTTCAAAGAGAAGGGCTGGGGAGCTCTGTACCCACATGGGCACAATACTAGAAATGTGTAAACCTACACGTTTTCAAGTCCTAGAAGGTTATCATCTATCAAGGAGACCGTTGGTTGCCCTTTGGGGGAGTGTGAGAGGTAAATCCCATTCCTGTCCCTGCCTAGATGACTCTGGAAGATGGATTTTCCATCGTGATGAGTCCGAGTTTGTCATCTGTCAAAGGGGTATAATGATGCCATCCTCACAGAGATGCTGTGAGAGAGAACACTGCACATATCTAATTGTGTGCATGTTTCAGCTATAAACATATAAGTGATATCGTAGTGTAAGGGCCCCTTGACAACCTGTTTTTTTTCTGAAAATAGTGTTTCTGAGATTTCTCTAATAAGGTAACTTTGGGGCCATTTTGATATGACCAGCCATGTTGCCATGGCCATTCTGACATGTGCTTCCTGGGGCACTGGTTCTGAAGTTCTCTGCAGGCCAGAAATAAGGGTGGGGCTGCTGACAGGACTCCACTTTTCACTCTGATAGGTGTTGCCTAAGGTCTCTGCAAAGAGGTTGTACCAAATTAGTTCTTCTCCAGCAGTATATGGAGTTCTCGTTGCCCCAATCCAACCAATTTCCATTTAAACAGGATGCTGCATGAACAGAAACTCACTGAGCAGGTTTGCTTTTCAAACTCTAGAATTATTGTAGGACATATTGTGAGGCATACGATGGGACCATTAGCTAGCCATTTGGAAACGCGTGTGAAAAATACGTCATTAGGAGAGAAGTGAGATAGGGAAAAACGAAAATCATCTTAACATTCTAACGAGGTGGTATTACATTAGGGATTAATATTAATAATGTTGTCAAATCCATTCTTTGCAGAGATCTGGAGAAAGAAGCGTAATCTCTTTGCCATGTGTGTCTGTGCTCAGGAACATGTACTTTGGAGTCACACACACCTGCAAAGGGAGGATAGCCATACCTCACTACCAGGGTTATCCTGTGATTCAATCCAGCCACCGAATGAAAAACAGGAGTTGGATCCCTTGCAAGCATTTTCCTTCATAGAGAGTAGCTGTCTTTCCCCCCCCCCGGAGCTGGGAATTCCTGGGGCAACTTGTCCTGCTCCCTCAGCCAGGGCCCCTTAACCTGCACGCTTCAGAATCACTTTGCTGATTCTTTTCTCAACCCTTGCCTGAAACTCCCGAAAAGGTGGACATATCTATGGAAGGCCGTTCAGGTTACAAGCCGTAACCGGATGGGCTCCGGAGACCAAATAAAGCACCATTTGGCACCAATGGCGTATGGGAGTGCCCCTCCCCTTCATTCCAGCAATGCCAGGTATTACCAGCTTTTGTTCTTATTGCCCATCCGATCTGCTCATGTTCCCTAGATGTGCCTCATGGGAGAGTCCTCTGAGATGGTCGTTAAACTTACAGATTCGCAGCTCTTGTTCCTCTGCAGAATCTCCAAGAGCTCAAAGAGAAAACGTGCTTCTTTGATGTTAACCTGCAGGTAAAATGAGAGGACACAAAAGACCTTACTTAAGTGGAAATGGGGTGTTGATTTTAATCCGTGATCCCAAATTTCACGGGTCAGGAGAAGAGATGGCAAACGACTGATGATGCCCTACTTGTAAAGAGACGCCATCAACTGGGGACGGTGACTTCAGCGTGGGCTCCAGGGGCTGCCTCTACTTCTCTCACTCCCTGAGCTATTTTGTGTGGATGAGGCTGTGTTCTGTGAGGCTCTGAGGGCATGTGCTTCTGGGCAGTAGGGAGAGGGAGGAGTGCTAGAAAGGTGTCAGCTGTTAGGGAAGCCCTGAGCATAGGGGATGCTGATGTAAGAAATGAGTGAAAATCAGGGCCCTAAATCAGGTTGGCCGGCTATGAATGTGGTGCCTAATAATAAGAATGGCACATGCTCCCTTCTCAGAGGCATGGGAAATCCCTGTGTGGGGATGATACTTCTGTCTTTGTGTGACTTGGAACCTAATTCTGAAGGCAGTCCCTGGTATGTCCTCAAATGGCACGGTAGGGGCACTGTTGGGAGGTGGACTCCTCTGAAAGACACAGACGGTCAGAGCTATTTTTGAGACCCCACTGCCTGTGGACAGGACAGCTTCTTCCAGCTGCCGAGAGGAGGACAGGAGAGAAAGCTAGGTGGACATAGGTCTCTCTCTCTCTCTCTCCTTCTCTCTCTCTCTCTCTCTCCCTCTCTCTCTCTCTCCCTTTTCCCTAAGGATAACTAAGGTTCGTTGCTCATCTCTTTCTTATTAGACTTGCATATTCATGTAGTAATACTGCTCAACACATTAATCTGGGCACCTCCTATACACAAATAAAAAGAAAAGAAAAATCTAATATATAATTCTAGTAAGAGACCAAAGTCACACAATTAATTTCAGAGATACGATGATGACAGAATAATATCCCGCTCCTATTCCTAGTTTGTAAAACAAAATATAGCTTAATAAAATACTGCTTTAGTATGGCTGTAGGAATATTTGTATTGTTTGGTAGGTGTCTCTTAAAGAAAAAAGCAACCACTGTTAAAATGAGAACCAGGATCATCAACTCTGGCTGAGTGAGGTGCTGGCCTGAGGATTTTTGAGCACTCTTACATGTTTCATAAACTTGAACTAGAGCTCAGGTTTGCTGATTCCCAGCTCTGTGCTCCCTTCATGAAGTACTGCAGAGCTGCCCTTCAAAGGACATGCAAGATTTCCAAGGTTTCCTTCTTTTCTTCAGGCTGAATAGTATTCCGTTGTGTGTGTGTGTGTGTTGTGTACACACACATATACATATCCATATATGCGTACAAATACACATACACTCACTTAAATGTGGAAAACTTTTTGAAAAGGTCAAACGATTAGTAACAGAGAGTAGAATGGTGATTACCAGGGTCTGGGAATGGGAGGAGAGGGGAGACACTGATCAGAGGGTACAAACTTTCAGTTATAAGATGAATACATTCTGGAGATCTAATGTACAGCATAGCGACTATAATTAACAGTAGTATATCGTATACTTGAAATTTGCTGAGAGAGTAGATCTCAAGTGTAATCACCAAACACACAGGAAAAGTGGTAAGTATGGGATAGATGGATAGGTTAACTAGTTTTATTGTGGCAATCATTTCGCAGTGCACGCGTGTACCAAAACGTCAGGTTTCACACCCTAAATACATATAGTTTTTAATGTGTCAAATATAAAGAAATTGAAAAAAAAAAAAGATACAAAGGCCAGTCCTGGTTCTTACTGGTTTGAAGACACAGTTTCCTCACCAAAAAGGGGGGATGGACGCCACTCCCTTGCTGGGTAGATCTGAAGACGTAACGCCATCCTGTGTGTGCATTAAACAAGGCCTGTGCAAATATAACCCCTTCCTGTTAATGAGACACTGGGGTGACTGGAACATAGAGGGATCAGCCAATGGTGCAGTTTGCCTAGGGCACGGAGGGCTTGGCACACAGGGCTAGAAATACAGGCTGGATCCATAGGATGTGGAGCCTTGGCAGGAAGAGAAGGTGGGCTGCCTTTGAGGGTGTTTTGAAGGAATGATTGTCTTTATCCACTTTCCTAGGAGCTCCAGCATTAACAGGCACTGCTATTCCTTCCAGGGGATATATTTGGCTCTCAGCCTCTGCTGCTATGCAACAGTCTGCTTCTGAGATCACAGCAGGACTCAGGGACACTGCTCTGGTTAGCTGTGTCCATAGCGTCCTGGAGAGGGGAAGACGGGGAGGGGGTGGGCGCAAGTCTGGGAAGCCTTTGCAGGGGTGGGGTCCTGGGTTCTGGAGCAGCCTGCTCTCTCAGAGGGGCCCACTCCACAGTGTGGACACATCAGGTAACACCACTGAGGGAAGACAGTGTGAGTAAAAGGGATGCATCAATGAGCCAAATACGGATGTGGGGTGAACGCCAAAGAAAGCTTATGTTCAGTCTTTCCACATACACAGGACTATTCCAAACAGAATTGGGGACACACTCTCCGTACTGTTTCATGAATTATTCTAATGAATAACACATGTTTTTTTTTTCATTTCAAAAATCAGGAATTTTAGTATTAAAGAAAGCAGAAAGCACAATGGGGATAGATGTCCCTTTGCTGGTCACATGGAGAATTGCAGTTCTAAAAATCTTGGATGGGGACACAGCGAGAGTGGTGGGAAGGAGGAAGGAAAGGACCTGGGCTTGATGGGACCAGAAAGAGCCTTCTGGAAGTTTCTACCCACTGGCAGAAGTCCCTCTGCATCCATCACTTTTTGGCATCTCTAAGTCCCAAGACAGAAAGCCCACGCCTGCCTGAGATGGAGAGAAAGCTGCACTTGGAGCGTGCATATGGAATGATAGAGCTTGAGACATAAAAACACAGACATGCAGGAGAGGAGTTAAGATGGCAGAGGAGTAGGAGACACCGTTTTCAGCCGGTCCTCCGAGTCGAGCTGGATAGGTACCAGACCAGCCTAAACAACCACGGAACCAGCCTGAGACGCAGGAAGACGCATCTGGATCTCTACAAATGAACATCTCCAGCGCTGAGTATTGAGGTACGAAGCGGGGAGCCATGAAACTGTGCACAGATATCGGAAGATAAACGGAAGGGGGAGGGAGCTGCCGCGTTCGGGTGCCGGGAAGCGGTAGCCACTTGCACGGGAGAGCAGGCGGGGCTCGCTGACGGCACCCGCAAAACAGCAGACAGAGACCGTGAGCCGGGTGCGCGTGCCACCAGGCATCTCGCAGAACCCCGGAATCCCGGTGCGCTCACTGGATCCAGACTGAGACTGGGAGATCCGGGAGTGCGCGGGGCGGCTGGCGGCTGGCGGCATTAGAAACACAAAGGACAGAGACGCGCCGGACCTGGAAGTGAGGGCTGGGACGCCGGGTGTGGGGCGCACATCCCGGGACGCTGCAGGGTTGAGCAGCACCAACAGAAACAGAGTTAAAGTGGCCAGAACATTAGTAGAGAACGGGCCGCAATCCCTCTGTTCTGTGACAGAGGCTGAAATTTGGCCGCTGCTGCTCTGACTCTCAGAAGAGGCACAGCAAACCGCCAGGGAAAGCCGCCAGAGAACAAAAGCCTGGAAATACCGGCTCAGAGAGTGCCCATCCCCATCCCCCCTCGCAGGGGACACGGAGACTCTACCCAAACAGGGTTGCCTGAGTATCGGCGCGGCAGGCCCCTCCCCCAGAACACAGAAGGCAGGCTGAAAAATCAAGAAGCCCACAACCCGGGCGCCTGGGTGGCGCAGTCATTGAGCGCCTGCCTTCGGCTTAGGGCGTGATCCCGGCGTTCCGGAAAGGAGTCCCTCATCGGGCTCCTCCGCTGGGAGCCTGCTTCTTCCTCTCCCACTCCCCTGCTTCTGTTCCCTCTCTCGCTGGTTGGCTGCCACATAAATAAATAAATAAAATCTTTAAAGAAGAAGCCCACATCCCTAAGATCCCTATAAAACAAGGGGCACGGCCTGGGACCCAGTCAATAATTTGGGCTCTGGAAACCCCGCAACCTCTCTTCATCAGAATGACAAGAAGGAGAAGCCCCCCCCAGCAAAGAAAAGACAGTGATTCTGTGGCCTCTGCCACAGAAATAATGGATATGGATGTAACCAAATTATCAGAAATGGAATTCAGAGTAACGATGGTCAAAATGATGAGTAGAATTGAAAAAACTATTAACGAAAAGGTTACTGAGAATATAGAATCCCTAAGGACAGAAATGAGAGCGAATCTGACAGAAATTAAAAATTCTATGAGCCAAATGCAGGCAAAACTAGAGGCTCTGACGGCCAGGGTCGCAGAAGCAGAGGAACGGGTTAGTGAATTGGAGGATGGGTTAATAGAGGAAAAAATGAAAATAGAAGATGGTCTTAAAAAAATCCACGCCCACGAATGTAGGTTACGGGAGATTACTGACTCAATGAAACGATCCAATGTTAGAATCATCGGCATCCCCGAGGGGGTGGAGAAAAACAGAGGTCTAGAAGAGATATTTGAACAAATTGTAGCTGAAAACTTCCCTAATCTAGCAAGGGAAACAAACATTCGTGTCCAAGAGGCAGAGAGGACCCCTCCCAAGCTCAACCACGACAAACCTACGCCACGTCACGTCATAGTGCAATTCGCAAATATTAGATGCAAGGATACAGTATTGAAAGCGGCCAGGGCAAAGAAATTTCTCACGTACCAAGGCAAAAGCATCAGAATTACGTCAGACCTGTCTACACAGACCTGGAATGAGAGAAAGGGTTGGGGGAGCATATTTAAAGCTCTTTCAGAGAAAAACATGCAGCCAAGGATCCTTTATCCAGCAAGGCTGTCATTCAGAATTGATGGAGAAATAAAGACATTTCAGAATCGCCAGTCACTAACCAATTTTGTAACCACGAAACCAGCCCTACAGGAGATATTACGGGGGGTTCTATAAAAGTAAAAAGGCCCCAAGAGTGATACAGAACAGAAAGTCACAGCCAATACAAACAAAGACTTTACTGGCAACATGGCAACATTAAAATCATATCTCTCAGTAATCAGTCTTAATGTAAATGGTTTGAACCATCCCATAAAACGCCACAGGGTTGCAGATTGGATAAAAAGAAATGACCCATCCATTTGCTGTCTACAAGAGACTCATTTCGAACCCAAAGATGCATTCAGACTGAGAGTAAGGGGATGGAGTACCATCTTTCACGCAAATGGACCTCAAAAGAAAGCTGGGGTAGCAATTCTCATATCAGATAAATTGGATTTTAAACTACAGACTATAGTTAGAGATGCAGAAGGGCACTATATTATTCTTAAGGGAAGTATTCAACAAGTGGATATGACAATTATAAATATATATGCCCCCAACAGGGGAGCAGCAAGATACACAAGCCAACTCTTAACCAGAATAAAGAGACATATAAATAAAAATACATTAATAGTAGGGGACCTCAACACTCCACTCTCAGAAATAGACAGAACACCCTGGCAAAAACTAAGCAAAGAATCAAAGGCTTTGAATGCCATACTCGACGAGTTGGACCTCATAGATATATATAGAACACTACACCCCAGAACCAAAGAATACTCATTCTATTCTAATGCCCATGGAACATTCTCAAGAATAGACCATGTTCTGGGACACAAAACAGGTCTCAACCGATACCAAAAGATTGAAATTATCCCCTGCATATTCTCAGACCACAACGCTCTGAAATTGGAACTCAACCACAAGGAAAAATTTGGAAGAAACTCAAACACTTGGAGACTAAGAACCATCCTGCTCAGGAATGACTCGATAAACCAGGAAATCAAAAATCAAATTAAACAATTTATGGAGACCAATGAGAATGAAAATACAACAGTCCAAAACCTATGGGATACTGCAAAGGCAGTCCTAAGGGGGAAATACATAGCCATCCAAGCCTCACTCAAAAGAATAGAAAAATCTAAAATGCAGTTTTTATATTCTCACCTCAAGAAGCTGGAACAGCAACAGAGGGACAGGCCTAATCCACGCACGAGGAAGCAGTTGACCAAAATTAGAGCTGAAATCAATCAAGCAGAAACCAGAAGTACAGTAGAGCAGATCAACAGGACTAGAAGCTGGTTCTTTGAGAGAATCAATAAAATTGACAGACCACTGGCAAGACTTATCCAAAAGAAAAGAGAAAGGACCCAGATTATTAAAATTATGAATGAAAAAGGAGAGGTCACGACGAACACCATTGAAATTGGAAGGATTATTAGAAATTTTTATCAACAGCTATATGCCAATAAACTAAGCAATCTGGAAGAGATGGAATCCTTCCTGGAAACCTATAAACTACCAAGATTGAAACCGGAAGAAATTGATTCCTTAAACAGGCCAATTAATTATGAAGAAATTGAGTCAGTGATAAACAACCTTCCAAATAACAAAACTCCAGGCCCGGACGGTTTTCCTGGGGAATTCTACCAAACATTCAAAGAAGAAATAATACCTATTCTCCTAAAGCTATTTCAAAAAATAGAAACAGAAGGAAAGCTACCAAACTCATTCTATGAGGCCAATATTACCTTGATCCCCAAACCAGGCAAAGACCCCCTCAAAAAGGAGAATTACAGACCGATTTCCCTAATGAATATGGACGCCAAAATCCTCAACAAGATACTTGCTAATAGAATCCAACAGTACATTAAAAGGATTATCCATCACGATCAAGTGGGATTCATACCTGGGATGCAAGCGTGGTTCAATATTCGCAAATCAATCAGCGTGATACATCATATCAACAAGAAAAGACTCAGGAACCATATGATCCTCTCAATCGATGCCGAAAAAGCATTTGACAAAATACAGCATCCTTTCCTGATTAAAACCCTTCAGAGTGTAGGAATAGAAGGTACATTTCTCAATCTCATAAAAGCCATCTATGAAAAGCCTACTGCAAATATTATTCTCAATGGGGAAAAGCTGGAAGCCTTTCCCTTAAGATCAGGAACTCGACAAGGATGCCCACTCTCGCCACTATTATTCAACATAGTACTAGAAGTCCTTGCAACAGCAATCAGACGACAAAAAGGGATCAAAGGTATTCAAATTGGCAAAGAAGAAGTCAAAATGTCTCTCTTTGCAGATGACATGATACTCTATATGGAAAACCCAAAAGAAGCCACTCCCAAACTATTAGAAGTTATAGAGCAATTCAGTAACGTGGCGGGATACAAAATCAATGCTCAGAAATCAGTTGCATTTCTATACACGAATAACGAGACCGAAGAAAGAGAAATTAGGGAATCCATCCCATTTACAATAGCACCAAAAACCATACGTTACCTTGGAATTAACTTAACCAGAGACGTAAAGGACCTATATTCTAGAAACTATAAATCACTCTTGAAAGACATTGAGGAAGACATAAAAAGATGGAAAGATATTCCATGCTCATGGATTGGAAGAATTAACATAGTTAAAATGTCCATGCTACCCAGAGCAATCTACACTTTCAATGCTATCCCGATCAAAATACCGAGGACATTTTTCAAAGAACTGGAACAAATAGTCCTTAAATTTGTATGGAAACAGAAAAGGCCCCGAATCTCCAAGGAACTGTTGAAAAGGAAAAACAAAGCTGGGGGCATCACAATGCCGGATTTCGAGCTGTACTACAAAGCTGTGATCACAAAGACAGCATGGTACTGGCACAAAAACAGACACATAGACCAATGGAACAGAATAGAGAGCCCAGAAATGGACCCTCGGCTCTTTGGGCAACTAATATTTGATAAAGCAGGAAAAAACATCCGGTGGGAAAAAGACAGTCTCTTCAATAAATGGTGCTGGGAAAATTGGACAGCTACATGCAAAAGAATGAAACTTGACCACTCTCTCACACCATACACAAAAATAAACTCCAAATGGATGAAAGACCTCGATGTGAGACAGGAATCCATCAAAATTCTAGAGGAGAACATAGGCAGCAACCTCTACGACATCGGCCAAAGCAACCTTTTTCATGACACATCCCCAAAGGCAAGAGAAACAAAAGATAAAATGAATTTATGGGACTTCATCAAGATTAAAAGTTTCTGCACAGCCAAGGAAACAGTCAGAAAAACTAAGAGGCAGCCCACGGAATGGGAGAATATATTTGCAAATGACACTACAGATAAAGGACTGGTATCCAAGATCTACAAAGAACTTCTCAAACTCAATACACGAGAAACAAATAAACAAATCAAAAAATGGGCAGAAGATATGAACAGACACTTTTCCAATGAAGACATACAAATGGCTAACAGACACATGAAAAAATGTTCAAAATCATTAGCCATCAAGGAAATTCAAATCAAAACCACACTGAGATACCACCTTACGCCAGTTAGAATGGCAAAAATAGACAAGGCAAGAAACAACAATTGTTGGAGAGGATGTGGAGAAAGGGGATCCCTCCTACATTGTTGGTGGGAATGCAAGTTGGTACAGCCACTCTGGAAAACAGTGTGGAGGTCCCTTAAAAAGTTAAAAATTGAGCTACCCTATGATCCAGCCATTGCACTACTGGGTATTTACCCCAAAGATACAGACGTAGTGAAGAGAAGGGCCATATGCACCCCAATGTTCATAGCAGCAATGTCCACAATAGCTAAATCGTGGAAGGAGCCGAGATGCCCTTCAACAGATGACTGGATTAAGAAGTTGTGGTCCATATATACAATGGAATATTACTCAGCTATCAGAAAGAACGAGTTCTCAACATTTGCTACAACATGGACGGCACTGGAGGAGATAATGCTAAGTGAAATAAGTCAAGCAGAGAAAGACAACTATCATATGATTTCTCTCATCTATGGAACATAAGAACTAGGATGATCAGTAGGGGAAGAAAGGGATAAAGAAAGGGGGGGTAATCAGAAGGGGGAATGAAACATGAGAGACTATGGACTATGAGAAACAAACTGAGGACTTCAGAGGGGAGGGGGGTGGGGGAATGGGATAAGCTGGGGATGGGTAGTAAGGAGGGCACGTATTGCATGGTGCACTGGGTGTTATACACAACTAATGAATCATCGAGCCTTACATCGGAAACCGGGGATGTACTGTATGGTGACTAACATAATATAATAAAAAATCATTAAAAAAAAAAAAAACACAGACATGCAGAATGTTGTGTTTCAGCCATACACACACACACACACACACACACACACACACCCCTACCACGTGTAAGCAATTAATTTTGAACTTGCTTTTCCTCCCACGAGCAGTCTATTTCATACATATTTCAAAAATAGTAAGTATATGTGTCCGTTTTGGTCAATCCAGTTACAAATTCCTTCTCTCCAAATTATGACCTTGATGATTTTCCTGATGTAACATTTCAAACAGTGAGTGAGTGTGTATTTATAAAATAATGTTACTTGGTATCTGTCATTTTCTGATCCTCATCCTCTGAACAAAAGGGGCCTCTGTCAATAGACTGGTGCTTCTTCTCCAGATGCGGTTATCTATAGGTAGAGAATTAACTTGTATTTACAGATAAACAAATATATATTCCCATTCACATGTTTTTCAAAATCATAATTACATTATATGTACACATCTGTAGCTTGCTTCCCCAATTAGTGTTATTCATCTCGGTTATCACATGCATTTCACTGGTTGCTGCGGTTTTGGCATTTAAAAATGTTTTTGTGTGTGTACATTTTTCAGTGAGTTCTCTGTAGCAGTCCTATATCTATCTCTTTGTTGGTTAATACATGTGCTTCATATTGCAAGCTAGTCGCTTTCAACTCTACTACATACTTACTCAGTGCTGCCGTACCGCTCTCCAGAGTGGCTGTACACTCACCAGCGGCACCTGTCAGTTCCCCTTGCCCAAATCACGCATCTAAAGGGAAGGTTGCATGTCTGGTTCTAAACACGGGCCTCGTCGGTGTCAGACAAACAGGCCAGATGATACTGGCTCTATCTCCCAGTAGCTGTGTGAACCTAGAAACACTTAAGCTCCTAGAGCCTCACCTTTGTGGTGTGTAAATGGAAATCCTGACTCCTACCTGAAGGGGACATTGTGAGGAGTTCAAGGGGAAACCGCCCTAAGGATCCTAGCATGATATTTGGTGCATCATCCACAATGCCAATGTTTGCTGCCTTCCCATCCCAACTGCTCCAATCTTTGACCGGGATGAAGTTTCTTCCCTCAATAGCAGCACCACGTTTTAGCGAGTATTTGCCAATGTAAGAGGAAGGGAAACACACGTACTCATCTGTTTAACGTAGGTATTTCAGTGCCATCTCTGTGACGTGCAGCATTTTGTGGAGCTGCGCTGGGGCAAAGTCCTTATCCTTTCCGTGGAACAATTCTGCTTTTCCTGTCCTCAGTCGGTACCCTCTATGTGCGCATCAGGACTGCGCATGACCTGGGCTTCTGGGAAGACCTTGACGCCCAGGAAGAGGTGACTGGGGATCTACTGGGAGGGACGCTGGAATGCGGGTCAGGAGCTCTTCCTGGGACTCAATGCCTGAGCCATCCCAGGGTAAGTTCCTTGCCCTGCATGTCCTACACTGTCCCATGGGTGTTCACTGAGCATCTGTCACTCTTCACACCTTCGGTGGCCCAGGGGCTGCAGAGGTCATGGTAGTGGTTTCACAGGGTCCAGGTCCTTGTGGAACTTGTGGTAACCTCTGTAGAACCTCCTTAATGTGTAAAGAGGAGGAAGGGCTCACTGGAGTCGCTCAGAGACTCCCCGAAGATGAGCTGGGCCTGACACAGTGGGCAGGGCTAATGGAGGCTGGATGAGAGGGAAGGGATGGGGAGTCCAGCCTGACTGGTGAAGAGTGGGGGCTCCCAGGGAAGCAGACATGGCTCAGAGGTAACTGATTGCACACTCCAGGGGGCTGAGACCATCCTGGCTCAGGAGCAATTGCAGGATTATTACGTATTTGCTTCTTTGTGATCTTACACAATCTTCTAGGAAGTCTGGGCGAGATCACAGCCTTGCCTGACCTAAAAGATACTTGGTTAGAGGTGTGTCCTCCTACCACTACCTCACCACCACCTTTTCTGATGCAAGCTAGGGCACTAAGAGCAGCCAGGCATCACTTCTTCCCACTTTATTCTATTCTGGAGGGGTGCGGACAGTGTCTAACCTTGTCTGCTCTAGGTCTGACGTTCCTGCCTTTGGATATGGCCATTGAAGGGGTATAAACTATTCACATCCAACCACCGGCTTTCTTCAGCACAAGACTTATAGGATGACGGTATGACAAAGGGCTGTGAATGGAGGGGGATTCTGGGATCACTAAAGGCACGATGTCACTAAATGAGAAGCCACGTGGGATCAATGGAATCCACGTTTAGGAAGAAGATAAGTAGCAGTTATGAGCTGGCACTGGGGCTAGGGACCACAGGCAGGGATCCCAGGGCTAAGGGTATCTGCTCAGTCAGGGATAGGTTCTGAGACAAAGTATTGGGAGCAGAGAGTAACACACAGGATCTGGAGGTATTCTGAGCGAAGGCACCCAAGTTAGTTGGAGATGAGGGATGGAAAAGGGCATCGCCAGGCCACTCCCTCCTGGAGTTCCTGCAGCTGCTTCTGGGCCTCCTTCCGCACAGAGGCTCCTGGGCCCTGATGGGGGATAGGGAGGGGTCCACCCCCCACCCCCACCAGCAGCAGCCTTTGTGAGAAACACACCTCGTTGGAGGTGGTCCGGGTACTTGATGCCTTTGTGCTTGATGGGCAGGAAGAGAAGCAGCCTATGGGAAATAATGCCTCTTTTATTATTTCATGAGCTAAGCCCACATGGAATTCCACAGCCCCAGCCTCTCTGCCACCCTCCCCTGAAGCAGAGTGAGCCAGCGCATGGGGAAGTGAACAGAGCAGCTGCTGCTGGAACCTTCCTGTCCAGGCTCCCATTGCTACCCTCCGTCCTAAACAGTCTTTCCACCTCATACTCCATAACCGTATCACAGACAATCCACCCGTTCCTTGGTACAGGCATCTACAGTGGACTCTGCCCGTCACAGATGTTTGATCAGCATGGAGACTGTGGAAATAAGGAGCAATAAAAGACATAGGAAAATCTGCATCCTAAACATAAGTTTAAAAACAGTTCTATCTTAATAAAAGAAGATGTTGCTTGAGGGATGGTTTATATGCTATGTAGTTTCCTTTTTAAAATTAAGTCTTAGTTTAATTCCAGTATAGTTAACATACAGTGTTCTGTTAGTTTCAGGTATATGATACAGCGATTCAAAAATTCCATACATCACCCGGTGCTCATCACGACAAGTGCACTACTTAATCCCCATCACCTCTTTCAACCCCCCCCCCATAACCATCTGTTTGTCCTCCACAGTTAAGAGTCTGATTCTTCATTTCTCTCTTTCTCTCAATCTCTCTCTCTCTCTTCTCTCTCTCTCTCTCTCTCTCTCTCTCTCTCCCCTTGCTTGTTTGTTTTGTTTCCTAATTTCACATATGAGCGGGATGACACGGTATTTGTCATTCTCTGATTGATTTATTTCACTTAGAACTATACTCTCTAGCTCCATCCATGTCATTGCAAATAAGATTTCATTCTTTTTTGTGGCTGAGTGATATTCCATCACACACACACACACACACACACACACACACGTACATATGTATATATAACACATCTTCTTTATCCATTCATCTACTGATGGACACTTGGGCTGCTTCCGTATTCTGGCTGTTGTAAATAATACTGCCATAAACATAGGGGTTCGCATATCCCTTTGAATTTGTGTTTTTGTATTTTTTCGGTGTGTACATAGCCTGTGGTGCGATTACTGGATCGTAGGGTAGTTGTATTTTTGACTTTTTGAGGAACCTCTATACTGTTTTCCAGAGCGGCTGCACAAGTTTACATTCCCATAAACGGGGTTCCCTTTACTGCACATCCCCGCCAACAGTTGTTGTTTCTTATGTTTCTGATTTTAGCCATTCTGACTCGTGTGAAATGATATCTCGTTGTGGTTTTTTTTTTTTTTAGAGACTGTATTTATTTGACAGAGAGAGACACAAGCGGGAGAGGGAACACAAGCAGGGGGAGTGGGAGAGGGAGAAGCAGGCTTCCCGCTGAGCAGGGAGCCAGACACGGGGCTCGATCCCAGGACCCTGGGATCAGGACCTGAGCTGAAGGCAGGCCCTTAATGGCTGAGCCACCCAGGCGCCCCAATCTCATTGTGGTTTTGATTTGCATTTCCCTGATGGCTAATGATGTTGAACACCTTTTCTTTTCTTTCTTTTTTTTTTTTTTTAAATTTTATTTTTTTGACAGAGAGAGAGAGAGAGAGAGAGCACACGAGGGAGAGAGCACAAGCAGGGGAAACAGCAGAGGGAGAGGGAGAAGCAGGCTCCCCCCTGAGCAGTGAGACTGACTGGGGCTCAGTCCCAGGACCCTGGGATCATGACCTGAGCCGAAGGCAGGCGCTTAACGACTGAGCCACCCAGGCACCCCGAGCACCTTTTCATATACCTGTTGGTCATTTGTATATCACCTTTGGAATAATGTCTATTCAGGTCCTTTGACCATTTTTTGATCAGATTATTATTTTTATGTTATTGAGGTGTATGAGTTCCTTATATAGTTTGGACATTAACCCTTTAGCAGATAGATGGTTTGCAAATATTTTCTCCCACTCCGTAGGTTGCCTTTTAATTTTGTTGATTATTTCTCTTGCTGTGCAAAAGCTTTTTAGGTTCATGTGGCCCCATTTACTGATTTTCGCTTTCATTGCTTCTGTGTCTTTGTGTCATATGCAAAAAAATCATTGCCAAGAACATCGCCAAGGAGCTTTCCCCTTATATTTTCTTCTGGGAGTTTTATGGTTCCAGGACTTACATTTAAATCTTTGATTCATTTTGAGTAAATTTTTGTAAGTGGTGTTAAGATAGGGGTCCAGTTTCATTCTTTTGCATGTGAATGTCCAGTTTTCCTAGCACCATTTCTTTTTTTTTTTTAAACATTTTATTTATTTATTCGACAGAGACAGAGACAGCCAGCGAGAGAGGGAACACAAGCGGGGGGAGTGGGAGAGGAAGAAGCAGGCTCCCAGCAGAGGAGCCTGATGTGGGGCTCGATCCCAGAACGCCGGGATCACGCCCTGAGCCGAAGGCAGACGCCCAACCGCTGTGCCACCCAGGTGCCCCCCTAGCACCGTTTCTTGAACTGACTATCCTTTCCCTGTTGAATATTCTTGGCTCTCTTAGGAAGTATTAGCTGACGGGTTATGCATGGGTCTATTTCTGGGCTCTCTGCTCTGTTCCACTGGTCCACGTGTATGTTTTTATGCCAGTACCATACCGTTTGATCATTGATGGCTTTGTAATGTAGTTTAAAAGCAGGAGGCGTGATGCCTCCAGCTTTGTTCTTCTTTCTCACATTGCTTTGGCAATTCTGGGTCTTTTGTGGTTCCATATAAATGTAAAGCCTTTTTTCGGTTCTGCTTGTGTGGAAAATGGCAGTGGTGTTTTGATAGGGATCGCACTGAATCTACAGATTACTTGGCGGTAGTATGGATACTTTAACAATATTAATTCCTTCCATCCGTGAACATGGAGTATCATTCCATTTATTTGTGTCTTCTCCAGGTTCTCTCGTCAGTTCAGCATATAGATATTTCACCTTCTTGGTTAAATTGATTTGTAAGTATTTTATTGTTTTTGATGCTAGTGTAAATGGGATTATTTTCTTGGTATCTTTTTTTTCAGTGGTTCACTGTCAGTGTGTAGATGTGTGACTAATTTCTGTATGCTGAATGTGCATCCTGCAACTTTACTGTATTCACTGTGATCTTGTTGGTTTTTTTTTTTTATCTCATTTTATCATGATCACAGAGTGACTTAGTCTGATGTTGGTGTTCTGTGTGATGGGTGACAATCAACAGGAGGACAATATAACCTAGCTGTGAGTGTCAGGTGATTTCATGATGGAGAATGGTTGGGTAGACAGCAAGAAAAATTTGAGAGACTGCATATTCTCAATGAGAGAGATAGAGATTGCTGGTGTGGACAAAGCCAGGTATAGACGGAACCACTGAGACAACCAGACCTGTTATACAGAGGTAAAGGCTCTACATTTTTTTTTTTCATCTGAGTGCATGATGAGCAAACTTGGGCACCACTATGCTAGAAGGTAATGGAAACGGGGCTCAAATCCAGATCTGCCTCACTCCTGTTCACAGGTCTATAACCAGTGAGATTTGGTACTACCCTCTCTTAGAGAGGAGGCCAGCATGGGGGAAGAGACGAACTTGTCCTGGGGACCATTTTCACATAAGGAAGTGAGGCAACAGGCAGATCCTACGCTGTGGCAGCCAGTTAAGGGTGAAGACCAGGTTGAAAGAAGTGAGGTGTGGCTGTTTATTCTCATACAATGCACTATCATATACCCTTGACGTTTCTACAGGGGAAAGCTTGTCATGTTTGAGGTTTTCAACCATTTTCTTCTCATATTCAGTTTGATGCTCAATATACTGTTTAATGTGTACATTGCACTTTCACCAGTAGAAAGTCAATTTCCTTTCCATTGTGGACATTCACCTCTACACTTTAAACAAACACCCTATGCTCATGCCTTCTGCCTAATAATTTCTTTTCCCAGCTCCTGAAAATGGATTGTCTCAATGGGCGGTCAAGGACTGCTTTGTATTCAGCCATATTTGTTTTGAGAAAGTAATGGATGGTACTTAAACTAGGTTTTGGTGCACTGCCAAATTAGTCAGATTCGAGGGTTTCATTCAAAGTGCCCATGAATATGTATGAAGGCATCTTCATCTTAACCTCAAATTCTGTAGTTTGTGTTACCTATTAGCAAACATGTCGTAATGCAGATTTTAATTGTAATGCTTAAAAATGAAACTCTTTAATTTCGAGAAAACAAGTTCTTTTTGAGAAACACATATTCCTTCAAGCCTTGCCAATGGCATTCTTACAATTGTTAATTCGTTTTCACTGGGAAAGGATATATAGCTTTCCTTCTCTGTTAAAAGCAATATCTGGGTAACAGATGTCTGGGTGATAAACGGTAGAAACAGAAACAAAGAATTGTCTCAAATAGTCACAGTAAATTGAAGCTAGAATTTTAAATAGTTTTCAGGTGTCAGGAAGGGAACCCCAAAGGTTTACTATGTGAGTGTTTTGTGGCGTTGCTAGTTATTTGCATTTCTCCCTCCATCCTTGAATGTATTTTCCACACTGTCTAAACTGAGTGGGAATTCCCATTATGTTCATAAACAAAGCCTATAAAAGTATCTCCGATAATTAATGCAAGACCAGGTGAAGCAGTAGGAATCATGAAAAGGCTTTGGCTTCAGAAGATGTGGATTCCATTCTGGGCTCAGCCAATGACTAGGAGCATGACATGTGACCGTGTGGGACATTAAGGCCCCAGGCACCAGCTTCCCTGTTCAGGGAGTGAGGATTCTCTTCCTCATAGGGTCTTTGCCAGAATTTATTGGAATCACAAGGCAGTGAAGGTCACACAGGTGCTTTAGCCTCAGCCATGCCTGGAATCTGAGGCTCAGTTTCCTCATCCGTAAAGAAGGAATCACCATGTGGACTTTGTGGTTACATCAAAGGGATTAAATGTTATTATGTAGATTAAAATATAAGTCGGTGTCATATTACATATATAATTAGTGAGAATATAAAGAAGGCTGAGATCTCCTCAGGGGTTAATGGAAATTTTTGCTTCCTTTTTTAGGTTTTTTTTTTAATGACTTTTGAAATTCTGAAATATATTTAAGAGCATTCCATAAAGCGAATTATTTAAAAACGCCCAAAACTTGTTGGCGAGGATGTAGAGAAAAAAGGGCACTGTTGGTAGGAATGCAAACTGGTGCAGCCACTGTGGAAAACGGTATGGAGCTTCCTCAGAAAATTAAAAATAGAATTACCACGTATGATCCAGTCATTCTACTACTGGTAGCCAGTAGAAAACGAAAACACTAATTTGAGAAGAAAGAAAATAAAAGCCAAAGAAAATGAAGACACTAATTCGAATAGATATATGCACCCCTACATTTATTGCAGCATTATTTCCAAAAGCTAAGTTACACACACACACACACACACACACACACACACACACACAGTGTATATATGGTATATATAACATGGTGTGTGTGGGGGGGGTGTGTGTGTAATGGAATATCACTCAGCCATAAAAAAGAGTGAGATCTTGCCATTTGCAACAACATGGACGGACCTAGAGGTTACAATGCAAAGTGAAATAAATCAGTCAAAGAAAGACAAATAACATTATTTCACTCATAGGTGGAACTTAAGAAACAAAACAAATGACTAGAGGAAAGAGAAAGAAAGAAAGAAAGAAAGAAAGAAAGAAAGAAAGAAAGAAAGAAAGAAAGAAAGAAGAAAGAAAGAAAGAAAGAAAGAAAGAAAGAAAGAAAGAAAAGAAAGAAAGGGAAAGGAAGGAAGGGAAAGGAAGGAAGGAAGGAAGGAAGGAAGGAAGGAAGGAAGGAAGGAAGGAAGGAAAGAAAGAAAAAGAAAGAAAAAAACCCAGACTCTTAAATAAAGAAAACAAATTGGTGGTTACCAGAGGGGAGATGGGTGGAGGGATGGGTGAAATAGATAAAGGGCATTAAGAGTTCACTTATTGTGAGGAGCACTAAGTAATGTACAGAATTGTCGAATCATTATATTGTACACATGAATCTAATATAATGCTGTATGCTAATTGTGCTTCACTTTGAAGAAAATACCACCACCACCACGAATGACTTTCTAACTTACAGTTCTACCTCTGGAAGTTTCGTTTGTTCTCTGCAATGCAAAACCGTATCTCCTAAAAATCACAGACTGTCATTACAGTACTTTCATTGGATCCTTTAGAGAAGGAAGCATCAATCTGGAGCTGCAACAGCTTCTCTGAAGTACACGCCCTCATTGTTGTCTGTGGAACAGCTCTACAGTCCAATTTCTAAACTGACCTGTGTCCTGCACATCCCCCTCAAAAGTAGAAGAGGCAAATCTGTGGCAAATCTTCAGGTAAGATATTTGAAAAACTTCAGAATCTTTAGTCTACCCTGTGGAGCCACAGCCCATCAGAACGTTTGAGCTCACAGTCTTTCGTCCCCTTTCACATGAAAAGTGTATCTGGAGATGGTAAAGGTGATGGGGTGAGTAGATGCCTAAAGGTAATCAAACCAGTTAGGGTTTGAGTGTCTGAGACTTCTCACAGGAAGTGAATGCTTCAACTGAGATTGGAGGCAAGGAGGAATTAACCAGCAGAATAAAGAGAGGGTGGAGACTAACCAGATATAGCAGGAAGGAAATACCTGGTAACCTGGCTCATCTCTTGGGAGACCCAGTGTGGAAATCCCTTACCCAGCAGTTTGGCATGCTGAGAAAAACTTTGTGATACTTAACAAGACTATAGAAAGTTCCTGAACCCTTTCTGCCCTCTCTGCTCCCACCTCAGGCCTATAATATCCACCAGCCCTCTAAGGGGTGTGTGATCTTATTACTATGATTTCTCTCTGTGAAATCCTTATAAAGAAGAAAGAAAATCGTTTGGTAAAGCCGTTTGAGCATGATTTTAATTTGCATGCCGTTTTATCACTCGCAGTGCAAAATATAACTTTTAATTGCTGCTTCTCTCCTTATCCCAGATAATATTTTTCACTGGAGAAAATTCAGGAATTGGAGGTCCATGCCATCTGATGAACATGTCTAGAATGGCAGCTTAGACATCACTTAGCAGGGATCCTTGGAAGGAGGAAGGGAGGGAGGTCCCTCCCCAGAGGGAAACTTCTGGAAGATTTTGTGGGAAATGAAGCATTAAGGGTGAGTCAGAGCCCGTGTACATTAAATCCAGTAGCAAGAACTTTTCTTCAGCCCCTCCCAACTATAACAGGAAACCAATAAGCGTGTGATTGAGAGACAAAAATAATGTGAAAAAAATATATAGATTTAGATATATACAGTTAAGCCACACACATACGTATGATTTTCGTAATGAAATTTCCAACCAGGTATATACTACAATGCTATAAAATCTTATATCAGTTATTTTTTGGATTTCAAGTTGATGTATTTATTTCAAAATCAAATGCAGTGTAGGAATGTGTATTTATTAGAAAAATATTTTTGTCTGTATTTTTTATCTTGTTACACAGCAAGATGTATTTCCGTGGTAATTTCATTTATATCCCCCAGATATACTTCCCTGTGCACAGTAATATATAAGTACATTTACATGGACATATATATTCTTCCAAATTTTGCTCACAATATGTGTATACTATTCTCCATATGTTATATATATATATGTGTGTGTGTGTGTGTGTGTATGTATATACATATATGGAAATACATGCACACACAAACATACATACATGCATGTGTAATTGTTTTGTACATGTTTAATCTTATAAGTTTGTAATGTATAGTTCTTATTTGAATTGTTTCAGTGGACTTCGAGCGACAATCTTTTATTAATCAGATTCATTTATATAATAGAATACTAAACATTTGCCTTTAAAACACATTCCATGCGTTTTTCCCAATAATTTGCATTTCTTTATATGTGACATTTCTGTTTGGGATAGAGAAAGTTATTTTTTTTCTTTAACTTCCCTTTAATTTGTCCAATTAAGTTTGCAACAGAGTTAAAAGTTTTTCTTGGGTCACATATCTGGTTTTGAATGCCCCAGGTGTTCATGTCATGCTGGCAGGGTACTCAAACAACCTTTTCCTCAATGTCTTTGTCTTGGAGATGATGGTGGAGATGAAATCCCATTCCTCAGGCCTGGAGGCCTGAATAGGGGGCCACATGGATAGCACTGTCCTGGGGGTGGTGTGTGTGGCCCAACCAGGAGCAGAGGAAAAGTAACCTCCAAGGAGGGGAGGAAATGATCATTTACAGAATTATTTTAAGCCAGAGGCACTTTACATGGTATCTCCAATGACCTTACAAGTATTCAGTTATTTTGCCCATTATTTACACATGTAGAATGAGGTGTAAAGCTCTTTTCCATTGTGCCCTGAAGCCCTCAATGCTTTGAATGACGAATTCTCACTGGGCTAGTATTTGATGCAACCCTAGGTGTTTCTTGTTTTGTTTTCTGTCGTAGCTGTATTATTTTTAAATGAAGAAAACCCATGAAAATTAAAGCAATTTCTGTACTATCAAAAGAAAAAAAAATAAAAGTTTGAAAAGAAGGGAGTAAATATTTGCAAACAATATTACAGAATTCGTGCTACTGGGCTAGAAGATGAAGGACTTTTGTTTATCAGTGGAGAAAGGGGCAAACGATAACAAATAATTTACATAAAAAGCAGAATGCTTCTCCAGTACACATCTGGAAAGGTGCCACACTGCATTAACTGAAGAAATGGCAATCTGGAGATGTTGTAATAAGTAAGTGAAAACACCAATTTGTGGAAAATTATTTATGTGATTGCAAATTTTTTTGAAAGTGTGTATCTATAACCACATAACTACACAAATATTTTAAGGTAAGTGTACACATTACCTAAAGAGAAACACCCCTGGAAAATGTGCACCAATCTATTCACATCAGGTATCTTGGATATCTGTGAGTTGGGGTGAGGGGATCATACAGATGAAAGGTGCAGAATGATTTCATTTTCTAAGTATACGTTTTTAATGTTTAGCATTTTGCCATTAGGCTAATTTGCTGAGAGAAACACTTGAAAATATCTAATAGCCAATTCACAAGCAAAGTTCACATATACTTACCATGTTATGAAAATGTTCACATGATACTGTTTAATTAGCAAATACAAACTTCAGCTCTTGACCTGACAGTTTACGTGTGTGTGTGTGTGTGTGTGTGTGTGTGCGTGTGTGTGTCTTACACTTCCCTTCCCCCCAAATGTTCACACCCTCATGTGCAGAGTTTTCTTCACCTCTCTCAGGGACTGAATTTTCTCTCTCAGGGCATGGAGATCCAGGAAGGGATTGTGGGCAAAGAGTAGAAAATTCCAGAAAGTAGTGGAAAATTCCAGCAAGTTCTGGCTAATGCACTGGAGCCCAGGCGCCTCCCTCCTTCTTTTCCCCATGTAAAGCCCTCTGGTCTGAGACTTTCAGAGCTACAGTTCTGTCTCTGACCACTAAGGGGCATCTACCTATGCTGACTGTATTTTTTGGTGAAGAAAAAGGCATGATTTGTTTTATTCTATCTCATTACAGTGACCCACCAAACTCTGTTTGCTATTTCCTTTTTAGTTTCCAGGTCTGCTCTGTGTGTGTGTGTGTGTGTGTGTGTGTGTGTGTGTGTGTGTATGTGTGTGTGTGTGAGAGAGAGAGAGAGAGAGAGAGCGGGATGGGGTGGAGAGAGAGAGAAAGAGAGAGAGTGTTGTTTCTGTTTTTGTTTGCTTGTTTCGGTGGGGGAGGGTAAATTTGTTTGTTTGCTATTATCTCTCTGGAAGGAGCTGGAGATAATGCCAGCCGTGTGATTATTTTCAGAACATTCTGTTATTTTGCTCTAACTTAAAAAAATCCCACATATTGCAGCAAGAATTTAGTTCGGCTACATGTGCATGGACATGTCACCGCCGTTCCATGGAGCTCAGTTGTAGTCTCTGTTTCTCCAGGTAGCATCTGAATGACTCCAAACAAGCTCCAGCACCTCATTAAGCTGCAGCAACCTTGCAAAGCTGGTGACTGTGATATCAGACTCCCCTTGTGAGGAATCCATGACAGAGCAGATGCAATGTAGCAAGTCCAGAGCCTGGCCTATAGCTGACACTCAGAGTTCTCTGGGTTTGCAGAATGAGGGAACAAGATGTATTGCAGTGGATACAGAGGCATGCAGAGCTCCCTGTGTTTGTAGCTGCAAATACCTGGGTCCCACCCCTCTTGATTCTAGCTGGCCTTTTCTGCAGGGCTGAACCAGTTGGAAACAGCTCCCTGGCAGGCTGGTAACAAACTCAGGGGGCAGTATTTGTACGAAGTGAAGTCTCCTCTGGCAGCTGAGGCTCTCTTCTCTATGCCTTTGAGGAAGGGACTTCCTGTAAGGATTCCATCTTGTTTGTGTGACGCTGACAAAGTGGTTTGTGGCCTGCTCTCACCTTCCTCAGCAGCTGTCCCTGGTTGTCTCCAAACCTCCAGCTCCAGACCCCACGGATTCTCTTCACAAGCAACCTGGGAGGACACTGGTGACAGGTCACTGCCTTCAGTCCACACCATGGGTGAGTTGGTCAGCACGAGGCCTTGGCCTCAGATCCCCAGAAGGTATGAGGGGTTCTGGGTCCCTTCCCCCACCCCACCCCACCGGCCACCCAGCCAACCCCCGTTTAGAGGAGCGGGGGAGAGGACCCAGGCTGACTACTTCTGCACTCTCTTGAGGAAATGGGCCAAGTGGGCCCTGACATTCCCATCCTGGTTCCACAGGGAAAACCTCCTCTCCTATGGAAGTGGTCAAGGCTGAGGAGAATTTTTTTTTCACTGGTTGAGGGGATAGACCTGACTTATGTGGTCCTCACAGGTCCAGACTTTGGAGAGTGGGGAGGGTCCCCAAGGTTGGCTGGGTGGGAGGCAAAGGGAAGGGGGTTGGTGTAAATTAACATTCTTTGGATGCCTACTAGAGGTGGGGGAGGGGCAGAGACCCCACCATTACCCTTGACGCTTACATCAACTACTCAGGGTATATTGCATTACCCCCATAGACGTTTCTTGAGGTTGGCCTTACAGCCCAGCATATGACCGATTCTGGAATGTTCCATGTGTAGTGGCTATGTGCACTGTTCCATGCCAATTAAGTAAATTTGTTAATTTACTTAATTCTCATTTTAAAATCTCCACCTAGTGGAACTTATGTCTGCCATTTTGTGTGTCACTCAAGGAGGTGTGTTCCCACTGTAATCGTGAGTTTATCCATTTCTCCTTTTGCTGTCATTGTTTGCTTTGCATGTTTTGGCTCTGTGTTAAGATATGCACACACATTTAGCATTTTGTATTAATGGCTTCTTTTTCCATTGAACCTTTTATCATAAAGAAATCTCCCTCTTTTCTCTAGTAACGGTTTTTTGTTTTGTTTTGTTTTTTCTTGAAGGACTACCTTTCCCTTTAGTAATATGGGTATACCAGGTTTCAGTAGGTTAACGTGTAAATGGTATACATTTTGCCAAATTTTATTTTTATTTTCAAATTTTCTAAATCATTTAAATCTTGCATGTGTCTCCTTTAAGGAGCATTTGATGGAATGGTTTCATTCCAGTCTCGTAATATCCGTCTTTCTCTTTGGAATATCCAGTCTGAAACTTTCAATGTAAATACAGATACAACTTGGTTTCTGTATACCATATTAACTGCACATTTATTTCTGCCTGTTGTTAGGCCCCTTTCCTCTCCTTTCCCTGAAATGATTTAATATTTTCTTTTAGAGGGAGAGAGGGGTGGGGAGGGGCAGGGGGAGAGGGAGAGAGAGAATGGCTTGATCTCACAACCCTGAGATCATGACCTGAGCCGAAACCAAGAGTCGGACCCTTGGGGTGCCTGGGTGGCTCAGTCAGTTAAGCGGCAGCTCTTGGTTTTGGCTCAGGTCATGATCTCGGGGTCATGGCCTCGGGATTGTGAGACAGAGCCCAGAGTTGGGCTCCTTGCTCAGCGTGGAGTCAGCTTGAGATTATCTCCCTCTCCCTCTCCCTCTCCCTCCTACTCTGCCCTCCCCTCCCCCTCCTACTCTGCCCTCCCCTCCCCCTCCTACTCTGCCCTCCCCTCCCCCTCCTACTCTGCCCTCCCCTCTCCCTCCTACTCTGCCCTCCCCTCCCCCTCCTACTCTGCCCTCCCCTCCCCCTCCTACTCTGCCCTCCCCTCCCCCTCCTCCATCTCTCTGCCTCTCTGTCTCTCTCTCTCTCAAATAAATAGATAAATAAAATCTTTAAAAAAAAATTGTTACCTCATTTGGCTGGACAGTTAAACATTCTTTAGCCATTCTTGTAGCATTGACCCTTAAGACTATGATATACTTTTTTTTACCTTTTCATGGTCTTATGTAAATTCCTTCTTTAAAGCTCTTCAGACGGTGAAAGAACTTTGGAACACTTTGATTCCTTTTTTTTTTAATAATTTTTATTTTGTTATATTAGTCACCATATAGTACATCCCCAGTTTTAGATGCAATGTTCCATGATTCCACTCACACTCTCCCAGTGTATTGCCATGAATTTTAATTCTATGTATATTTAAACCCCTAGAAGAAATTAGTGTCCTGGTGCTATATAGTCAATACTTAGTTAGACTTGCCTACATATTCACAAATGCCATTAGTCTTTCTTTCCTGCATCTTTGTGCCTCCATCTGGGATTGTATTTCTTCTGCCTGAAGAAGAACCTTTAATATTTCCTTTAGTTTGAGTCTTCGGGTCACAAATTTCCCCAGTTTTGCTACATTAACATCGCTTTGAAATGTACATCTTTTCTTTAGGAATGTTTTTCCTTAAAGCATACTTTGTCTCCTATTAGTATTGTCATACTGACTTGATTATCCTGTTACTTTGGGAAAGTTCTCAAGCAAGAGCTCTTCAAATGCCACTTCTTCACGTTTCCCTCTCTTTCATTCTGGGACTCAAATGAAGCATGTGTTAGATATGCTCACAACATCTCCCTTAATTCTCTCCCTCTCTCTTTTGGTATCTTCCATATTTTGTCTCTCCGGGCTTTTCTGGATATTGTCATCAGATCTAACTTTCACTTCTCTAATTCTTTCTTCAGGCGGGAACTCACCTTTGACCCTTGAACCATAACACCAAACTTTCAGGGTGGATTTTGTTATCCCCCCCCCCAGGGCAGAGGAGGGAGCTGTGAGTTAGAGATGACAGGCAACTTGCCCCAGGTCACCCAGCCCGAAAAGGGCAGAGCAAGGGCTAACATCACAGATTAAACCCTAGGCCCAAACCCTTTCCTTTGCGCTCGTTTTCTTCTTGGCTGCAAGCGAGCCCCACCTCTCATCTCCCGGGAAATGGAAACACAGCGAAGTTTTTCAACCTTTTTGGCACCGTGCTCTATTTCATTGTAGATGATAAAGCCAGTGATAGTTCTTCATTAGCCATGATCTTTCCCCAGAACCGTTTGTGGTATTGGGACCACTGATGTGTTGTTCTCAATTTCAGGGCATAATGACGTAGGTAACTCCTTACAAAGAAGAACAAGATGCTGGGGTATTTACCGAAGGAGATACAACAACTGGTCTGAACAAGTCAGTTCTGGCGGTCATTCTTCGTCCCACCAGCAACAAGATGGAGATCCAGCAACAAATGGCGCTCACACAAGCACCCGAGTAAGATAGTAAGTGACCAGTCAGCATAGCTGAAGTGTACCAGCCAGTGGAATACATAGCCCTGTAGTTGAATATGTCATTCCCTTCTCCAACCTGGAAGAGTGAAGAGTGATAGAATCAGGTTAATGGTTGAGCAAACTTTATTGTACCCTGGTATCAGTGGGCAAACGTGTAATGGAAGACTTTCTGAGCACGTGTGGACTACTTCCTTCTCTCCACTTCCCCACAGCGCTCCCTATGCCATTCCACCGCGTCATCGGAGAGGCAATTTTCAGAAACAAGACCAAACCCAAGCTAACGTGGAGGGAAAGCAAAAGCCTCCAGAGAGAAGAGTGGAGCAGGAGAGGCAGGATGAGACCATGGGGAAATGGTACAAGATCATTGTGAGTGTCCTGGCAAAATGGACCTAATAGGTAGAAGAAAGTGAACAGAGGGAACTGTGTTGGACTCGCGTAGAGATGCTAGGTACTTTTTGGGGGGCAGAGGAGTGAGTAATCGGTCTTTTTATTACTAGCATCATCACATTTGCTACATTACATATGTTAACATCCTAGTTAACATCCTAGATCAGGTAAGGGCAGACTCAGAGAAGCAATACAAAGGGGACAGACTGACTACAGGGAGAATCAGGTAAGTCGTCTAAGAGCAGAGGAAACTACAGCCAAGGAAATGGAGCAACTCCACACCGGAAGGCTCAGTTTAGCTCTAGCCGACTGTGGGAGGAGGTTGAGTCTCTGGGGTCTGTTGGAGAAGCGGGCTAAGGCACCCTGCCCTGAGCTAGGATCACTTGGACCTTTATAAAAGGAAGTACATGTTAAACATCTTAAGTCGATTATTTGAAGAAAAGTGTTTGAATGGAAGGAAAGGTTATTTGGGAAATCCATGTCTGGTACAAAAGTTTGCAATAATGGATAATGTCTTCTCATAAGAAATTATTTTAAAGCCCCCCACCCACCCACCTAAGGGTATGAAAGGAAGACATGGTTGGGTCTTATCTTAACCTTGGATTCCATTGTGTCAATCTCTTCTCCCATCTCTCCCACCTCCCTGCCTCCTAGATTCCATTCGGCATCAAATATGATGAGAAGTGGCTGCTGGATCTGATTCAGGGACAATGCAGTGTCCCATTCACCCCCATCGAGGTAAGAGAAAACAGTGAAGCAGATGAGAAGAAACAGGGCAGATGAGCAGTGGCTCGGGTCTCATATTCTCTTTCTCTTGCCATTCTCCCTACAGTTTCACTATGAGAGAATGCAGGCCCAGTTCTTTGTTGAGGATGCCAGCGTTGCCTTTGCATTGAAGGGTGTCAACGGCAAGATCTGGGATGAGGCTAACGAAAGGGTGCGTGTCAAGGGCATGGCTGGGGCTAGTTAGGGGCAAGAGGGCAGGACAGGGGCAAGGTCTTGTGTCAGATTTCCTGGTACTTACCCAGCCCCTCTTGTGTTCCCTACAGATCTCTATCTTTATCTACCCCTCTGGCACACCCCACTCTGTGCAGAAGGAGCTGAAGTCAGAAAAGGTGGAGCAGACAAAGGTAATGCAGACTCAAGACTGGTTGTGCATCCACATCCAGGCCCGCACCTTCTTCCCACACCTATTGCCCCCCATCTCCACCTCAAACTCAGAGCCACTGACCCCATCTCTAACTCTGCAGCTGCCCATGAACAAACGATATGTAGTCTCCCAGCAAGCTCTTAACATCCAGAGAGTCCACTTTGGCCCTGGTATGTCTCCATCAGTAATTCTAGGGCAGGTGAGGGCAGAGGAGCCTGTCTGGGAAGGAGCCTTACGGATGCTAACGTGGGGAGGGGTTGGTGCTGGAGCTGTGCCAGCCGGGCCTCTCTCAGCCTTCTGATTCCTTCCTCTCGCCTTCTCGGAGACTTGATCACCCATGATATTGAAATGGTACCGAGTCTTAGAAACAGCATGGCTGCCACCCTGCAGACCCATGAAAAGAACATGCCCGAGGTGAGGACTCAGGCCCAGTGCTGAGACTGATGGTGAAGGTGGGAGAGATTAGGTAGCAGAGGCAGATTGGTCTCAGATATCCCCTGTTGGGGTCCTCACTGTAACTCTTCCCTCATCATAGCTTTTGCCCTCGAACCCGAGCAACAAGACCCCCTGCCAGCTGGACAGCCTGTGCAACACTCTGCAGAATGCCGCCAGCATCAAGAACTTGAACCTCTCCAACAGTGAGGTGAGGTGTGGTACCCAGGTCCTTCTTTGAAAGGAAGGTGGGGAGAGCTCACGGGGTGGTGACAAGAGTCAGGGAAGTGGATTTGTTGGAAAAGGGAAGGGCTGGGGGTGCAGGGTCATCCGGGCCATCTTTCTCTGCTCCGTGTGTTTCCTCCCCGTAATTGTAGGTGAAGTCTGCAGGGGAGTTGGACCAGGGCAAAAGTCTGCAGCCAGAAGAGATGAGTGCCGGCGGAAGCCCCCCATGCACCGCCTTCCCTGATAAATCAACCAACATAAGGTCAGTTGTACACTGTGTCACCCTGTGGGACTCTGAACTCTGCCTGACGGTGCCTGTTTGGAGGAGGCAGCAGCTCTGTGCCTTTGGCGGGGGGGGGGGGGGGCGGAAGTGTGATCCACGAAGCAGGGCTCCCCTTCCTCACTAGGGCCAGAGTGACCACCTTGAACCACATGCTGTGACCTGGACTGACAAGGGTCCTCCAGCCCAGGGCCTCATGCTGAGACAGGCCTTCCTGCCTCCCTGCCGAAACAGGGCTTCCCTCCCTTGTTCTGAGAGGGACCCTCCTTTCCTTGAACCAAATGTATCCCCCCTCCAATTCCAGGCTGCCTTGGCGGCTTTCCTGCCCCACGTTGAGGGCCGAGGTCCTGGGGGACTGCCAACATGACATCCATTCCTTTGACCCGCTGCCAGGAGCTGGGCCCTCCCTGGGAGAAACCAGGGTTCCCTGAGTCAGGGGGCCGGTAGTGGGTGACTGCCGGTGAGCAGAGGGCTTCCTGAGGCAGGAATGGAGGACAGAGGGCAGAGGTGCCTGAGAGGACAGAAGGACAGGCCTCTCAGAGGCTCCGCCCCCTCCCCTCCCTCCACACGTCACATCATCCCGAATGGTCCTTCGGAGGAGCCCTGGGTAGCCCGACACGGGTATAATCCCTCAGGCAAGGAACCGACTGAGACGGGCACAGGTGCACTGGGGCCATCAGGAGGGAAGGCGGTGATCATAGGAGGGGACCACAGACCCTCGGCTCCACGCTGACCTGGGGTTTGGCCCACTACTCCTTCTGGGGTAGGTCTCCTGCCCCCGTGGCTGCCTCGTTCCCCATGTCGGGCTCAGACTGAGCTCACACAGGTGACAAAGGTTCAACCGGCAGGCAGTGGGCCCCCAGCCCTAACACCTGCATGTTTTCCATTCCTACCTCGGGTGCCAGGGCCAGCCAGGGAGATGAAGGAAAGGACTGCAGGCAGAGGGCCGTTTCCCCCTTCTTCTCTCTTCCTGCCTGACCCCCACCACCATGGTAGAGCTTCTTTCCCTTCCCTTTGCTTTGCGTTCTCTCCCTCCTTTGTCTCTATTCCCCTATGTCTCCCTCACCTCTCCCTTCCTACCGTCAACCCCTCTTCTGTCTTCATCCGCCTCCCTCTCCCTCCCTGCCTCCTGGGTCTTGCCTCACTCACCTCCCTGCCCCAGCATCCTGGGCCACCCCTGCGGGGTGTCATGGTCCTGCAGAGTGCTGGACCCCTAGTGAGGTAGCAGAGCCCTGGGCTCCCACCCCATTCCCTCTTCTGTCTGGAGCCTTTGGTGGGGACCTGAAGGAAGGAAGGGAGGCTGGAAGGGGAAGGCAGCCCTGGAGCCTGGGCTCCAAATGTTGCTTCTGGTGGCACTGGAGATGGGAGTCAGGGCAGTCTAGGTGGGATCCACGCAGGGGGAGAGGGAAGAGGGGGTGGGGCGGAGGAGTGGAATCAGATAGAGAGAGGAGGGGAAGGGAGTGCGTGCTTTCCCTCTAGGTCCATCCACAAGGGAGGTGCCAAGGGCCCCAGGAGGCTGGGACACTGTAGTGTAGGTGGGACATACTGGGCTGTGTGTCAGGTGTAAGTGTGCTTGCTCCCATGATGAAGGACACCTGCAAAATTTCGCTGACTTTTCTGTTTTGTCTGGATTTCTGCAGCTCCATCCTGGAACTGTTTCCCAAGTTATTACGCCTGGTAGGTGTATTCCTTGATCACTGACTCCTCTCCTGGCACTGATGCTGCCCCAAACCTGCCCTGAAGCCATTTAGGTCTTGCAGAAGTTAAAATTTTCATGACCCTTAAAACTCATGGAGGTCCAAATCCACGTGGAAACCCAACAAGGGCTCCAGATGTCCTCCAGCCACGTTCTCCAGGGGCATCAGTCTTGGCCATGTAATTTCCAGGGCCCTTTTGCACCTGGCCTCTGACCCTCACCCTCTCCGGGGCCCATCCTTTCCCTGATTGTCCAGCACCAGCTCCTGGTCTGCACTGCCCACTGCCTTTTCCTCTCCCCAGGACAGCCAGGAGTCACCCTCGCCAACGAGCGTTGGTATTGCCGCCCACAAGAGGTTACCAACCTGCAAGGTGAGGAGGGCGGATCAAGCAGGGCTTTGGGTGGTGCGTGAGGAGGGGGTATCCGCCGTGGTCTTGGGGACTTTTGTGATTTCAGGGAAGCTTCTTTGGATCTGATGCGCTGAAGAGTCTAGTCCTGCGATTCCTGCAGCAGTAAGTGCTCCAGGGAATCTGGGGAAGGGGATGCCTAGGATGGGTGAGGCCACCTGAGCTCAAGACCGCTGACTGTGTCTTGAAACCTCATTTGGGGTCCAGATCACAGAGACAGACTGACCTCATTGCTCTCCCACAGGTACTACTTGATCTACGACTCTGGAGACCGTCAGGGTCTCCTCGGTGCCTACCACAATGAGGCCTGCTTCTCCCTGGCCATTCCCTTCAACCCCGGGGAGCCAGCCGCGTGAGTAGCAAAGCTCAGACTCTGCTCCTGGGCCCTGTGGCTCCCCAGCAGACACAGGGCAGCTCCTGGAAACACCCCCACTGCCCAGACCACCACCTCCTGTTCCTCTGTCTCTCCTAGAAGCAGCTTGTGCGAATACTTCAAGGAAAACAGGAATATGAAGAAGCTCAAGGACCCCTGTGCGTGTGTGATGGAGAAGACTGGGCAGGGAAAGGGGGTGTGCAGGGGTAATTACAGGGCCCAGGGTGTGGCAACCCCCAACCTTCGCTTGCTTCTCCTCCCCCCATAGCCCTGCGTGTTCAGCTGCTGAAGCGTACAAAATGTGACATCATGCGCTCCCTCTGTGTGCTGCCCAAAACTCAGCATGACCTCAGCTCCTTCGTGGTGGACATGTGGTTCCAGACGGTGAGCACTGGCTTCCTCCCTCAGGCAGACCCGGGAAGCCACGGGTGGGTAGGAAGAAGTTTAGGTGACGTAGCACCTGGGCTCTTCCCTTTCAGGAGATGATGCTCTGCTTCTCTGTCAACGGGGTGTTCAAGGAAGGTGCGTGTGTGTAGAGCCTCCTCCCCAGATGCTCCTCTGCTCTCTCCCTGCTAGCTGGGCTCCCTCTCAGAACTGTCCCAGCTTCCCTGGTGCCTTCCCTTCTCTTCCTATTCCCCCTGTGTTCTCCCATCTCTACTCTGCCCTCAGATCATCCTGGTCTGAACTAGGGCTATGCCTGCCTGCCCCACACAGCTTGGGCATTAGGGATGCAGTCTGTGGAGTTGGACAGCTCTCACCCTAGATCCTTACTCTGTGACCTCGGGCTCTTAACCTGTAAGTTTCCTCATTTGCTAATGGAGCTAATGATGTCCATCTCTTGAGCAGCTGTGAAAAATGCATCAAATGCACTTCTGAAGTGTTTTTTACTGGTCCCAGCACGTGGTAGGGTCCCTGCCACTGGGAACAGATTGCCTTTCCCATTCAGAACACCTTGACTCCCCAGAGAACAACTGTCCCCTTCAGCATGAATATCAAGTCAGACCCTGACTGGGGAATGCTGTGTGGGTACGGAAAGCGTGTGGAATGCTGAGGGGGTATTGTTGTTTGTTGCTCGTTGTTGCAGCGGTAGGCATGTCTCAGGATTCTGTTCGTGCCTTCACCCGGACCTTCATCACTACCCCTGTCAGCAAGTACAGGTGAGTGCTTTGTTGTGGGTGGAGCACGCAGTTCAGTATGAGTTCAGGGGTATGGGAATGGGGAGGTACAGTCTTTGGGGTGTTCTCAATATTGTGAAAAGCCAACAGGTACATCCAAGAAATCATGTTTCGTAGTGATTAAGAGCTTCGGCTCTGGAATCAGATAATGGGTTCTTTCCCTGATCCCAACACTCACTAGCTTTGTGACCTTTGTCAAGTCACATGATCTCTTTGTGACACAGTGACTTCCTCTGAAAATGCAGATTAGACTGTCCACTCCTTGGCAGTGTGAATATGGATGTAAAATTGTCCGTGGTTTGGGGACAAACCTTTAAATGGAGTGAAATTGGTTAGACAGTCTCTCCAAAGTTTGGCTCTGTGAGGGGTGAAGGGCAAGTAGAGGTACCAGCCAAGGAACCTGGGTGGCAGGCACAGTAGGGGTATGGAGACAACTTGGTTGCTGAGTGGCAGTGGGAGCCGGATCGTTGTTGAGGCGTGGGGTTGTCTCTCTGTCCAGTTTCCGAGGTCCCATTTTTTCCCTTCAGTCTATGCATCGTGAACGATGATTTGTTTGTGAGGGACGCCAGCCCCAAGGAGACCCCGAGCACAGTCTCTATCCCAGTGCCTACACCCTCCTGCAGCTCCTGGCCCACCCTTTGCCAGAAGCGGCAGGAAATGGGGCAGACTTTCTCCACCCAGTCTGGGATGAATCTCCAGTGGTTTCAGAAGTGAGTGCTGGGGGTGCATGGGGATAGGAGGGAGCTGGGAGGAACCAAGATTGAATCATGTTAACTTGCAGGTAATTTGTTTTGCTTACTTACTTCACTCATTATCACCCTGAACATTATCCTTTCATTACTTATAAGCTAAGCAGTTTTTTATTATTTATTTATTTACTTACTTACTTACTTACTTACTTATTTTTAGCTAGCCTGGTTTTTTAAACAGTTGTTCATTACTTCCCTAAGTCCATGGACTTGTACCTTTAGTGACAGACATTTTGGTTTCAGGAGTTTTTCCCAGTACACATTGTGCCACAGGGCTCATTCCATTGCCTAAGTTGTGATAAATGTGGTGGCGTGTTTCTTTTCCATAGATTGGGAAATGGTACTGTGCAGTCAGATTGTCTCTGGCTTTAGTTTTAACAGATATCACCTGTGCTTTCTCCACACTAGGTGACTTCATGACAGCCAGTGGGACTACATTGGTTCTCACTTGGCCCAAGGTGAGGTTCAGGAATTTAGGCCAAATGAGCGGAAACTGGGTGGCCTGGGAAGGAGACTCAGGGCTCCTGACTCTGCTGATCTCCCAACTCCCTCTCTTCACTTCCTTCAGGCCAAGCACATGATCCCAGAGGAGACCTTCATCCAGACTCATCCAGGGTCCTGAGAACACAGCCCTGACAAGAAACTGTTTTTGTGGCCATCTTCACCTTCATCATCTTTGTTGTCTTTTTTCTCTAGCCTGAGTTCATTTCTGCCTGAGCGAGAGGTTTGCTGGGAGCTGGGTAGCCAACTTTTAACTGACACTAATCCGCTCCAAGACCAATTGTGTATTTTCCCACGCAGGATCCCTGATTCTCTTCTTAATAAATAGTGACATTGCATGTTATGTTGAATCTGTGCAAAATCCCTTCAAGGCCTGTATTGTGATCCCTGGTTTACAGAGAAAGAAAAGGAGAGCCAAAGAGGGTCAGTGACTCTTGGAGAACAGCAGGGTAGAGACTCAAATACTAGACCACTCCCAGGCTGTGTGTGTGCCCCATGGCTGTGTGGCTGTTGTTCTCTTATTCTGTTATACCTTGGGGATAGTGTTCTGTGCCCCTAGCGTATTTGTCAAATATTTGTAGGCAGAGAACCGTGTTCTTTCTTAGCCATACAAATCCATTCAAATTTAAAAGCAATCCATTTAGGGAAAAACAGCATTAAAGAGCACAAGAGAACCTGGGAAGAATAAATTGCCCTCATATACGACTTACATTGTATTAATATCCTTGACATATAAAGGAATCACTAGAAAGAGGGGAAATAGATATCAATCAAGAATTGTTATTAAAGGGGGCGCCTGGGTGGCACAGAGGTTAAGCGTCTGCCTTCGGCTCAGGGCGTGATCCCGGCGTTATGGGATCCAGCCCCACTTCAGGCTCCTCCGCTATGAGCCTGCTTCTTCCTCTCCCACTCCCCCTGCTTGTGTTCCCTCTCTCGCTGGCTATCTCTATCTCTGTTGAATAAATAAATAAAACCTTTAAAAAAAAAAAGAATTGTTACTAAAATCAATAGGGATACCCAAGATATGTATGAAATCCATCCAACCATAATAACCTACAAAAACACAACTGCAAATGTTTAGACAAGCTACTAAATGAGAAAATAAAGCTGACCTGGAGGCTGGTGTTCTCTGTCCCCAGGGTTCTAGTCAGATATTTTTACACATAGAATACTGTTACCTTCTTAGCCATCTACATCTATTGAAAAGCAACCTGTTTGAAGAAAAACAGCATTAAAAAGCACATGAAAATCTTGGGATAAAAAATTGTCCTCATGTAAAACTGATATAAAATGTCCTTGATATATATATAAAAAAAAAATCAGTGGAGAGATCAGATACTGAGATCAACCTAAAATTCTTATTAAAAGAATGGTAATGTGCAAAAAGCCTAGGAAAGTTTATCCAAACATCGTAATAATAAAAACACATTTGCAAACATTGAGATAAGATACTAAATGAGAAAAGAAAGCTAAAGACTTTTATTTCCAGGAAAATACATTGTGTGTGTGTGTGTGTGTGTGTGTGTGTGTGTGTGTGTGTATCTGTCTGTAATGATATACTGTATAGGATATGTAGAAAACTCATTAATTATAAAAGTACATTGTGCCAGGTAAAAATACTTGGAAAAGACATAATCTCTTAGAGGCAGGATTTTTTTTCTTTAGGTCAGAGATCCCCCCACCTTTGGTGTGTAGGGTACCTATTGGGGTCTGGAGGAGATGGAGAATTATTGATATGAGGACGGCCCCTCAGAGTCAGTTCTGGAAGGTGTTCACAGGTGGACCCTCCCTTGAGGCCTAGGAGCATAGTGGAAGGAGGGGGTTCAAATGTAGGGGCAGACCTTGTGTGCCTTCATGAGCAGATAAGTAAACAGCCCTTCAGACCTGCACCTCCTGGGCAGCCTCTAGGTTGCGGCTGTCTATGGTTGAGAAGTAGGAATGTTCCCCTAAGCTTAATTTTGTATGTAATGGGGACTTAAGGAAGATTTCTGAATGGGTGTAGTGACAAAATCACCTTCCTTTTGAAAGCCAGTGACAAATATATATTAACAATATAAATATGATAAATATGTATGTGTATACATATATATTTCCACACCTAATCTTATCAAGTCAATAACTATCATTTTTTTTAAATTACTAAAATAGAAATTACTATAGTAATTTTAACAATGAGGCTGTTATGCTCACATTGTTTTGAAAACACACTTGATTTTGAAAATGCAAATTTGTTCGAATTCTATTGAGTTTATCTGAGGGAAACACTAGATAACAGAGGATTCTTAGACCCAACTGAACCAAGCCACAAACCTCAAATATCTGCCAGCTCCCTCAGTTCACAGTTAAGTGTTATCAGCCACAGCCATCCACATTTGATGTTAGAATTTTCTGTGTGATTCAGTTAGCTTTCTTTCCACCACTCGATATCTCTATGTGTGTATATGTATGTTCTCATCAACGAACATGGCATGTCTCATCATGTATTTAGATTTCATCACTGTTTTGTAGTTTTCAGCACACAAGTCCTTAAAATTACACCCAAATATTTTTGAGTGATTCCAAATTACATTGTGCTTTCCGGTTCAAATTAGAATGTCTATGTGTTCATTGCTACTTTATAGGCATGCAATTGATTTTTCCACTCATCTTGTATCCTATTACCTTGTTGAACTCACTTACTAGTTTTAGGAAGTGTGTGTGTGTGTGTGTGTGTGTGTGTGTGTGTGTGTGTTCCTTGGGATTTTCTTTTTTTAAAGATTTTATTTATTTATTTGACAGAGAGAGACAGCGAGAGAGGGAACACAAGCAAGGGGAGTAGGAGAGGGAGAAGCAGGCTTCTTGTCGAGCAGGGAGCCCGATGCCAGGCTTGATCCCAGGACCCTGAGCCGAAGGCAGACGCTTAACAGCTGAGCCACCCAGGCGCCCCATCCTTGGGATTTTCTACCTAGATAATTATGTCAACTGCAAATAAGGAGACTTTTTTTCGTTCCTCTCAAATCTGTATGCCTTTTATTTCTGTTTTTTTTTTTAATTTCCTTCCTTCCTTCCTTCCTTCCTTCCTTCCTTCCTTCCTTCCTTTCTTTTCTTTTTTCTTTTTTCTTTTCTTTTTCTTTCTTTCTTTCTTCTTTCTTTCTTTCTTTTTCTTTCTTTCTTTCTTTCTTTCTTTCTTTCTTTCTTTCTTTCTTTCTTTCTTTCTTTCTTCTTTCTTTTTCACCCATTGTCCCTGCTGAAATGTCCACGTCATGTTCAATAAAAGTAGTGAGAGTGTACATTTTCCCCTTTTTCCAGATATTAGTAGGTAGGAAACCATTCAGTCTACCATCATTAAATATAATTTTGCTGTAGGTTTTTTGTAGATGCTCTTTATTAAGTTGAAGAAGTTTGCCTTTATTTCAAAAGAGAAAATCTATTAGAGCTAATAACTGAATTTAGCAATGTTGCAGGATACAATATCAAAATACAAAAGTGAATTTAGCAATGTTGCAGGATACAATACCAAAATACCAAAAAAATGCATTTTTATGCGTCATCACAGAACAATCTCAAAATGAAATTAGGAAGACAATTTCAACTACAGTAGCATCAAAGAGAAGAAAACACATGAATAAATTTAACTGGGAAAATGCAAAACTTATATTCTGAAAGCCACAAAGTTTCATTGAAAGAAATCAATCAAGACCTACTTAAACGGAAAGATGGAGGAGGAGGCAAGGTGGCGGAGGAATAGGGGACCTAGTTTCATCTGGTCCCTTGAATTTAGCTAGATAACTATCAAATCATTCTGAACACCCACGAATTCAACCTGAGATGTAAGAGAAAAAAAAATCTGGGACTCTACAAGTAGAAAAGCGACCACTTTCTGCAAGGTAGGAGCTGCAGAGAAGTGAATCTGAGGGGATATATGGGAAGATAAACAGTGGGGGGAGGGAACCTCAGTAAGCTGGCTACCAGAAAGTGATATAGCACAAGTGGGCAAAAACAGAACCCTTAGAAATCTGCTCCAGTGAGAGACAACCCTGACTGAATGGAGCTCGGGTGGTGAAAAGGGGCAAATTTCTAGATGGGACTGTGTGTGGTCTCAGGATCCCTGGAGTCACAGAAATAACCGGGGTGCCTGAGCCAGTAGAGTTCCCAAGCATTGGAGCAGGGAAACTGGTCAGGGTCAGTGAGCCTGGGAGGGGGCTCTCAGCTCAGTTTACCATAAACTGCGAGCTACAGCTGGATTGGGCGAGTGCTCTCCGTGTGGGGACCATGCAAGTGACAAGAACTTGGGACCCCCTCTGCCTTCCCTTGGGAGGGGCGGGGTGGGTGCGCGCAGACCCTGGGGACAGCTCGCAGTGCCCTGCAATAAACAGGAATGTGGCGGCCCTGCACCTCCCCCCCCCACCAGGGGCTGAGTGGGTGTGCGCATGGCAGGGCAACAGCTCTCAGGGCAGGAACCCTGTAAAAGACAGTAGCAGGCAACCCTCTGCTTACCGCCCCCCCCCCCGGAGGGACAGAGCAGGTGCGTGAAGGCTTTGGAGACCACTCTCTGTGCCAGGGCCCTACAATGTGCAGGGACCTTCACCTGCCCCCCAGGAGGATCAGTGTGGACACGCACTGTACAAGTCTGCAGAGTTTGGCACACACAAAAGTGAAGACCATTTATCCCTGAGGGTTTACTGAAGAGAGGGGATCACGATCGATCTTTCGGCTCTCGGGCTGGAGATCGGGCGTGGCCATTTTTATTTTGATTCTGTGAAGAAGTGCAGAGAGCCTTCCAGGAACAAAAGCCACACAGAGGACCAGCTTACACTGAGCCTGGCCCCCCCTGCCCCTGCTAGGGGGGGGCGGAGCAACTCTGCCCAAGCAAAGGCACCTGAGAAACAGCGTGGCAAGCCCCTCCCCCAGAAGACCAACCAGAAGAACAGGTGCGCAGCAAATTTATGGACCACACAAGACTGTAAACTCCAGCACTAGGGGAAAATCGTATGTAGAATTTGAGGTGTTTCCTCATGATTCGTTCATCTTTCAGTTTAAATTTTTCCGTTTTTCTTCTTTTTTCCCTTTTAAACTACTTATTTTATCAACCCTTGTTTTTAAGTCTTTTGTTAACTTCCATTTTTTACATTTACATTTTATGGATACATTTTTCATATTTGGCTTCCTTTCACTCTATTCAATTTTATTTTTGTATATATATATATATATATATATATATATATATATATATATAAGTTCTGTTTTCTTTACAATTTCGGGATTTAGTGTCTTCTAACACACAGACCAAAATACACGCAGGACCAGCTAGATCACCCGGTTTTGTCCACCCTGTGAGAGTATATTCCCTCCCTCCCTCCTTTTTGTTCTTTGTCTTTTGCTTTTGCTTTTCGTTTTTGGTGTCTGATCTCTTCAGATTTGTCTAGTGTGCATTTTGCTTAGCTCGTGGTTGATATTTTTGATTCTGCTCACTCAATCGTCCATGCTTCTCTGGACAAAATGACTAGACAGAGGACTTCACAACAAAAGAAAGAACCAGAGGTAATACTCTCTGACACAGATCTTTTTTTTTTTTTAATGATTTTTTATTATATTATGTTAGTCACCATACAGTACATCCCTGGTTTCCCTCCTCCCCTCTGAGGCCCTCAGTTTGTTTCTCATAGTCCATAGTCTCTCATGCTTCATTCCCCCTTCTGATTAACCCCCCTTTCTTTATCCCTTTCTTCCCCTACTGATCATCCTAGTTCTTATGTTCCATAGATGAGAGAAATCATATGATAGTTGTCTTTCTCTGCTTGACTTATTTCACTTGGCATTATCTTCTCCAGTGCCGTCCATGTTGCAGCAAATGTTGAGAAATCGTTCTTTCTGATAGCTGAGTAATATTCCATTGTATATATGGACCACAGCTTCTTAATCCAGTCATCTGTTGAAGGGCATCTCGGCTCCTTACACGATTTAGCTATTGTGGACAATGCTGCTATGAACACTGGGGTGCATATAGCCCTTCTCTTCACTATGTCTGTATCTTTGGGGTAAACACCCAGTAGTGCAATGGCTGGATCATAGGATGGCTCAATTTTTAACTTTTTAAGGGACCTCCACACTGTTTTCCAGAGTGGCTGTACCAACTTGCATTTCCATCAACAATGTAGAAGGGATCCCCTTTCTCCACATCCTCTCCAACAATTGTTATTTCTTGCCTTGTCAATTTTTGCCATTCTAACTGGCATAAGGTGGTATCTCAGTGTGGTTTTGATTTGAATTTCCCTGATGGCTAATGATTTTGAACATTTTTTCATGTGTCTGTTAGCCATTTCTATGTCTTCATTGGAAAAGCTCTGACACAGATCTAATCAATACAGTTATAAGTAAAATGCCAGAGCTGGAATTCAGGGCAACAATTAAAAAGTTACTAGTTGGACTTGAAAAAAGCCTAAAAGACACTAGAGAATCTCTTAGGGCAGAAATGAGATCTAATCAGGCCAAAATTAAAAATGTTCTAAATGAGATGCAGTCTAAATTGGGTGCTCTAACAACTGGGGTAAATGAGAGCAGAAATCAATGAACTAGAAACCAGACCAGTAGACCAGATCAACGAAACTAGAAGCTGGTTCTTCTAAAGAATTAATAAGATCGATAAACCCCTCATCAGACTTATTGAAAAGAAAAGAGAAAGGACCCAAATTAATAAAATCGTGAAGGAAAGGGGAGAGAACACGACCCACACCGAGGAAAGACAAAAAGTTTTAAGGACATATTATGAGTAACTATATGCCGAGAAATTAGGCAATCTGGAAGAAATGGATGCATTCCTAGAGACGTATAAACTACCAAAACGGAAACAGGAAGAAATAGACAACCTGAACAGACCAATAACCAGCAAGTAAATTGAAGCGTTAATCAAAAACCTCCCCCAAAACAAGAGTCCAGGGCCGAAAGGCTTCCCAGGGGATTTCTACCAAACATTTAAAGAAGAAATAATACCTATTCTACTGAAGCTGTTTCAAAAAACAGAAATGGAAGGGAAAACTTCCAAACTCACTTGATGAGGCCAGCATTATCTTGTTCCCCAAACCAGACAAAGACCCCACCGACAAGGAGAATTACAGATGAATATGGATGCCAAAACACTCACCAAGATACTAGCCAATAGGATCCAAGAGTACATTAAAAGGATTATTCACCAGGACCAAGTGGGATTTATTCCTGGACTGCAAGGGTGGTTCGACATTCACAAATCAATCAACGTGATACATCACATTAATAAAAGAAAGGACAAGAATCATATGATCTTCTCAACTGCTGCAGAAAAGGCATTTGACAAAACACAACATCCTTTCTTGATTAAAACTCTCCACACTGTAGGGATAGAGGGAACATATCTCAAAAATCATAAAAGCCATCTACAAAAAGCCCACAGTGAATATCATTCTCAATGGGGAAAAACCGAGAGCCTTTCCCCTAAGGTCAAGAACATGACAGGGATGCCCACCCTCACCACTGTTGTTCCACAAAATACTAGAAGTCCTAGCCTCAGCAATCAAACAACAAAAAGAAATAAAAGGCATTCAAGTTGGCAATGAAGAAGTCAAACTCTCACTCTTTGCAGATGATATGATACTTTATGTGGAAAACCCAGAAGACTCTACCCCAAAATTGCTAGAACTCAAACAGCAATTCAGCAACGTGGCAGGATACAAAATCAATGCACAGAAATCAGTTGTATTTCTATACACTAACAATGAGACAGAAGAAAGAGAAATTAAGGAATCGAAGCCATTTACAATTGCACCAAAAGCCATAAGATGCCTGGGAATAAACCTAACCAGAGAGGTAAAAGACCTGTACTCTAAAAACTATAGAGCACTTATGAAAGAAATTGAGGAAGACGCAAAGAGATGGAAAAACATTCCATGCCCTTGGATTGGAAGAATAAATATTTTTAAAATGTCTTTGCTACCCAGAGCAATTTACACATTCAATGCAATCCCTATCAAAATACCATCGACATTTTTTCACAGAGCTGGAACAAATAATCCTAAAATTTGTATGGAACCAGAAAAGACCCCAAATAATCAGGGGGTTATTGAAAAAGAAAGCCAAAGCTGGCAGCATCACAATTCCAAACTTTAGACTATACTACAAAGTTGTGATCTTCAAGACAGCATGGTACCAGCACAAAAACAGACACATAGATCAATGGAACAAAAAGGAATCCAGAAATGGACCCTCAACTCTATGGTCAACTAGTCTTTGACAAAGCAAGAAAGGATATCTAGTGGAAAAGCACATGGATAAATTGGTGCTGGAAAATTGGACAGCCACATGCAGAAGAATGAAACGGGACCATTCTCTTACACCATACACAAAGATAAACTCAAAACGGATGAAAGACCTTAATGTGAGACAGGAATCCATCAACATCTTAGAGGAGAACACAGGCAGCAAGCTCTTGGACCTCGGCCGCAGCAACTTCTTGGTAGACATGCCCCCAAAGGCGAAGGAAGCAAAAGCAAAAATGAACTATTGGGACTTCCTCAAGATAAAAAGCTTCTGCACAGCAAAGGAAGCAGTCAACCAAACTAAAAGGCAACCTATGGAATGGGAGAAGATATTTGCAAATGACATATCAGATAAAGGGCTAGTGTCCAAAATCTATAAAGAACTTATCAAATGCAACACCCCGAAGAACAAATAATCCAGTCAAGAAATGGGCAGAAGACATGAACAGACATTTCTCCAAAGCGCACATACAAATGGCTAAGACACATGAAAAAATGCTCAGCATTACTTGACATCAGGGAAATACAAGTCAAAACCACAATGGAATACCACCTTACACCAGTCAGAATGGCGAAAATTAACAAGACAGGAAAAAACAAATGTTGGCAAGAATGTGGAGAAAGGGGAACCCTCTTACCCTGTTGGTGGGAATGCAAGCTGGTACAGCCACTCTGGAAAACAGTGTGGAGGTTCCTCAAAAAGTCAAAAATAGAGCTACCCTACGACCCAGCAATTGCACTACTAGGTATTTACCCCAAAGGTACAGATGTAGTGAAATGAAGGGGCACCCGCACCCCAGGGTTCATAGCAGCAATGTCCACAATAGCCAAACTCTGGAAGGAGCCGAGATGGACGGATACTTAACCATTTACGTCCACATGGAGGGAACTGGAGGGTATTGTGCTAAGTGAAGTAAGTCAGTCGGAGAAAGACAATTATCATATGGTTTCACTCATATGTGGAATATAAGAAGCAGTGCAGAGGACCATAAGGGAAGGGAGGGAAAACTGAATGGGGAGAAATCAAAGAGGGAGACAAACTATGAGAGATTCTTAACTATGGGAAACAAACTGAGGGCTGCTGAAGGGGGAGGTCGGTGGGGGGGATTGGGTAACTGGGTGATGGGCATTAAGGAGGGCACATGGTGTGAAGAACACTGGGTATTACAGGCAACTGATGAATTCTTGAACACTACGTCTGAAACTATTGATGTACTGTGTGTTGGCTAATTGAATTTAAATAAGAAAAAATAAATGGAGAGACATCTGTGGTCATGAACTGGAGTACTTACTATTGTTAAGATAGCAATACTATTCAAATGTACATACAGATTCAGCACAATCCCATTAAAATCCAAGCTGCTTTTTTACGGAAATGAAAAGCTGATTTAAAAAATCCATATGGAAATGCAAGGGGCCCAGAATAGCCAAATCAATCTTGAGAAAGCAAAACAAAGTTGAATGACTCACATTTTTCAATTTCAAAAATTACTACAAAGCTAAGGGTATTGGAGTAATGCCAGACATATAGGCCAATTGAATGTAACTGCACCTCTAGAAATACACTACATGTTTTTGTATTATTTTGCTTTTGCTTGTTGATTTGTTTATTTATTTATTTTTAATTTTCATTCCAGTGTAGTTGACATACAGTGTTATTTTCATTTCAGGCATATAATATAATGATTCAACAATTCCGTATATTCCTCAGTGTTCATCAAGATAAGGGTACTTTTAATTCCCTTCACCTATTTCACCAATGCCCCCATCCACCTTCTCTCTAATAACCATCTGTTTGTTCACTATAGTTAAGAGTTTCTTTTTTTGTTTGTCTCTTTTTTCCCTCTTCGTTTGTTTTCCTTCTTGAATTCCACATGTGAGTGAAATCACCTGGTATCTGTCTCTCTCTGACTTACTTCACTTAGCATTACACCTTCTAGCTCCATCCACGTTGTTGCAAATGGTAAGATTTTGTTCTTTTTTTATGGCTGAATAATATATATCTCTATCTCTGTATCTATCTCTATCTCTATATCTACATATCACTTCTTCTTAATCCGTTCCTTTATCCATGGACACTGGGGCTCCTTCCATAATTTGGCTACTGTAAATGATGCAGCAATAAAAATAGGAGTGCATGTATCCATTCGAATTAGTGTTTTTGTATTCTTTGTGTAAATACCCAGTAGTGCAGTTGCTGAATCATAGAGTAGTTCTATTTTTAACTTTTTGAGGAAACTCCATATTGTTTTTTACAGTGGCTGCACCAGACTGCATCCCCACCAGACTGCATCCCCACCAGCAGTGCAGGAGGGTTCCTTTTTCTCCACATCCTCACCAACAGTTGTCATTTCTTGTGTTTTTTATTTTAACCATTCTGACAGGTTTCAGGTGACATTTCATTGTGGTTTTGATTTGCATTTCCCTGATGGTAAGTGATGATGAGCATCTTTTCATGTGTCTGTTAGCCATCTGGATGTCTTCTTTGGAGAAATGTCTGTTCATGTCTTCTGCCCATTTTTATTTGGATTATTTGGGACTTTTTGGTGTTGAGTTGTATAAGTTCTTTATATTTTTTGGATACCAAGCCTTTATCAGACATGTCATTTGCAAATATCTTCTCCCATTCAGTAGGCCGTCTTTTAGTTTTGTTGGTTGTTTCCTATGCTGTTCAGAAGCTTTTTATTTTGATGTAGTCCCCATAGTCAGTTTTGCTTTTGTTTCCCTTGCCTCAGGAGACCTCTCTAAGAAAGATGTTGTTATGGCCAATGTCAGAGAAATTATTGCCTGTGCTCTCTTCTAGAATTTTTATGGTTTCTAGTCTCACATTTAAATCCTTAACCCATTTTGAGTTCATCTTGGTGTATGGTATACAAAAGTGGTCCAGTTTTCCCAGCACCTTTTGTTGAAGAGACTGTCTTTTCCCCACTGCATATTCTTTCTTCCTTTGTCAAAGATTAATTGACCATATAATGGTGGGTTTATTTTTGGACTTTCTGTTGTGTTTTATTGACCTATGCATCTATACTTGTGCCGGTACCATACTCTTGATTACCACAGCTTATTAATATAACTTGAAGTCTGGAATTGTGATACCCCCGTTTTTTTTTTGTTTTTTCTTTTTCAAGATTGCTTTTGCTATTCAGGGTCTTTTGTGATTCCATACAAATTCTAGGATTGTTTGTTCGATTTCTGTGAAAAATGCTGTTGGTGTTTTGATAAGGATTACACTAAATGTGTAGATTGCTCTGGGTAGTTTTAGTAGTTTTTCAGTGGACTCTGTAAGGTTTTATGTATACAGTATCATGTTACCTGTAAAGAGTGGAAGTTTGATTTCTTCCTTGTTGTTTTGGATGCCTTGTTGTTGTTGTTGTTGTCGTCATCTGATTTTTGTGGCTAGGACTTCCAGAACTGTGTTGAATAACAGTGGTTAAGAGTGGACATCCTTGTCTCGTTCCTGACCTTAGGGAAAAAGCTCTCAGTTTTTGCCCATTGAAGATGATATTAGCTGTGGGTTTTTCAGATATGGCCTTTATTATGTTCAGGTATGTTCCCTCCAGCAGTAGGTTGTCTGTTAGTTTTGTTGATTGTTTCCTTTGCTGTGCAAAAGCTTTTTATTTCGATGTAGTCCCAAGAGTTTACTTTTGCTTTTGTTTCCCTTGCCTTAGGAGACATATCTAGAAGAATGTTGCTATGGCTGACGTCAGGGAAATTACTGCCTGTGTTGTTGTGGAATTCTTAAGCTTTTATTTCTTCTCTGGTTCTTACAACTCCCCAGGCGGGTTGCCAAAAACCTCTTTTGTTTTCCGTGAGGTGGCACTATAGTTCACGTTTGTGTTTTCTTGCCTGCCCAGAGATCTGGTCTGGTTTCTGGAAGCATTCTGTTTATTGGAGCTTTCTCTTACCGCTGCACCTGGGAGTGCACACTGGGAGCCTGCCCAACAGTGGGGGGGGTGTGTGGGTTTAGCCCTCAGGGTGTTGGGAGTGCCTGCAGGCCCACTGTGGGGGATCCTTTAGTGAAGTTCTCCCAGTGGCTTGTGGGCCAACTTCCTGCTAAAGTCCTGTGCATAGTCAGCAAGTATCACGTCCCTTTAATGCCCCTTGATATTCTTATCTGCCTCTTTCCCAGTATCTTCCGCCGCCCCTACCCTCACCCAAGCCATGGAAGTCCTGCCTTAGTGCTCTGGGTGCTGCTGGAGAGGAATGAGTTTGTCCAGCAGCATCCAACAAAGCTGAGGTAGCCAAGCACTCATTCACTTTCTCCTTTTTCTGCATGAGAGGTCACTGCCAGCTAGTTCAGCATCATGCTGTTTTGCCTTGGATGGGCAGCACTGGCAAAGTTCCTCTTACCCTCTTCAATGCATCCAGACTCATATTTTGTTGTTGTTGTTCCAACAGAGAGGTGAAATCTCTGCTCAGGAAAGCTGCACTTCTACAAAGTCTCCCATGTCTGTGGGTGTGTCTGCCAAAGCCGGTATTCTCCAGGTTTTTCCCTATTATGGCGAAGAGGGGTTAGAACAGGTTTGTAGGNGCTGATTTCACAGCCTGTTCAGAGGTTTGTCAGCCTATTAGCCTATTACCAGATCCAGATGTGGGCAAGACCCCTCCCAGGTCCCTCGGTGTTTGGTGCTAGGTCCCACAACTCACACAGAGGTACATGTGTTTGTGGATGGATTTCTAGTTAGTTGTCAAAAAGGGGGGAGCAAAAGGAAGGACGTCTTATGCTGCCATGATGCTGATGTTCAGTTCTACAAGTATTCATTCTTTGAAATTCCTGAAAACACATCTTTTGAAGTTATACTATAGTTTATTCAATCAATCCCTAGTTGACATATTCTAATTTTTTCCAAACTTTGTTTATTACCAATGTTGCACCAGTAACACCTTATGCATATAGTCTTCCATAAAATATGTGCCAATTTATACTCCCACCTACACTGATTATATCACGATATTTGACTCTGATGAACACAAGACATAATCATTTCTTTTTTTTTTTTTTTAAGATTTTATGTATTTGTTTGACAGAGAGAGACAGCGAGAGAGGGAACACAAGCAGGGGGAATGGGAGAGGGAGAAGCAGGCTTCCCGCTGAGCAAGGAGCCCAATGCGGGGCTCGATCCCAGAACGCTGGGATCACGACCTGAGCCGAAGGCAGACGCTTAACGACTGAGCCACCCAGGCGCCCCGAGACACAATCATTTCTAAATACCTAAACATACAAAAATGTAGATAGAAATACATAACAGACACAAATGTACTCATCAACCCATTTATAACATATTGGCATTTTATTGTGTGTGATCTATATATTTTTTTTAAACGTTATGGATATGCCTCAGTCCACCTCACTTTTTTTTTTTTAAGATTTTATTTCTTTATTTAACAGAGAGAGAGAGAGAGAGAGAGAGAGAGACAGCCAGCGAGAGAGGGAACACAAGCAGGGGGAGTGGGAGAGGAAGAAGCAGGCTCCCAGTGAAGGAGCCTGATGTGGGGCTCGATCCCAGAAGGCCAGGACCCTGGGATCACACCCTGAGCCGAAGGTGGACGCTTAACGACTGAGCCACCCAGGCGCCCCCCATCTCACTTTTCTTTCATTCCATTCTCTCCCCAGAGGCAACTGCAATTTAAGGCTGATGTGCCCTTATGTATGTTTTTATACTTTTACTAGATATTTTTATAGCCATAGGTAATATACAACATCAATTTGGAGACGTAAGAATGGTTGAGAATGGTCCTATAAGAAATGTTTGCTTTTGAAACACACTTTTTGTGCATAATATTATGTTTTGTTATTCATACATATTGATATATAGAGTTATAGGTCTTTTATTTTATTTTTTATTAAAGATTTACTTATTTGGGGCACCTGGGTGGCGCAGTCCTTAAGCATCTGCCTTCGGCTCAGCGCATGATCCCGGCGTTCTGGGATCAAGCCCCACATCAGGCTTCTCTGCTAGGAGCCTGCTTCTTCCTCTCCCAGTCCCCCTGCTTGTGTTCCCTCTCTCGATGGCTGTCTCTCTGTCAAATAAATAAATAAAATCTTTTAAAAAAAGATTTACTTATTTATTTTAGAGAGAGAGAGTGCACGAGTGGGGGGGGGTCGCAGAGGGACAGAGGAAGGGGAAGCAGACTCCCCACTGAGCGGGGAGCCCTACATGGGGATCCTGAGATCATGACCTGAGCCAAAACCGAGAGTCAGACACTTAACCAACTGAGCCACCCAGGTGCCCCTATAGGTCTTTTATTTTAACTGAAGCATAGTGTCCCATTGTATAAATGCACCACAATCCGTCTGTTTTCCTATTGATGGGAATGCGAGGTTTTTTATGTCTGTTTGTTGCTATTATTTTTACCTTTATTTCTCATAATTATTTTTGTTTTATAGAGTATTAGAGTGAATGGGTATCATTGTTCCTAGTTCTTTCCCTCCCTGTCCCAACAAATGTTTCAATGTTTTATCAATCTTGTCTGGCCCTGTTTTCTCAAATCTGCCATTACATAACCATCGTTCAAGGTGTTTGCTAAACAAACAGGATCCCAGCTCCACGTCCTCAAATTTCTAATTCATCAGGTCAGTTAAGGGGTCTAGAAGCTTCTGTTTTTCAGTAGAGCCTCAAGCATTTCCAAACATCAGGCTAAGTCGGGGAAGCTCTTTGATCAGTTAACAAGAAATCACCTCATTAAATTCTTAGGTTGCTTTTTTTAAATTTTTAGTTTGACTTGTGTTTTTAGATCTCCATTGTCTTTAATGATCAGGTTAAAAATTTAAAAATATAGACCTGCATAATGTAGCAATTTAACAAATTCGATAAACATCCTTATTGATTTTTACTATGCAAGTATATACAGAAAAGACAACTTTAATAGCCCAAGCAAAAATACAATAATCGTTTGGAATGGTACATTTCTTCTTCCTCTTCTTCTTCTTCTTCTCTTTCTCCTTCTCCTTCTCCTTCTCCTTCTCCTTCTCCTTCTTCTTTTTTGGTAACTCCATACTCAGCGAGGAGCCCAATGGGGGGCTTGAACTCACAACCCTGAGATCAAGACCTAAGCTGAGGTCAAGAGTCTAACACCCAACTGAGCCACCCAGGCACCCCTAGAACGGTACATAACTTCTAAGTAAAGTATCCCTTATACAAGAAACCATTCTTCCCTGACCACGTAACCCTTATGTGATAGATAAGAATTGTCCTAATGCTGAAAGTTGTGTTACTGTTCTGTTCATGGTCATTAAAGACTTTTTGTTGCATTTGTTTCAAATCAAAACATTTTTCAATATGATAACACAAGTCACAGGACAATACTGATTGTGAAAATTATTGACGTTTTAAAATATGTAACAGTTAAAAAAGATATGTGACAGTTAATGTAACATATCCAGTTCAGAGCTTGATAAGATTTTTTTTAAAAGACCTTTGTTCCTCCTCTACAAAAGCCAGTTCATCCTGATGATGTCAGAAAGAATTAGTTTTAAAAATGCCAATTGAGACAGAAATCAACACGAGTGGGATAGTTTCCCTAAGTCTTAAATAAAATGCAAAAGATTGTCTGCTTTATTTATACCTCCATCGCACAGAATCACACGTAAGTTATATGTACATATAGGAACATTTTAGGGTCCACAAAATTCCAGTGTACTGGCGTACCAAAAGTTGTCAAATGACAAGTGTGGTTGATGCCTCACACAGAAGATTGCTTCACCCACAAAGCACCAACATAGCTCCTGTTGAAAAGCACTGCAAATTTTGGATTCTTTACAAAGTTTTACAATCATCACATCACTTCCATGAAGCTCTGTGAATGTCATTTGCTCTCCAGAAAGATTGTGAAATTTAGATTCTCATACATGGTGTATTAAAAATAATGCCCACACTTTCACGAACAGTTATTTAAAAATGTAATAGGGCAAATATCTATACATGTGCAATGAAGTACAAAGAATAACTTTACAGACACGAAAGTACTCACTACCTAAATTTACCACCTTCTGATATTTAGCATTCTTTCCTGGTAGTCCTCACGCTACCTGCATCAGAGCAACATACTAGAAGGACAAGTGGCATGCTGTGGGGGTGGTACCTTCAAATGGTGAGATGGGATTGTCAGTGAAGCATCAAGAAAGAGGTGCCGTTTGAGCTGAGAAAGGATAAATAGTCAAGGGAAGTCCTCCAAGGGGGCATTCCAGGTCTGATCCATGGTACAGATGAAAGAATGTGCAAAGGTACACTTGGTGGTTACATAGACAATCCAGTATTGCTTCAGTGTAAGACACTCGGATGGATAAATGGAGAAATTATGGAAAGATAAGGCCAGCCAAGTCTCTGAGAGCCTCAAACACTGTGGCCACAGAATCAGGATACTTCCCTATAGGCTGTTTGTTTCCAAGCCTGACTGAGCAACAGAACCTCTGTATCTTTGTTTGCTCGTTTGTTGTTTAATTTTGGTGTTGGGGATAGGTAAGGGGAACAAACATCCAGATCTGAGCTGGATTCCTCCAAGTTAACTTCTTAACCTACCATTAGGCCTGGACAGTCAATGCCTACAGTTTTTGTCTTGAGATGATTAACTCTGTCCGTCAAACTTAGGATCTAAATGTGGAGAGGATCTACAAGTTTTACCTGAAATCTCCACAGATGTCTGCTGAAGATGCACACCATTAACACGAGGAAGTTTCCACTCACTCTATAAAATAAAAATCCTTAGTCAAACCCTTAATCTCAGAAACATAGGGTATCAGGGCTGTACAGGGCCTGAGTCCAACAGCATTAGTTTTCATAAACACCACCATATAACCACCACTCCAATCCGGATACAGAACATTATCCGTACCCCCACAGGGCTCCTCCACGTCCTCCTCCAAGCCATTATTGCCATTACTACTTTGCCTCTATGCAAAGTTCACTACTATCCTGGTTGCTAATGTCATAGATTAGTTTGCCTGTTTTCGATCTTTACAAAAAGTAAATCATACAGTATGAACTCTTTTGTGTCTGGCTTCTTTAGGTCTGTTAGAGTTATTAAAATTATCACATTTTGCAATAGTTTATTTTCATTGCTCTACAGTAGTCCATTCTTTGACTTCACAAAATTTAATTTATCCATTCTTGTTGATGGGCAGTAGGTTGTTTTCAGCCTTGGGTTATTGTGAATGGTGCTGCTATGAACATTTTTTCTGCATATATTTTTGGTGCACAAAAAATTATTTGTCATTGAGAATATACCTATGGGTGTAGTTGTTGGTAGGCTATCAGATGTGTGCAAGTTCAGCCTTAGTAGACACTGACTGTTTAACAAAGGGCTTGTATCAATTCATACCCTATCAGCAGTGTAGAGTTTCCACCTACTTCACATCCTCATCAACAGCTGGTTTTGTTAGTTTTAGTTTCAGCCATTGCTGAGGACATTGTATTATGGTTTTAGTTTGGATTTTCCCAATGAACAATGATGTTGAGCAGCATTTTTATATGCTATGTAGCCATTTGGATAAAGTAAGATGCTATCTTTTTTCTCACAGCATATGCAGTATGATTCAATTTGGCCAAAAATTTATAGGCAATTTATGTATGTGTGCATATATACGCATATATATAAGGAATATGGACCTGTTAGTAGTGGCAATATTGATTGAGCACTTGCTCTATGCCAGACACACTTCTAAAGTGCCTCATTTATATAAACTCATTCAATCCTTATAAAAGCCTTATAGGGTACCTTTTTTTCAAGCCAATGAAGAAACCAAAATGCAGAAATATTGATATCACACCTATTTATTATACTAGTTGTCAGTGGTTAGTGGGAATCCCTGATTATATGCACTTTCTTCCTTATACTTGATTGAAATATACACACTACCAGCATCCCCAGAAGCCTCCTTCTCCATGTAAAGGGGAGAATACGTTATCTTCCCAATGGTTACTAAAATTCTTTCCATGACTGGGTCATAAAGATGTCATCTGAGATGAGTGAAGAGATAAATGGTCCTGGGTCATCTGGTAAAGTATTTAGAAAAGAACAAAGTTGTATGTTAAAGCATCTGCAGTATAGTTCCATTTAATTTTTTTTATCGGATGTGTAATACATACGTATGTGTATCTATGCACATATATAGAGAAACAATGCAACTGAATAATAGTCAAAGATAATGATAGTAACTATTGAAGCATTTTCTCCTTGCCAATCATATACACACATATGTGATATTTAATGTAGTTATCTATATCTTTCTATATTAATATATAGGCTTATATACTTGATATACATATGTTTATGCATTATGATGATGACGATGATGTGCTTATGTTAAATATGTATGCTCACAACCATCCTATATGGCAGGAGATTTTTTTAAACAATAAAGGGACAGAAATATTAATATGACATATATATATATAGTACAACGGTTATCAGTGAGTGGTAGAATTATTATTTGCATTTGATTACTTATATCTGACTATATTTTCCGTATGTAAAAAGGTAAAAAAAATTTATCTTAAGTTCCAGCACTAAAATTGCTTTTAGGGGGCACCTGGGTGGCTCAGTCATTAAGCGTCTGCCTTCGGCTCAGGGCGTGATCCTGGCGTTCTGGGATCGAGTCCCACATCGGGCTCCTCCGCTGGAAGCCGGCTTCTTCCTCTCCCACTCCCCCTGCTTGTGTTCCCTCTCTGCTGGCTGTCTCTATCTCTGTCAAATAAATAAAAATCTTAAACAAAATAAAATAAAATAAATAAAATAAAATAAAATTGCTTTTAGGAGGGATGACCAAAAAATATGTCTGAGACTGGGGAGAGGGTGTTTGAAGACCCAGTTGGATTTTAATTCGAAATACTGCATGGCCAGCCTCCTGCTGGGGAAGGAGCCAGACAATTTTCCACTTTGGGGGGATGGATAAGGGGAAAGGATAGTAACCTAGTTGAGGGCAGTTTCGGTGAGATGTTATTTATCAAGCTGAGAAAGTTTCCCTTTCTTCCACCCAGGCCAGTCATTCATGGGCCACAGGGCTGTCAGACTGTACCCTGATCTTTCAAATGGTGCCCTTTACAACCATCTTCCCCACAGATCCTCTGTGAGAGGGTGGTAAGGCGTCAACATTTTCTGGGATAGGTACGTTTGTGTCCATCCTTGGAGGCATGCTCCACCCCAACACCTGTCTTCAGACTTCATGAGAATAGTTCTGTCTCCTCTGAGCCCAGAACGCACAAGTTGGTCTTACCTCATTTTCAAGGAAATGCGACTGTGGTCCTTATCAAAGAGTGGTGGGACTAAATTCTTATATCCCCTTACCCCTGCCCTTCAAAATCTGGCTTGTTTGTCACATGACAAAGTTCTCCCAATACACAGACACCCTTCCAGTCCTAAAGGTGAAGTGGTTGAGAAACAAGCACTATTTCTGTCTCTTCTATCTCCTATAGAAAAACCTACAGGGGGAAACACTGCACAATGTTAACAGTAGCTGTCAGCAGGTGGTTGGGCTATTGGTGATCTGGTGCTTTCATTATATTTGTACGTGTATACAATGTTCATAAATTATAAATGGGAGCCAAAAGGACAGAAATGAGGCAGGCTGTGCTCTGAGGTAATGTTGATTAGGAAATTATTCAGACAACAGATGAGAGGTGCAGGGAGATTGAGAGTAAGCTTACCAGCAAGAATATACCTTTTATGTACAATTATATGGCTAAGAAGATGGATTTCAGCAGGGTGGAAAACTATAGACTACTTTTTCCAGAATATTTTTGTGGCGTTTTAATAGATATTTGTTTTAGCATCTTTATGCTTTATGCTCCAGTTTTTGTCTTGTTTTGCTGTACATTTCTATGGAGAGGGACAAATTTAGAGCATTGGGTGGGCATATTTGTGTATACTAATTTTAATTAAATAAAGCAGATTGAACGACTTTATGTATATTGTGACATCTTTTTTAAAAGAATAATTACTACATAACGAGTACTAAAATATGTACAGACAAAATATAAGCACGACATGAGAACTTTAACAACAGTTGTCATAGGATGAGTGGAATACCAAAGGATTTTACTTTCCATGCCCTATATTTGTGTACCCATGTTTTTAAATGAATTTTAATTTTTTTTATTGTGGTAAAACACAAAGAACATAAAATTTACCATCATCATTTTTAAGTGTACACTTCAGTGGTATTAAATACATTCATAATGTTGTACAATCATCACCACCTTCAACTCCAGAATTCTTTTCTTCTTATATGACTGAAACCCTATCCCCATTAAATAATAACTTCCCATTTTCTCCTCACACCAGCCCCCAGCAACCACCATTCTACTTGTTGTCTGTATAATTTTGACTATTCTAAGTGCTTCATATAAGTGGACTCATACAGTATTTGTCCTTCTGTGACTGGCTTACTTCACTTAGCATAATATCCTCTGGATTCATCTATGCTGTAGTACATGTCAGAGTTTCCTTCCTTTGTATTTTTTTATTTTTAAAAAATATTTATTTATTTATTTTAGAGAGCGGGGAGGGGCAGAGGGAGAGGGAGAGAGAAAATCTCAAGCAGACTTCCCGCTGAGCATGGAGCCCCATGTGGGGCTCCATCTCACAACCCTGAGATCACGACCTGAGTCAAAATCAAGAGTTGAATGCTTAACCGACTGAGCCACCCAGGCATCCCAGAATTTCCTTCCTTTTTAAGGCTGAATAACATTCCATTGTATGTATATAGCACAGTTTGCTTATCCATTCATTTGTCAAGGAACACTTAGGTTGCTTCCACATTTTAGCTATCGTGAATAATACCGCTATAAATATGGGGTACAAATATCTCTCTGAGACCCTGCTTTATATTCTTTTGAGTATATACCCAGAAATATAATTAATGAATAGTATGGTAATTCTATTTCAAAAATTTTACGGAGCCACCATACTGCTTTCCACAGAGGCTGTATCATTTTACATTCTCATCGACAGTGCACAAGGGTCCACAACCTCACCATCATGTGTTGTTTTCTTTTGTTTTATTTTTCTGATATGTTGTTTTCTTTTGTTTTATTTTTCTAATAGTAGCTATCCTGAAAGGTGAGAGGTGGTATCTCATAATAGTTTTAATTTGCACTTCCCTAGTGAATAGTGATGTTGAGCATTTTTTATGAGCTTGTTGGCCATTTGTATATCTTCTTTGGAGAAATGTCTATTCACTCAATTTTGGATCAAGTTGTTTGTTTTTTGTTGTTGAGTTTTAGGAGTCCTCTATATAATCTGGATATTAATCCTTTATTAAAATATGATTTGCAAATATTTTCTCTCATTCTGTGAGTTGCCTTTTTAGTGTCTTTGACGTACATATTTTTTAAATGTTTATGAAGTCCAATTTGTTTAATTTTTTTTGTTACCTGGGTCTTTGGTGTCAGATCCAGGAAACCATTGCCAAATCCAATGTTGTGAAGATTTTGTTTTCTTTTGAGAGTTTTATTGTTTTAGAGCTCACATTTAGGTCTTTGATCCATTTTGAGCTTGTGCAATAGGCTGTGACCTTCAAAAGTGCTTCTCAGTTCTCCCTCCATGATTAGGTGAACCAGGAAGACTAGAGATGGATATTTTCATTTCTCTACCTCGTAGACTGGAGACAACTGGAGCGGAGCATTTCTCTTCCCCCACATGGAAGTCTAGAGTAGCTGGAGTTGAGTATCTTCTTTCATCCAGTTGGTTATGTTCTTCTGAGGGTAGCTCTTTTTAAAAAGAACAGAATGCTCTGGGTGTATTT
>NW_024423319.1:45164591-45175569 GCF_017311325.1 Ursus maritimus
TTTTTTTTTATTTTTTCACTTAAGACAGTAATTTTCCACCTTTTTTCAACTCCTAATTTCCCTGGTAGATTCTGTAACCCCCTCCCCAGTTACACTGCTGATGAATCAAGGGTCACATCATTGCTGTACTTGTTGTCCCCTGGATAGGAGAGGGAAGGAAAAATGGGAGTGTGAAGTGGAAGCAGCCCTGAAATCCTTTAGGTTCTCTCCAACACCTCAAAGATACTTCTTTAGGTGTCTCCAATACCTCAAATATACTCCATTCTAATGTTTCAATCTACCCAGGGTATGTAGTTTCTTTCTTCATCATTCAATAGTGTTTTTTATTGCTCTTCTGGTTTTTCATTTGGATAAAACAAATACTATTATGAGCTGGCAAAGAAAATTTGGTAATTTACCAGCAAAGAAATGGAGTAAAGACACATCATGTAGAAGTCCCTATGCCTCTGATGAATTAGTTGTCAAAGAGAGTTGTGAAAGGGGAAGAAAACATGAAAGATCATGGGAAGAGATAGAGCATGAGCAAGGGCACAGGGTCTAGGGGTACAAGCCATGGACTTAGAGGAATTCACTGGAGAGACACACATGACAAGGAATAGAGGTGCTCCTTCCTTTAGGGAGAAGGTCTCAGGATCAGAAACTCAACCAGATTCCTGAGTCTACTCTAAAGTAGGTGAAATAATAAAATGGAAGCAAAACATATTCCCCAGGCTACTTTCTCCTTCTTTTTTCTCAATAATTCACCTACTTCATTTTTTATTTTTTCAAAAAGTATTAGATTGAACCTTATGGGGTTCCTGATATATTCCTGTTTTTTTAAAAGGTTATTTATTTATTCAATTATTTTTAAAGATAGAGCCCAGGGGGGAGGGGCAGAGGGAGAGGAAGAGAGAGAGTCTCAAGCAGACTGCACACAGCATGGAGCCTGATTCGTGGCTTCATCTCATGACCCTGAGATCACCTGAGCTGAAACCAAGAGTCATACGCTCAACCAACTTAGCCACCCAGGCGCCCCAATATATGCCTGGTTTTAACTTTAAAAAAGTGTCAATTTAATAGAGTTCAACCTACTCTCTCTTGGGACCTACTATGTGTCAGGCGCTAGGCTAGATGTTGGATATGTCCTGATGAATAAGGTAGATATGGTCCCTCTGAGCATGAGATGTACAGTCTAGTGGGGGAGGAGAAACATTATAAAAACATAATCCTAAAGTGTGATAGAGAAAAAGGTTCTGTGAGAGATAGCATGAGGGGCTAGACGAAGGAATGAGAGAGGGACTCTCAGAAGCCATGATATTAAGTTGAGTCCTAAAAGGTAAATAAGAGCCGGGGGGAGTGGTTAGCCTTCCAGAAGGAGAAGTATGTTGTGCACAAGCTCTAGAGCAGGAAAGTCCTTGCCTCATTTAGAAACAAAGGAGGCCGGTGTGGCTGGAGCTTATCAATAGAGAGGGAGAGTAGCCTTGCTGAGTGGGAGAAGTGGCCATGAGCTGGGTCTTGGAGAGCCTGAAGGCCATGGTAAAGATTTGTTTTAAGTATTTAAATGCAATGGAGGCATTTAGGGGTTATAATTGAGGGGAAGAGCATGTTCTAATTCTCCTTTAAAATACTACTTGATATTAAGGAGAGCACATGTTGGGATGGGCACTGGGTGTTATACACAACTAATGAATCACTGAACACTACAACAAAAACTTATGATGTACTATATGTTGGCTAACTAAACGTAATGAAAAATAAGAAAAGAAAACACTACTTGGTTTGAGGCATCCGGTTGGCTCAGTTGGTTCAGCATCCAACTCTTGATTTTGGCTCAGGTCATGACCTCAGGGTTGTGGGATTGAACCCTGTGTGGGGTTCCGCACTCAGTGGGGAGTTTGCTTGGAATTCTCTATCTCCCTCTTCCCCCTCCAATAAATAAAAAATAAATCTTTAAAAGTTTTTTAAAAATAATACTTAGATTGCTAGGTGGAGACTGGATTGGAAAAGGACAAGAGGAGAAACAAAGAGACCAGTTCAGTGATCACTTAGTGAATCTGTGAAAGATACAAAACAATTATAAAACATAATCCAAGGCATCACAGGGGCAACAGAACATGAGGTGACTGGGAAGGTCCACTATTGCACATATCAACTTCTGAGAAAAAAGAAATGTAAAAACTCTGAAGTTCTGTCAGCCTAATAGGAATAAGAAAAGGGTGGTACTCAAAGAGCCAGGGAAGCTGTCATGAGGAAGAAGAATCTAGGTTGAGCCTTGAAATATGAGGAGGATGAAGAGAAGTTCTGGAAAGGGCTGGTGAGGGAGAGAGAGTAGCTTGGTAGAGGTCATGAGCCTGCTAGGTGAGCAAACAGTGCCCCATTGAAGTCTCCACAAACCCCAGTAGATTCATAGCTAAAACAACTCAAGTGTTTGCTTTTCAGAGATGTTATTCAATAACATGCAAGGCTGATTTTCAATCTACTTTTGGAGGAAAGGATGTGCCCAACACATCTGGGACTGGTCCATGAAGCAGGGCAAGAATCTGTGAAAGGAGGTGTTATTAATGTTACAAAAGTGGAAATTTTTTTTTCCTGGAATTCTCTCCACATGGTTCTGTTCCTCATTAACTGGTTTCTTGGACCCACATGACTTCCACTTAATCCTAGTGAATGGTCTTACTAAACTCTGGAGAAACTGCCCTTTCTTTTGATTTTTAATCCCAGGGCTCCAAGAATCCCTTAGGTTTTTATAAGTTGGGGAGCTTCTGTGAATCATATTCATTATTCTTGCTCTCGCTCTCATTCTCATTCTCTCTTCCCTCTGAATGTTAGCATTTTCTGGACTACTTTAGTTGTGGGTTTTTTTTTTAATGTCCTGCCTATGCTTCCAAAGGTTATTCAATATATATCCTGCTGTTGATCTCCCACTCAGGGCTTATTGCAGGTACAGAGAGTATCCTGGGCCATTCCTGTTTCTAAGGCCTCCAGTATAGTGTATGCTTATCCAACATCAGCTTCTCCTTTCTTCTCTTAACAAAACTCTGAACATCTAAATGCATCCCCCACCTCTCCTTACTGATACCTTCAGGAGGCAGGCCCTAGTAATTCTGAACCTGTCAGGATTTGGAATTTCTCTAAGGATTGTTACTGGTTGAAGTTGACTGATGATCTTAAAATGGCCCAGTTAGATTGAAAGGGTCTTATATTCCATGTTTGGGAGAGAGAATTTCCTTTCTCTCCTGAGGAACAAAACCAGAAAAGAATGTATTCTCAATCACCATAACAGCAATCTTGTTGCATTGGGAGTAACCACCAGCCTTAGGATGAAGCTGACACTAGGCAGGGTAGAAGTTAACCAGAGATTCAAGAAATCTGGGTCCTTGGTGACATCTTGAATCAATCAGCCTGAAGCTAGTTTTACCTAGTTCTGCTCTTTCTGCTATCAGAAATCATAAACTTCCTTAATATTCAAGCAAACTTTAGTCAATTATTCTTTACATACAGCTGATACTGCCTACCTAATATAATAACAACAATATTAGAGAATTTTCCATTTCTTTCTATTCAGAACTACTCCATTATTAATAATGGCCGGATAGGTTTCCAAAGTATTAATGCATCTTATGTATTTATCTTGCCCTTATTTATAAGTATTAAAGTCATATCCAGTTTTTTTAAATGCTAAAATAAACATCCTGCTATTGCATATACAATTGACCGTTGAACAACATCAGTTTTAATGGTGTGGGTCCACTTATAGCTGGATTTTTTGCAGTATGGTACTGTAAATATATTTTTCTCTTCCTTATGATCTTTTTAAAAAGATTTTATTTATTTGAGAGAGAGGGAGAGCACAAGCGGTGGGGGCGGGGCAGGGAGAAGCAGGCTCCCCGCCGAGCAGGGACTGGAGCCCAGGACTCCGGGATCATGACCCCAGCCAAAGGGAGACGCCTAACAGACTGAGCCACCCAGGAGCCCTTCCTTATGATTTTCTTAATAACACTTTCTTTTCTCTAGCCTACTATACTGTAAGAATACTATATATATATATATATATATATATATATATATATATATATATATATACACACATATTTTTATACTAATATATATTATATATCTATATAGCATATGGAATGTGTGTTAATTGACTTTATGTTTTTGGTAAGACTTCCAGTCAACAGTAGGCTATTAGAAATTGGGTTTTTGGAAGTCAAAAGTTATATGTGGAATTTCGACTATGCAGGGTGTCAGCACCCCTAACCCCTGTATTGTTCAAGGGTCATCTCTATTTATATATTTGCACATTTGGATGTTTTCACAGCTCAGATACAGATCATTTGTATGATTTCTCACCTGGAATGTAGTCATCAGCATAGAATTTCTGATTGAAGACTATAGAACTGTTTTAAGACTTTTGATACATATTTTCAAACTATCTTTCAGAAAAGTTGAACCAGTTCTCATTTTCACCAGCATTGTATGAAACTGCCCATGCTCTTTTATGTTTTCACTGTATGAAAGATCCCTTACCTCTAGGTATAATAAATCACTAATAATGGTGTGGATTCAAAGGTCACATTGTGTTCAAATTCGAGCTCTACAACTTAATAGTCACGTGGCTTTGGGTATGTGGTTCATTCTCCTTAACTATAAAATGGTCTAACAATAGTATCTGCATGCAACTTATGCGGTTAGGGAAATTGAATAAGACATGAAAAATATTTAGATTATAATGGTCAACAAATGTTGGCTGTTATTAAAATTATTTACCAACTTGTTATTTGAAAATGTTTTCTTGTTCTCATTTGCAAATCTTTGATTACAAATGAAACTGGACATTTTTTCCATGTATCTATCAGTCAGCTGTAAAATTATTTACCTTTTATTTTTTTCCATTTTGATATTTCTGTTTGCCCTTCCTTGATTGATTTAAGCCAATTTACTATAGTTATAATATTAACTTTTTGTCTTTCTTATATATTATTTTTCCAATATTTCATTTGCTTTTTTAAATTATACTTATGCCATATAAAAGTTTATGTTTTATGTAATAAAATCAGTTATTTTTCTGGGGCGCCTGGCTGGCGCAGTCGTTAAGCATCTGCCTTCGGCTCAGGGCGTGATCCCAGCGTTCTGGGATCGAGCCCCAGATCAGGCTCCTCCGCTAGGAGACTGCTTCTTCCTCTCCCACTCCCCCTGCTTGTGTTCTCTCTCTCGCTGGCTGTCTCTGTCAAATAAAAAAAAATCAGTTATTTTTCTGCATAATTTTTGCCTTGAGTTGTATGTTGACAAATGCCTTTAGTGTGCTTAAATTAAATAATCATCTATATTTTCTCCTTGTTCTGTTATTATTATATCAAATTTGTTAATCCATTTAAATAACTTTGTCTCTAATAATTCTTAAAGATAATGGAAGAAGATTATCATAAATTTTAAGTGAAAAGAAGCATACAAAATAGTATATACAGTATGATCCAAGTTTTATAGAACAAGATTCCATTTTTGGATGTTCTGTGTAGAAAAGAGACTAAAATAATAAATTCTTAAAATGTTTAGTAGGATTAAAATGTTTTTTAAGAATTTTCTTCTTTATATTTCTTTGTGCTTCCTGAAAGGAATGTATATAATCTTTATTATCAAGAAATTTCTAAAGCAATAATTTTTAGTTTAGAAAACATGGTATATCTTAAAAATGATTTGGAAAGGTGATGTTCAACAGAAATATAATATAAGCCATATATCTAATTTCAACTTTTTGGGTAAACACATTCTTTAAAAGTAAAAAGTAAGTGGTGAAATTAATTTTAATAATATATTTTATTTAACATAGTATATCCAAAATGTTATCATCTCAACATGTAATCAATATAAAACGTATTAATATCTTATTTTTTGTACTATGCATTTAAAATCTGTGTATGCTTTACACTTTTGCACATCTCATATCGTGCTAGTCACATTTCAATTTCTTAATAACCACATGCATTTTTTGTACTTTTTTTGGTACTATGTGTTTAAAATCTTGTGAATGCTTTACATTCTTTTTTGTACTATGAATTTAAAATCTTGTGTATGCTTTACATCTCATATTGTGTTAGTCACATTTCATATTGTGTTAGTCATATTTCAAGTTCTTAATGACCATATGTGGCTCATTGTTACCATAGTATACACTGCATATTTGGAACATAAAAATGTCTTGAGTCCCAAATTGGGCCAAATTGCAATTATTTGCTGAACCATTGCTTCAAATTACTTTTGAAATGCAGTTTATATGAATTAGGGACTATAAGTTGAAATACCAGGGTGATAACTAGGTAATCTGAATAAGAAAAGCTGAGTACAAAAAGTAACAACCCTCCCCACACAATCCTGTAGTCCCTTTTAGTCATAAGTATACTGCATACAGCAAGACTCTGTCTCTCTTTTTCTCTTATCTTTCTCTCCTTTGTGCTCATCCATCTCCTTTGCAAAAGGCATTTCCTTTTTTCATTCTCATCTTTCATGTTCCTTGCCTGGTAATGTCCCTGTATTAACTACCTTGACAAGGGGGGGGGGCTCTGAGTCAGTGGTGTGCTTGAAGCTGGCTCTTATTGGCTCAGGACAGCTAATTGTGCATGTCAGTATGTTGGTCAGGGGCAAGGTCTTACCTGAAGGCTTGAGAGGGCAAGGATCTGCTTCCAAACTTACTTATGTTATTTGGCAGGATTCACCTCCTCAAAGGCTATTGGATTGACTGGTTGTTGGCTGAGAGATACTGTCAGTTCTTTGCCATATGAGTCTCTCCAACATGGCAGTTTATTTCATCAAAGCCAGCAAAGGGGAGGGGGAGGAGGAAGAGGAAGTCTTGTAGCAAGACCAAAGCCACATTCTTCTGTAACACAATCACAGAAGTGGCATCACATTGCTTTTGTTGTAGTCTATTAATTAGAAATAAGATCTAGTGATTTTGCCCACTCAATAGGAGGGACAATTACACCAAGCCATGAACACTATATCCAAGAATAATGTGAAATCTATAATATCTAAGTTCAGTCAATGAGAATTTGTAAGTGCCTCCATTGCACTTCATTTATAAGCTCACTGAATTGTTCATTGTATGTGGATCTATTACTGACTTATTATTTCTTTTCACCACAAGTAACCCATATTCTTTAAGAAAAATGTAGTTGAGGACAAAGAAAAAAAATCACCCAATACCTTACAAAAGACAACCACTGTAAATTTTTTAGTGTACATACTTTAAATTTTAATTTTTACGTAGTAAATCTAAAGGCATTTTTTAATTTTCTCACTCTTTGCATTTTGATGCTTCTCTCCACTGAATTCAGATAGTGACCTTTATGTTCTTCATTATGGTGCCTATTTAAGAATTGAGCCAATAAATGTATACACATAGGAGCCTGTTAGACATTAATGTGCATCAGAATTACCAGGAACCCTTGCTAAAAATTAAAGTTCTGGATCCCCATTCAGTAGATTTAGGGTAGGACTAAGAATCTACATTTTATTTTCTTTTAAGATTTATTTATTTGAGAGAGAGAGCAAGATCAAATGAGTGCACGGGAGCATGGTGGGGGGGCAGAAGGAGAGGGAAAATCTCAAGCAGACTCCCCATTGAGCACAGAGCCTGATGGGGGGGGGCTTAATCTCACCACCCTGAGATCATGACCTGAGCTGGAATCAAGAGTCAAAGCTTAACCAACTGAACCACCTAGGCACCCCAAGAGTCTACATTTTCAAGAAAGCGCTCACATGATTCTCACATACATGGCAGATTAGCATACTTTTAAGAACTTTAAGACATTATTAAATGAATTCATTGTTCCTTTAGGAATTGCAAGTAATCTCTCCTAGAGAAGTGAAACTGCATATCCAAGTTTATTTTATTCAGGGACTGAACTGAGACAAGAACTCAGAGCTCCCGCCTCAATCATTATCAATTGTATTTTGTTAAGGCCTACTTCTTGCCAGGCAGAATTCAACTTGACCAGCAGAGGAGGGATGCTGTACTGGTGAGACTTATCTTTGGAAACTCTGCTAAATATCTGGAGGGAAAATATGAGGATAGGGAGTCCTGCTTAATAGGTGGGGATGAGGGCAAAAATAGGTAAACATAGCTCACACACACCTGACCTTGTTTCACAGCCATGTGAAACACAGTCCCCAATTTATAAAGAATTCTTGGGTTTATTCATCTGGCTAAAATACCCAAATTTCATGACCAAGTATTTATTAAATGACCCTTCTGCTTTCACAAGGTCATTAAAAATAGTTTCCATTTCTTCTAAAACTACCGAAAATATGAAAGAAAACACATCAACTCATTTTGAGTCCCTGTATCAATCCTTTGGTATATTTACAACTCATCTCACAGAAATGAGTCCCTGTATTAATCCTTTGGTATATTTAATTTCAGCATTTTTCTCTGCATGTACTAAATACTTTAATATAAGATTTGAAGTAAAAATACAGAGGTTGCTTTTTTTAGACTGCTTTATTGGTTTCACAATATATAATGACCATTTGTCCATGCAAAAGGTAAAGTTCTCCTGCTAACAAAATCTTACAGATTGGATCAAAAACACAATATTCAACTGGTAGTAACAAGAGATGCACCAGAAATGAGTGACATCAAAAGGTTTACAACAAAGGTATATCATGAACACATAAGTTTAGAAAGCAGGTGTTTCCCTATTAACTTCAGGGAAAACATCAGGTTTCAAGGCATAAGGCAAAACTCATCACGATGGTCATGGTGAGGGGGGTCAGTGCTAACTGCCCTCAGACTATGACTGAACTGCTTTTCCTTCAGCTTTTGCATGAGTTGTCTCATCTCCTCCCCAATCCTTTCCATATTCTCTTCTCTCATCCTTCCCTGTGGCTCTTCAAGCCTCTGAATCACATCCCATCTATACTGCAGGATGGGCTGCCTAACACGGAGCCGCCTACGATTTACTCTAGGCACACAATATTCACCGGTTTCCAAAGGGAGGGCCAAGGGCTCTCCTTTATTAGTATCTTGCTCCTTTTCATCCTTTTTTTCATTTTCCTGGTCGGTATTTTCCATGTTGAGATTTTTTACTGCGTGTTCCTCTTTGGACGCCATTGCTCCTAGGAGACAAAAGACAAAAGAAGGGGTTGAGTTTCTGGTGGACAGGTCAGCACCGAGGACAGAGGCCTTACTACTCATCTTTCACAGCCCGGGATATCAACGGTTTTTAAATTTTCATTTTCCTACATGAAAAGCTTTGTGCGTCCTCTAGGGGGCCTCCAAGTCCGGACCCTCCCCCCTCCCTCACTTCTCTGTCCTACCTCCCCCCAAACCCACCATTTTCCTACAGATCCATTCCCAAGCTTCTGCAGTCACCAAAATGGAGGACGGGGGGCATGGGATGGCGTAAATGGGAGGGGGTCTCAAACTGGGATCTGCACCCACCGCCCACACTGTCCCTTTCACCGACCTGGGCCTATCCTTGCTGTCTCCTTCTTTCTCCCAGTTCTCGCCGTGAGTGCGCCGCCGCGACACTTAGACCTGCACCGCAGACCTGCAGAGGGCCGTCTTGGAGGGAAAGGGGACTGTTGCGAAGTGCTTGGCGCCGACCCACCACCACCTGGTCCCTTTCGGGTCCCGGGCCCCCCTGGCCGCCACCCCATCCGCATCTCCCGCCCACCCTCACCCCGCCCCGGAGGTTCACCATTTTCCTGTAGGAACTCGGGTGATTTCCAATTGCTCTTGGTTGCTCTGCTGCCCTCCCGGCCGTCCCAGCATCCCTACCCCAGGGGGCCACTACTGATGTTCCTAAGAATGCCGGGTGTGGAGAAAGCTGGTAGGAACCCGCTGCGCTGATCTCCTGCACGGGCTTCGGGAGTAGGCGGACCGCTGCCGCCCTGGCCTCGCGCGCAGGCCCCGGAGCCCTTACCTGCTCCGCTTGCCTCGGGCCCGATGCCAGCCCGCCAGGCGCAGGACAGCGGGGAGCCGGTACCCAGAATGGACTGACGACTGCACGGAAGGCTGCGTCGCTCTGCAGCTCCGGGTCACGTGAGGGCCTCGCGTCATCAACTAGCTCTCTCCCCTCCCACTCCACTCCCTGGTGGGGGGAGCTCTACTGGACCCTTCCCCCCCACCTCTGCACGCACCAGCTTCCCCTCTGCCTGTCACACAGGGTCTTGTCACTCAGCTCTGTTCTCTTCCATCTGAGGGCCCACAAGGGGCCTTACTTGTGGGCCTTACCGCCTTATGGTTAGGTTTCGCCTTTCTCTGGTTATCGGGGAGGGTCTGCATATCACCCCCCACCTCCCAAGGCCTTCGCACTGGCTTGGTCTTTTCAGTTTTTTCTGCTCTTCTTCCTGGCTGTGTATCTGCTTCCTAAACATTTCTCTTTATTGTCTTTTTAAAAATCAGTATTGCTCAAAGAACAAAATTATGAAATTTAATTTTTTAAGAGACGTTCTTCAACCTGGGGAAGTAAAAAACCCTCATTTTTTATGTTCTGCACCACACAGAAAATATTTTCCCTGGGCTCCACAGAACTTCATCTTAGAACATTCTGGCTTGTTTTAAAATTTGGAGAAAAGAAAAAGGAGGGAGGCGTTGGGGGGCAGAGAATCTTCCTAAACATAAATGGTGTTTTGAAAATGATCAAGGAGAATGCCAATTGTCAGCTCTTGGTAATTTTATATAAATAATCCACCAATTCCCCCCTTCTGGAACATATTTTAAGATTTATTAATAAACATTTATATTTTATTCTATTATATTAACTTTCATTATATATGGAAAAGCATTTGTTGACAACTGACGTCATCTGCTGAAATTTAATGGCTATTATTAATGATGATTTCGAAGACCTAAGCAAAGGGAAAGGGTGTGAGGCGGTGGCAGGTTGAGGGATGCAAAGATAGTCAGGTTGTCCCTGCCCTGATAAGAGATTAGGAAGGTGCCTATCTTCCCACTGCCACATTCCAAAGCCTTTTATTTCCTACATTCAGGCTCTTG
>NW_024423319.1:45175579-45178683 GCF_017311325.1 Ursus maritimus
TGCTTTATTGGTTTCACAATATATAATGACCATTTGTCCATGCAAAAGGTAAAGTTCTCCTGCTAACAAAATCTTACAGATTGGATCAAAAACACAATATTCAACTGGTAGTAACAAGAGATGCACCAGAAATGAGTGACATCAAAAGGTTTACAACAAAGGTATATCATGAACACATAAGTTTAGAAAGCAGGTGTTTCCCTATTAACTTCAGGGAAAACATCAGGTTTCAAGGCATAAGGCAAAACTCATCACGATGGTCATGGTGAGGGGGGTCAGTGCTAACTGCCCTCAGACTATGACTGAACTGCTTTTCCTTCAGCTTTTGCATGAGTTGTCTCATCTCCTCCCCAATCCTTTCCATATTCTCTTCTCTCATCCTTCCCTGTGGCTCTTCAAGCCTCTGAATCACATCCCATCTATACTGCAGGATGGGCTGCCTAACACGGAGCCGCCTACGATTTACTCTAGGCACACAATATTCACCGGTTTCCAAAGGGAGGGCCAAGGGCTCTCCTTTATTAGTATCTTGCTCCTTTTCATCCTTTTTTTCATTTTCCTGGTCGGTATTTTCCATGTTGAGATTTTTTACTGCGTGTTCCTCTTTGGACGCCATTGCTCCTAGGAGACAAAAGACAAAAGAAGGGGTTGAGTTTCTGGTGGACAGGTCAGCACCGAGGACAGAGGCCTTACTACTCATCTTTCACAGCCCGGGATATCAACGGTTTTTAAATTTTCATTTTCCTACATGAAAAGCTTTGTGCGTCCTCTAGGGGGCCTCCAAGTCCGGACCCTCCCCCCTCCCTCACTTCTCTGTCCTACCTCCCCCCAAACCCACCATTTTCCTACAGATCCATTCCCAAGCTTCTGCAGTCACCAAAATGGAGGACGGGGGGCATGGGATGGCGTAAATGGGAGGGGGTCTCAAACTGGGATCTGCACCCACCGCCCACACTGTCCCTTTCACCGACCTGGGCCTATCCTTGCTGTCTCCTTCTTTCTCCCAGTTCTCGCCGTGAGTGCGCCGCCGCGACACTTAGACCTGCACCGCAGACCTGCAGAGGGCCGTCTTGGAGGGAAAGGGGACTGTTGCGAAGTGCTTGGCGCCGACCCACCACCACCTGGTCCCTTTCGGGTCCCGGGCCCCCCTGGCCGCCACCCCATCCGCATCTCCCGCCCACCCTCACCCCGCCCCGGAGGTTCACCATTTTCCTGTAGGAACTCGGGTGATTTCCAATTGCTCTTGGTTGCTCTGCTGCCCTCCCGGCCGTCCCAGCATCCCTACCCCAGGGGGCCACTACTGATGTTCCTAAGAATGCCGGGTGTGGAGAAAGCTGGTAGGAACCCGCTGCGCTGATCTCCTGCACGGGCTTCGGGAGTAGGCGGACCGCTGCCGCCCTGGCCTCGCGCGCAGGCCCCGGAGCCCTTACCTGCTCCGCTTGCCTCGGGCCCGATGCCAGCCCGCCAGGCGCAGGACAGCGGGGAGCCGGTACCCAGAATGGACTGACGACTGCACGGAAGGCTGCGTCGCTCTGCAGCTCCGGGTCACGTGAGGGCCTCGCGTCATCAACTAGCTCTCTCCCCTCCCACTCCACTCCCTGGTGGGGGGAGCTCTACTGGACCCTTCCCCCCCACCTCTGCACGCACCAGCTTCCCCTCTGCCTGTCACACAGGGTCTTGTCACTCAGCTCTGTTCTCTTCCATCTGAGGGCCCACAAGGGGCCTTACTTGTGGGCCTTACCGCCTTATGGTTAGGTTTCGCCTTTCTCTGGTTATCGGGGAGGGTCTGCATATCACCCCCCACCTCCCAAGGCCTTCGCACTGGCTTGGTCTTTTCAGTTTTTTCTGCTCTTCTTCCTGGCTGTGTATCTGCTTCCTAAACATTTCTCTTTATTGTCTTTTTAAAAATCAGTATTGCTCAAAGAACAAAATTATGAAATTTAATTTTTTAAGAGACGTTCTTCAACCTGGGGAAGTAAAAAACCCTCATTTTTTATGTTCTGCACCACACAGAAAATATTTTCCCTGGGCTCCACAGAACTTCATCTTAGAACATTCTGGCTTGTTTTAAAATTTGGAGAAAAGAAAAAGGAGGGAGGCGTTGGGGGGCAGAGAATCTTCCTAAACATAAATGGTGTTTTGAAAATGATCAAGGAGAATGCCAATTGTCAGCTCTTGGTAATTTTATATAAATAATCCACCAATTCCCCCCTTCTGGAACATATTTTAAGATTTATTAATAAACATTTATATTTTATTCTATTATATTAACTTTCATTATATATGGAAAAGCATTTGTTGACAACTGACGTCATCTGCTGAAATTTAATGGCTATTATTAATGATGATTTCGAAGACCTAAGCAAAGGGAAAGGGTGTGAGGCGGTGGCAGGTTGAGGGATGCAAAGATAGTCAGGTTGTCCCTGCCCTGATAAGAGATTAGGAAGGTGCCTATCTTCCCACTGCCACATTCCAAAGCCTTTTATTTCCTACATTCAGGCTCTTGACCGTGCTTAATTCAAAGATACAGATGGACAAGTGACCAAAGTAGTGACAAGTAAATTCCTTTACTTTCTTCCCTCCGTTTCTCCCCCAGATTCCCACCTAGTGACTCGCCTCCCAGACAGATGGGGGAGATGTCTGTTGTCATACCTCTTCTACACCTCTGTGGTAGAAGATTTCAAGAATAGTAGAGAATTGATTGCTGTGGGGAGAGCCTCCCAAGTCAGCCTGTTGTCTCCTCTTTGTTACCTTGTCCAGATGGAAGCCTTGGTGGGACATTTCTGCTATCTCTCACCTGGGTTAGGAAGTGCAGGCTGCTGGGATCCTCACCCTATCCTCCCCACCTCCAGGGCACTCAGGAAGAACCCAGCCTTGCTGCAGGGTCACTAATCTGGCAGTCCATACTCACCCTCATTTATGTTGGGGCCCAAGGAACACTATCTACTGACCATCCTGAGTAAACTTAGATTAGTTATTCTTAACACAGAAATCTGTGGAACAGATATTCAAATATTATCTGTATATGTGAAAAGGTAGTAATATATTCACATTTTTGTGGGGAGAAGGGCCAAACTTCTTAGCTGATTCTCAAAAGAGGCCAT
>NW_024423319.1:45178693-45191358 GCF_017311325.1 Ursus maritimus
ATTTTCCATGTTGAGATTTTTTACTGCGTGTTCCTCTTTGGACGCCATTGCTCCTAGGAGACAAAAGACAAAAGAAGGGGTTGAGTTTCTGGTGGACAGGTCAGCACCGAGGACAGAGGCCTTACTACTCATCTTTCACAGCCCGGGATATCAACGGTTTTTAAATTTTCATTTTCCTACATGAAAAGCTTTGTGCGTCCTCTAGGGGGCCTCCAAGTCCGGACCCTCCCCCCTCCCTCACTTCTCTGTCCTACCTCCCCCCAAACCCACCATTTTCCTACAGATCCATTCCCAAGCTTCTGCAGTCACCAAAATGGAGGACGGGGGGCATGGGATGGCGTAAATGGGAGGGGGTCTCAAACTGGGATCTGCACCCACCGCCCACACTGTCCCTTTCACCGACCTGGGCCTATCCTTGCTGTCTCCTTCTTTCTCCCAGTTCTCGCCGTGAGTGCGCCGCCGCGACACTTAGACCTGCACCGCAGACCTGCAGAGGGCCGTCTTGGAGGGAAAGGGGACTGTTGCGAAGTGCTTGGCGCCGACCCACCACCACCTGGTCCCTTTCGGGTCCCGGGCCCCCCTGGCCGCCACCCCATCCGCATCTCCCGCCCACCCTCACCCCGCCCCGGAGGTTCACCATTTTCCTGTAGGAACTCGGGTGATTTCCAATTGCTCTTGGTTGCTCTGCTGCCCTCCCGGCCGTCCCAGCATCCCTACCCCAGGGGGCCACTACTGATGTTCCTAAGAATGCCGGGTGTGGAGAAAGCTGGTAGGAACCCGCTGCGCTGATCTCCTGCACGGGCTTCGGGAGTAGGCGGACCGCTGCCGCCCTGGCCTCGCGCGCAGGCCCCGGAGCCCTTACCTGCTCCGCTTGCCTCGGGCCCGATGCCAGCCCGCCAGGCGCAGGACAGCGGGGAGCCGGTACCCAGAATGGACTGACGACTGCACGGAAGGCTGCGTCGCTCTGCAGCTCCGGGTCACGTGAGGGCCTCGCGTCATCAACTAGCTCTCTCCCCTCCCACTCCACTCCCTGGTGGGGGGAGCTCTACTGGACCCTTCCCCCCCACCTCTGCACGCACCAGCTTCCCCTCTGCCTGTCACACAGGGTCTTGTCACTCAGCTCTGTTCTCTTCCATCTGAGGGCCCACAAGGGGCCTTACTTGTGGGCCTTACCGCCTTATGGTTAGGTTTCGCCTTTCTCTGGTTATCGGGGAGGGTCTGCATATCACCCCCCACCTCCCAAGGCCTTCGCACTGGCTTGGTCTTTTCAGTTTTTTCTGCTCTTCTTCCTGGCTGTGTATCTGCTTCCTAAACATTTCTCTTTATTGTCTTTTTAAAAATCAGTATTGCTCAAAGAACAAAATTATGAAATTTAATTTTTTAAGAGACGTTCTTCAACCTGGGGAAGTAAAAAACCCTCATTTTTTATGTTCTGCACCACACAGAAAATATTTTCCCTGGGCTCCACAGAACTTCATCTTAGAACATTCTGGCTTGTTTTAAAATTTGGAGAAAAGAAAAAGGAGGGAGGCGTTGGGGGGCAGAGAATCTTCCTAAACATAAATGGTGTTTTGAAAATGATCAAGGAGAATGCCAATTGTCAGCTCTTGGTAATTTTATATAAATAATCCACCAATTCCCCCCTTCTGGAACATATTTTAAGATTTATTAATAAACATTTATATTTTATTCTATTATATTAACTTTCATTATATATGGAAAAGCATTTGTTGACAACTGACGTCATCTGCTGAAATTTAATGGCTATTATTAATGATGATTTCGAAGACCTAAGCAAAGGGAAAGGGTGTGAGGCGGTGGCAGGTTGAGGGATGCAAAGATAGTCAGGTTGTCCCTGCCCTGATAAGAGATTAGGAAGGTGCCTATCTTCCCACTGCCACATTCCAAAGCCTTTTATTTCCTACATTCAGGCTCTTGACCGTGCTTAATTCAAAGATACAGATGGACAAGTGACCAAAGTAGTGACAAGTAAATTCCTTTACTTTCTTCCCTCCGTTTCTCCCCCAGATTCCCACCTAGTGACTCGCCTCCCAGACAGATGGGGGAGATGTCTGTTGTCATACCTCTTCTACACCTCTGTGGTAGAAGATTTCAAGAATAGTAGAGAATTGATTGCTGTGGGGAGAGCCTCCCAAGTCAGCCTGTTGTCTCCTCTTTGTTACCTTGTCCAGATGGAAGCCTTGGTGGGACATTTCTGCTATCTCTCACCTGGGTTAGGAAGTGCAGGCTGCTGGGATCCTCACCCTATCCTCCCCACCTCCAGGGCACTCAGGAAGAACCCAGCCTTGCTGCAGGGTCACTAATCTGGCAGTCCATACTCACCCTCATTTATGTTGGGGCCCAAGGAACACTATCTACTGACCATCCTGAGTAAACTTAGATTAGTTATTCTTAACACAGAAATCTGTGGAACAGATATTCAAATATTATCTGTATATGTGAAAAGGTAGTAATATATTCACATTTTTGTGGGGAGAAGGGCCAAACTTCTTAGCTGATTCTCAAAAGAGGCCATGATTCCTTGCCCCTAAAAAAGTTTAAAAATCTCTATATATGCTGTCTCACTCTCTCTTTAGCCCTTTACTTTCACCTTAGACCCGCTTCTTTTTCAATTGTTTTCTGCCTTAGTATTCACCCATTGGCAAACCCAGAATCTGGGCATCATCCTTGAATCCCTCATCATTGTCCCTCATATTCAGTTAATAGCCAAATCTAGCTAAGACTGTCATATCTTTTAAAAACAGCAGTATGGAACTATAGTTTACATATCATAAGATTTGCCAACTTAAAGTGTACACTTTAATGGGTTTTAGTATATTTACAGATATGTGCAACCATCCCATAGTCAATTTAGAACATTTCATCTCTTCAAAAAGTACACTTTTGCTATCATTCCCCATCCTCCAGTTCTCTCCAGAACAAAGCACCACTAACATAATTTGTCTCTATCGATTTCCCTGTTCTGGATGTTGCATATAAATGAAATCATACAATATGTATTCTTTCGGGATTGACTTCTTCATTTAGCACAACGTTTTCAGAGTTCATGGCAACAATACAATAATCATTTGAGGAACTGCTAAACTTTTTTTCAGAAGTGGTTGATCATTTTAAACATTTCTACCAGCAGTAAATGAAGGTTTTGATATCTCCACATCCTTATCAGCCTTTTTTTTTCTGAAATTGTGATGCTAGTCATATTAGTGAAGATGAAGTAATACCTCATGATAGTTTTGATTAGCATTTCTTAGATGATTAATGATGTTGAGCATCTTTTCATGTTATAGTTCTGCTCCCATTCCAATGTGTGTTTTGTCCCCAAACCACCAAACAATTATCTGGTCTCAGCTGGGTGTCCTACAGTTAACTCAATTCTGACACTTTGGAGATAGTATCAGATTCCAGAGATTAAGTGTTCAGTTCTACGAGATTGCCCTCTACTTCAGATGCCAATCACAAGTCCAGGTTGTTACTTGTGCTTCTGACTTACTGACTATAAATCAGAAATTCCTACACCCCCCTCCTTAGGTTTGATTAATTTGTTTGACAGGCTCACAGAACTCCAGAAACCAATTTACTCACTAGATTACTTGTTTATTACAAAGGATATAAATCAACAGGCAGATGAAGAAATACCTAGAGTGAGATCCTGAACAAAGGAGCTTCTGTCACCATGGAGTTTTCAATGCTGCATGGCAGCATGGGGAAGCATTCTGGCTCACCAACCTGGAAACTCTCTGAATCCCATCTTTTTTGGGTTTTTATTAGGCTGCGTTACACAGGCATAATTGATTAAATCATTGGCTATTGAGGATTGATTCAATCTCCTGCCCATCTCCTCTCCTTGGAAATCAGGGAGTGGGACTGAAAGTTCCAACACTCTAATCATGGTTGTTTCTCCTGGCAGCCAGCCCCGCCCCGCCCCCATCTTTAGGGGATTTCCAAAGTCACCTTATTAATAAATTCAGTTGTGGTTGAAAGAGACTTGTTATGTATAACAATGACACCCATTTTACCTTTTTCGCTCTGAAGTGACAAAAGACCAAGTATTATGACAAAAGATACTCTTATTGCTCATATCTCTTAGGAAATTCCATGGGTTTTGTGGCAGAGGCAAAGATCAAATATATTTCTTATTATAAAGCACAGTATCACATATGTGCTTCTCAGTCACTTGTATATATTTTTTGGAGAAATGTCCATTCTGACCTTTTGCTCATTTCTTTTACAATTCTGCATCTTAAAAGTGTTCATTTTCCTACATCCTCACCAACCCAAGCATTATCAATCTTTTTCATCTTTTCAAATCTGGTAAATTAAATTAATTAATTAAATTAATTTAAAAATAAATAAATAAAAATCTCACCTTACTTTTCATTTCTTTGTTAATATACTTGAGACTCTTTTTTCACGGTTATTAGATATTCTTTTGGCGTGTGACTTGATTGTTTTTGTGTTCTTTGTTCATTGTTCTAGTAGTGTGTTTAGCATAATTTGAGTCCTTTTAGCTACACAATGGTTGGTGAAAGAATGCAAGAACCAAAAGATAGGGTTTGTATAATAAAAATCAAGTGGCCATCTTGGGTTTCTTATAGATCCAATTATTCATTGAATTTACAACCATTGTTGCACACTGATTTCTCTGAACCAGGAGAAGACTGTTGCCATGTCACAGGACATCAGAATGATAAAAGTCTGGCAACAAGAGGTTATTTTTTGCAGAAGAAAAATGAACTTTATCTACATATGCCAAAACATTATAGTTTCTGTTCTTGCTGCCTTTGCATAAAAGTCATCCAGGATATTTCCCTCATACTCAATTTCAGTCCTTTTACTGTGAGCCTCAATTTTGGTCACAGCAATTTCAGAAGGTAAGAGAATAGGAGCATGAAGGTCATTTACTCACTGTCCATTTTTGATTGAAGTCCCAGTGGATGTAAGGAAACCCCTTGGTTTCTATAACATCCCCAAATCACAGAAGGCCCCAAAGGCATACTGGCTGTCAATATAAATATTAACAATTTGTCTTTTGATAATTGGCATTTTCTGGTAAGGGTGTAGAGCTCTGGTTGTTAAGCTGATTTAGCTTATGGAAGGTTTACCCTCTCAAGTGGTATATACTGGGGAGTAGCAGTATAGTCTGCCTGGAAATTCCAATTTTCATTTTTACAGTATGATCCATCAACAAACAAAATTACATCAGGATTAGTCAAAGGAGCATCTCAAAAACCAGGATGCAGTGTCATAAAATGCGACATTATTGCCTCAAAGTCATGGGCTTTGCCCTTGTCAGGTAGTAACAATAAGATTAAGAATGTTGCAGTGTTTAAGATAGAGGTTAGGTGGTAAAAGCAGGAGATTCTCATAGGAAGTTAGCTTGCTTGCAGAGAACTGCTGTATCAATTCAGAATTAAGAAGATATTGGAGAGCACGTGGAGTTTGTAAATAAATGCCATTTCTGGAGTTTGGGAAGATGGCAGAGTAGGAGGACCTAAGCTCACCCCATCCCATGTTTACAACTAGATATCACTCACAGCCAAGTAAATAAACTGGAGAGCAATGTGAAGACTGGCAGAACAAACTCCGCAACTAAATGTAGAGAAGAAGCCATATCTGGGAGGTTAGGAAGGGCAGAAATGGTGGTAGGGAGCTGCCTGCAGGAAGGAAGGAACTGCGGGCACGAGAGGAGAAAACACCAGGGAACCCATGGAGGTGGGGATGGAAAAGAAATCTCCATAATATCTGGCCTTGAAAACCAGAAGGGATGAATTCCATGAGTTTGTGTAACCAGTGGAACTTGGAGCCTGGAGTTTTAAAAGTAGGTGACTCAGCACTTGGGAGAGTCCAGAGGGCCCTCTGAGAGGCAACATAGAAGTGAGAGTTTGCAGAATATTTGGGGCAAACAGGAGAAAGATCTGTTTATACTGATTTCAGAGCTTGTTGAGGGACTTTTCCAGGAACAAAGGAGCTGGCAGACACCATTTTCCTTTCCTGCCCAATAGCATAAACACAGAGCCTCCTGCCGGAAGCAGCACTGCACAGACACTCTCTACCTAACCTGCTAGCAGTGCACCCCACCCATGAGCTCTCCTGAGGACTCACCAGCCCTCTGGCCTCAGCCCTGGGCTCAGCGGAAATTTTGGTAATGCCTTGCACACCCCACCCAGCTGCTGTCTCCTGCATGGTGCCCATGGTGGTCACTGGGCTTCAGCTCCATGCAAATTTGCTACCTCCGCATGTACCCCACCTAACTGCTGCATATACAGACACCACCTGCTGTACTCAGCTGCCACACGCATGGATGCTGGGCACCCCCAGTCACTACCACTGTTGTGCACCTCACCCGTGGCTGCTGCTTTGCTTTGGGGGATCCGGCCTAGGACTAGTGGCTCAGCATAAAGTTTGCTAACACTGCTGTTCTGCCCCCAAGTCCTTCTGTGGTCATACCCCCTCAGAGCCTTCCTGCCTGGGTCCCAGTAACATCGCACAATGCAAGCAGATCCCACCTCAGGCAGAGAGTCAGTGCAGATGTCTGGACTGAAAGGCAAAGCTACTCAGACACAATAGCAGGACTCAAACAGCATGCATAGGAGACTCCCTTGAATTGTCAGGTTCTGGTGAACAGGGGACACTGCACTTCAGGGCACTATTGAACCTCTTCTCCGTAAACCCACTACTTTCAAGAGCAAAAGATGTAGCTGACATTCCTAACACACAGAAACAGACACAGAGAGGTAGACAAAATGAGGAGACAGAAAATATGTCCCAAATGAAAGAACAGGACAAAGTTACAGCAAGAGATCTAAGCAAAACAGAAATAAGCAATATGCCTGATAGAGAATTTAATGATCATAAAGATACTCACTGGACTTCAGAAAAGGGTGGAAAACATCAGTGAGAGCCTTGACAAAGAGATAAAAATAGCATATCAGATATGAAGAACTCAATATATAAAATTAAAAGTACAAAAGATGGAATAAAGAGCAACACAAGAAGCAGAGGAATGTTTCAGTGACCTGGAGAATAGAGAAATGGAAAGCAATCAAGCTGAAGAGGTAAGAGACAGACAAATACTGCATAATGAGAATAGAGTTAGAGAACTCAGTGACTTCATCAAGCATGATAACATGTGCACTATAGGTATTCCAGAAGGAGAAGAGAGAGAAGGGGGGCAGAAAATGTATTCAAAGAAATAATATCTGAAATCTTCCTGAATCTGGGGAGGGAAACACAGATCCAGATTCAGGAGGCACAGAGATTCCCCAACAAATTCAACCCAAGGAGGTCCACACCAAGACACATAGTAATTAAAATGTCAAAAAATAGTGATAAAGAATTTTAAAGTTTGCAAGAGGAAAGAAGACAGTTACATAAAAGGAAAACCCCATAAGGCTATCAGCTGATTTTTCAGCAGAAATTTTACAGCCAGAAGAGAGTGACACACTATATTCAAAGTGTTGAAAGGGGAAAATCTGCAGCCATGAATATTCAATCCAGCAAGGCTATCATTCAGAACAGAAGGAGAGAAGTTTCCCAGACAAACAGAAATTAAAAGAATTCATTAACACTAAGCCAGCCCTACAAGAAATGTTAAGGGGAACTCTGACTGGAAAACAAAAAAGATTAGTAAGAGTAAGAAAAATAGGAAGCACAAAAACAATAAATGAGCAAACAAACAAACATATCTGTAAAAATCAGTCAAGAGAAGAACAAAATAAAAGGATGGAAAATATGATACCAAATATCTGAAATGTGAAGGGTAGAGGAGTATAGAATGGATTCAAAACTGAACGACCATAAACAATATAGATTGCTATATACAGAAAATATATATAAACAAAATGGTAATCACAAGTAAAAAAAAAAACAGTGATACATATGCAAAAAATAGAGTAAGGAATCCAAGTATATTGATAAAATAAAATCAGCAAACCATGAAAGAAAGAGAAGAAAAGATCAGAGAAAAACTACAAAACAACCACAAAACAAGTAATAAAATGACAATAAATACATATCTATCAATAATCACTTTGAATATAAATGGACCAAATACTTCAATCAAAAGACACGGGATGACAGAATGGATTGAAAAAACCCAAGACCAATCTATGCTGTCTACAAGAGACTCATTTGAGACCTAAAGACACCTGTAGATTGAAAGTGAGGGGATGGAGAAATATTTATCATGCAAATGGATGTCAAAACAAAGCCAGAGTAGCAATACTTATATTGCACAAAATAGACATTTAAACAAAGTCTGTAAGAAGAGACAAAGAAGGACACTATATCATAATAAAGGGGACAATTCAACAAGAAGCTATAAGAGCTGTAAATATTTATACATCCAACATGGAAGCACCCAAATACCTAAAACAGTTAATAACAAACCGAAATGATAGTAGCACAATAATAGTAGGGGCTCTGATACCTACTTACATTGATGGACAGATCATCCAAACAGAAAATCAACAAGAAGACGGTGCTTTTAAATGACACACGGGACTAGATGGATTTAACAGAAACATTCAGAACATTTCACCCTAAAACAGCAGAATACACATTCTTCTTTTTTAAAAAGTTTTTATTATGTTATGTTAGTCACCATACAGTACATCATTAGTTTTTGATGTAGTGTTCCATGATTCATTGTTTGCGCATAACACCCAGTGCTCCATGCAGTATGTGCCCTCCTTAATACCCATCACCGGAATAACCCATCCTCCACCCCCCTCCTCTAAAAGCCTCAGTTTGTTTCCCAGAGTCCATAGTCTGTCATGGTCCGCCTCCCCTTCTGATTTTCCCCCCTTCATTTTTCCCTTCCTTCTCCTACTGATCTCCCTGCTATTCCTTATGTTCCACAAATGAGTGAAACCATATAATAATTGTCTTTCTCTGCTTGACTTATTTCACTTAGCATAATCTCCTCCAGTTCCATCCATGTTGTTGCAAATGTTGGGTAATCGTTCTTTCTGACGGCTGAGTAAGATTCCATTGTATATATGGACCACATCTTCTTTATCCATTCGTCTGTTGAAGGGCATCTCGGCCCCTTCCACAGTTTGACTATTGTGGCCATTGCTGCTATGAACATTGAGGTGCAGGTGCCACTTCTTTTCACTACCTCTGTATCTTTGGGGTAAATACCCAATAGTGCAATTGCTGGGTCATAGGGTAGCTCTATTTTTAACTTTTTGAGGGACCTCAACACTGTTTTCCAAAGTGGCTGTACCAACTTGCATTCCTACCAACAGTAGAATACACATTCTTCTCAAGTGCACACAAAACATTCTCCAGAATAGATCACATACTAGGTCACAAACCAGGCCTCAAGAAATACAAAAAGATTGAGCACGTACCATGCATCTTTTCTGACGACAACACTATGAAACCTATCATGATAAAGACTGAGTAATGCATAGAATTGTTGAATTACACCTGAAATTAATAGAACAGAACACTGTATATTAACAATGCTGGAATTAAAATAAAATTCAGAAAGGGAGACAAACCATAAGAGACTCTTAACTCTGGGAAACAAACTGAGGGTTGTGGAAAGGGAGGTGGGTGGGGGGATGGGGTAAACGGGTGATGGGCATTAAGAAGGCCACGTGGTGTGATGAGCACTGGTTATACACAACTAACGAATCATTCAACACTGCGTCAAAAACTAATGATGTACTATATGTTGGCTAATTGAATTGAAATAAGATTAAAAAAATAAATGCCATTTCCTAGGATTAAACCTGCTGAGATTTCTACTAACTTTGCAGCTACAGCTATACCATTAAAGCAGTTGGGATCCACATGAACTACTGAATCAAGTTGTATGCTATAGTAAGAAACAGCCCTATGTCCCTGCTCAGTGGGAAGCCTGCTTCTCCTTCTCCCTTGATGAATGGATAAAGAAGAGATGGTATGTGTATACATATACACAATGTAATATTGCCCAGTCATCAAAAAGAATGAAATCTTGCCATGTGCAACACATGGATGGAGCTAGAGTGTATTATTCTAAGGGAAATAGTCAGAAAAATACAAAATATTATTTCACTCAGTGTGGAATTTAAGAAACAAAACAAATGAACATAGAAGAAGGGAAGAAAAAATATAAAAACAGGAGAGGCAAACCATAAGAGACTCTAACTGTAAGAACAAAGAAGGGTTGCTGGAGGGAGGTGGGTGGGGATGAGATAAATGGATGAGCCAAAGCATGAAGGAGGGCACATGCTGGGGTGGAGCACTGTGTTGTATGTGAGATGATAGACGCTGATTTCGCTCCCTGAAACCAAGTCACGCTGTAGTGTTAAGTAACTTGAAATTAAATGAAACAATCCTTCTGTCTATCTCTCGCTAATGGGCGGAGCCAATATCCAGACTTCCATCTGTTCTCTTCCCTTGCCGAGCCTCCAGGTCTGAGACTCTCAGCTAACATCCGAATCTGGCTACGGTGGCATCCAATCTCCATTTTTCTTCCTAGGGAAAAGAGTATGTTTTGGCAAAGGGATAACAAATGTCTAGGGATGGTTTTGGTTTAATATGATACCAGTCCTGTTTGGAAAACTCATTATGTATTGAAAAGCAGTTCCATTTCTGATTCCCCACATCTTCATCCCTGTTCAGGAATCTCTCTCTTCCCCTCATCAGTGTAGGATGACATCACTGTGGGAGTTTCCCTCCTAGTGGCCACGGCGTTGTTCACCCTCCATTGCCACCCCACCCGCTCCGGGCTGTCCAGTTGCTTTTCCCACCCCACATGTCATGTCATCCCCTTGTCTATGACACAGGGCACAGCTGTCCAGGCCCTGCTCTGACGCCCCAGCCTCTCTTGTCACCTGTCTGCCCTGTGTTGCCAGTTGCCAGCCCTTGCTGACTGCCAAGTCATACTATCACCACCTGGTGTTTCATGAGATTTAGATCCCCCGCGTAAATGTTTTTCCAGTCTTCTTGTAGACCCAGCAGTTTTTTCGGACAGAATTAGAATCACTCTGTACATAGGTACATAAGTTGAAATTTCAGAAAGGGTATTGTTTTTTTTCTTTTTCTTTTTTTCTTTTTTTTTGGTTCTTTGACTACGTCTTTGTAGAGAAATTTGAATGAGGTGGTACTGCTGGGTGCCACCTCCTTTGCAGAAGCTTCTGAACTGCAGCTTGGACATCAGGAGCCCGGAGGTGGGAGCGAGGGCTGTGGCCCAAAACCCACAAGACAGAGCTTTCTGGAAGTCTGGTGGAAAAGAACGTACCCAAGGTCCAAGGGATACTGACTAACTCCTTCTTTGCTCAAGAGAAGCTGTATGTGAGAAGAAGAAAAAGATGATGTTCATTTTTATCTTTTGAGACTTCTAGATAAAGAGCAGACCTGTATATAGCAAAAAGGGATCCTTTCCACTTACTATCTTTATAACCCACCTTTGCTCTCTATATTTGACCATCTCCAGTAGAAATGCATTTCTAAGATGACATTTTAAATTACTTTACAACAAAATTTTTACCCTTTATTTTATTTATTTATTTATTTATTTATTTACATCCCCTGCAAGTGTTTCATCTTTACGGAAGGCACTAAAATTGAATTCACCAGTATCCTAGTGACAAAATTTTGTTTATCTTTACCATTTTTTCTGTTATAAACTATACTATACTTAGAAACTTTGCTGACATATGTAAGGCTACTTTGTGAGCATCTCTTTGTTCAGTTCCTGAAATGATTCTTTCCAAACTATGTAATCCTACCTAGAAAATTATTACATAATATGTCAAGAATACTACTACTAACGCATTGCTAACAAAAATGGCATGAAGCGTTTCCATTTCCACACTTTGAAAGAACATGTATGGATTGCTAATCTGATAGGCAATAAATCACTTCATCAGTGTTTATTATATGTTTTTGAATGTTTACTAGAGTTCCATCCCTAGATGTCACATAACCAATTGTCACAACCCATGTTTTCTGAATTCAGTGTTTCTATATTCCTTATCAATTACATTTCTGTTTCCTTCTGCCCCTTCATGATGTTGTTCCTATTTGGTCTTCCTTCCTGAATCCAGGCCCAGAGTGAAACTGAGAAAATATCGGGAGGAGCAATCCATAGAGCCAATACTTCACTGCCATCCTAATATGTCCGAAGATAAACCTGTAACAGGAAATGGTTGGCAAGAGTGTGCACCTATGTGCCCTGTGAGAAGTCCTGCACACACCCGACACCTGGAAAGCCAGTTCAGTTTTGTCCCAAGGTGGAGTCCCCTGAGAAGGCCGCAGAGCAGAGAGGAAAGTAGTCATGTTAAAGGTCATGTCACACAGGCCAGGCCCTGGACTGTCTGGACCAACTCTCAAGCCACCACCACAGGTCGGAAGATGTGGAAGTAATAAATCACACTTGGCACAAAGAGCAAGCCCGCGGTGGCATGTGTGGGGAAAGGATCATTGCTTGGAGGAACCCAGGACATCAGCAGGCCTCGGATACAATGACAGTTTTATATAGATCCATTTTTAGCGCACAAAACATGCATCAGACCTTTATTTTATTTTTATTTTATTTTTATTGTGTCATATTGAGTCACCGATTAGTACATTGGTCTTTGAGCGATTTTTATTTATTTATTTGAGAGAGAGTGTGGGGAAAGCGAGGGCACAATACGTAAGCA
>NW_024423319.1:45191383-45200202 GCF_017311325.1 Ursus maritimus
TTATATTCTTTTTGAGTATATACCAGAAATATAATTAATGAATAGTATGGTAATTCTATTTCAAAAATTACTGGAGCCACCATACTGCTTTCCACAGAGGCTGTATCATTTACATTCTCATCGACAGTGCACAAGGGTCCACAACCTCACCATCATGTGTTGTTTTCTTTTGTTTATTTTTCTGATATGTTGTTTTCTTTTTGTTTTATTTTTCTAATAGTAGCTATCCTGAAAGGTGAGAGGTGAGTATCTCATAATAGTTTTAATTTGCACTTCCCTAGTGAATAGTGATGTTGAGCATTTTATGAGCTTGTTGGCCATTTGTATATCTTCTTTGGAGAAATGTCTATTCACTCAATTTTGGATCAAGTTGTTTGTTTTTTTGTTGTTGAGTTTTAGAGTCCTCTATATAATCTGGATATTAATCCTTTATTAAAATATGATTTTAAATATTTTCTCTCCATTCTGTGAGTTGCCTTTTTAGTGTCTTTGACGTATATTTTTAAATGTTTATGAAGTCCAATTTGTTTAATTTTTTGTTACCTGGGTCTTTGGTGTCAGATCCAGGTGAACACATTTGACAATTATTTTTATTTTGGAGAGTTTTATTGTTTTAGAGCTCACATTTAGGTCTTTGATCCATTTTGACATTGTGCAATAGGCTGTGACCTTCAAAAGTGCTTCTCAGTTCTCCCTCCATGATTAGGTGAACCAGGAAGACTAGAGATGGATATTTTCATTTCTCTTACCTCGTAGACTGGAGACAACTGAGCTGGGCATTTCTCTTCCCCACATGGAAGTCTAGAGTAGCTGGAGTTGAGTATCTTCTTTCATCCAGTTAGTTATGTTCTTCTGAGGGTAGCTCTTTTTAAAAAGAACAGAATGCTCTGGGTGTATTTTTAAATGGGTACATTTTCCCTTCTTCTTGCTGGAAACAGAAGGATATTATACTCTGATCTTCATTGTGAGAAGCTGGTGGGGCTCTTGAGGCAAAACTCATGAAGCGTAGTGCCTCTTAGGACTGGATCCACCTAGAATTTTTAATTCTTAAGCTTGTACACAGTAAGCCTCTAATAATTCATCAATTATAGTTTATTTTCCTACGATGGTACTGGTCAGCAGTGATTTGCTCCTGAATTTCTGCTCCAGTAAGCTGTGATTCTCTATATACAACAGTCGCTCTCTCCAGTTTGTGAGGGCAGTAGTTTGCTCTGTGACTTCAATTGTCCAGTGGTCTAAGAATTGTTGATTTTGGTCGGTCAGCTTTTGTTGTTGTTGTTGCTATGAGAATGGTCGTGATGACTTCCAAGCCTCTACATACTGAACTGGAAACCCAAAGTTGAAAGGTGTACTTTTATTCTGGGAAGACGAAAAACAACGCGTCATCAACAACACAACAATCTGTTAATTCATATTGGAAGATTTTGACACAGTATATACCAAATGAACCCTACTTCTGTTTGAACTATACACACACAGAGGGAATTAAAAAAACTGTGGGAGGTTATACTTTAATGTTTTTCATTGGCTGGTGTATCCTGGAAACCATTCACTCATTCATCTATTTACTGTGCATTTATGCAGCACTCATCATGTATCAAATACTGTATGCCCAAATCAACCCGACATTAGATCTTCTTGGACTGTGTTCAGTATTTTTAGACACCCAGGAATTTGTTCTAAATCCTTTTTTTTTATTTTTTTCACTTAAGACAGTAATTTTCCACCTTTTTCAACTCCTAATTTCCCTGGTAGATTCTGTAACCTCCCCAGTTACACATTGATGAATACAAGGGTCACACATTCTGTATTGTTGTCCCCTGGATAGGAGAGGGAAGGAAAAATGGGAGGTGAAGTGGAAGCAGCCCTGAAATCCTTTAGGTTCTCTCCAACACCTCAAAGATACTTCTTTAGGTGTCTCCAATACCTCAAATATACTCCATTCTAATGTTTCAATCTACCCAGGGTATGTAGTTTCTTTCTTCATCATTCAATAGTGTTTTTTATTGCTCTTCTGGTTTTTCATTTGGATAAAACAAATACTATTATGAGCTGGCAAAGAAAATTTGGAAGGTTATACCCTTTCCTTGGGAACGTAAATGTAAGCAGGAATTTATAGGATTAAAACAAGTGCTGAAAGAACTGCCTGAAGTAGGATTACCTGGCTATTGAAACCCCTTCACCTTACTTGTTCATGAGAGTAAGCAGGCCCTGGGAATGCTCACACAAGAACATGGCAATAAACATAGGGCTATTTCTTTTTTTTTTTTTAAGATTTTATTTACTTACTTGACAGAGAGAGAGGCGAGAAAGGGAACACAAGCATGGGGAGTTGATGGATATTTGGGTTCTTGCCTTAATTTGGGTATTGTTGATAGTGCTGCTATAAACATAGGGGTGCATGTGCCCCTTCAAATCAGCATTTTTGTATCCTTTGGGTAAATACCTACTAGTGCAATTGCTGGGTTGTAGGATGGTTCTATTTTTAATTTTCTGAGGAAACTCCATACTATTTTCCAGAGTGGCTGCACCAGTTTGCATTCCCGCCAACACTTCACGAGGGTTCCCCTTTCTCCACATCCTCACCAGCACCAATTGTTTCCTGAGTTAATTTTAGCCATTCTGAGAAATGTGAGGTGATATCTCATTGTGGTTTTGATTTGTATTTCCCTGATGACGAGAGATGTTGAGCTTCTTTTCATGTGTCTGTTAGCCATCTGGATATCTACTTTGGAAAAGTGTCTAGTCATCCCTTCTGCCCATTTCTTAACTGGATTTTTTGTTTTTTGTGTGTTGAGTTTGATAAGTTCTTTATAAATTTTGGATACTAGCCCTTTATCCAATATGTCATTTGCAAATATCTTCTCCCATTCCCTCAGTTGCTTTTTAGTTTTGTTGATTATTTCCTTCACTGCATAGAAGCCTTTCATCTTGATGAGATCCCAATAGTTTATTTTTGCTTATGTTTCCCTTGCCTCTGGAGATGTGTCTAGTAAGAAGTTGCTCTGCCCGAGGTCAAAGAGGTTGCTGCCTATGTTCTCCTCTAGGATTTTGATGGTTTCCTGTCCTTACATTTAGGTCTTTCATTCATTTTGAGTTTATTTTTGTGTATGGTGTAAGAAAGTGGTCCAGTTTCATGCTTCTGCATGCGTCTCTCCAATTTTCCCAACACCAGTTGTTGAAGAGACTATTTTTTCCACTGGACAATCATCCCTGCTTCGTTGAAGATTAATTGACTATGCAGCTGTGGGTCCATTTCTGGATTCTCTATTCTGTGTCTGATTTTGTGCCAGTCCCATACTGTCTCGATGATTACAGTGTTGTAATATAGCTTAAAGTCTGGAATTGCAATGCCTCCCACTTTGCTTTCTTTTTCAACATTATGTTAGCTGTTCAGGGTTTTTACTGGTTCCATATGAATTTTAGAATCATTTCTTCTAGCTCTGTGAAAATGCTGGTGTTACTTTGATAGGGATTAAACTGAATGTGTAGATTGCTTTGGGTAGTATAGACATTTTAACAATATTTGTTCTTCTAGTCTATGCGCATTTGTTTGTGTCTTCTTCAATTTCTTTCATAAGCATTCTGTAGTTTCAGGATACAGATCTTTTACCTCTTTGGTTAGGTTTATTCCTAGGTATTTTATGGTTTTTGGTGCAATTGTAAATGCAATCGATTGCTTAATTTCTCTTTCTTCTCCAAGTGCTTGAGTTCCTTCCATATTTCTTCTTGTGATTGAGTTCCAGTTTCAAAGCATTGAAAATATGCACGGAAGAAACCCAATCTTTCGGTACTAGTTTAGACCTGATTTGTGACCCATTATTTGATCTATTCTGGAGCATGTTCCGAGTTCCTTGAGAAGAATGTGTATTCTCTTGCTTTAGGATGGAATGCTCTGTATATATCTGTGAAGTCCATTGGATCCAGTGTGCCATTCAAAGCCCTTGTTCCCTTGTTGATCTTCTGCTCAGATGGTTTGCCCATTGCTGTGAATGGGGTGTTGAAGTCTCCTACTACTCCCGTATTATTATCAATGTGTTCCTTTAATTTTGTTATTAATTGGTTGATATAACTGGCTGCTCCCAAGTTAGGAGCATAAATATTTATAATTGTTAGATCTTTTTGTTGGGTAGGCCCTTTAAGTAGGATATAATGTCCCTCTTCATCTTTTACTACAGTCTTTGATTTAAAATCTAATTTGTCTGACATGAGAATTGCTACCCCAGCTTTCCTTTGAAATCCATTAGCATGATAAATGGTTCTCCACCCCCTCATTTTCAATCTGGAGGTGTCTTGAGGTCTAAAATGGGTCTCTTGTAGACAGCCTATGGATGGGTCTTGCTTTTTTATCCAATCTGATACCCTATATCTTTTGATTGGAGTTTTTACCTATTTACATTCAGAGTTACTATTGAAAGATATGAATTTAGTGCCATTGTAATTCCTGTACAGTTTCTGTTTCTGTAGACTGTGTTTCTTTCTGGTCTATGTTTCTTTTGGGCTCTCTCTTCGCTTATAGGATCCCCTTTAATATTTCTTGCAGGGCCGGTTTAGTGATCACAGATTCTTTTAGTTTCTCTTTGTCTGGAAGCTCTTTATTTCTCCTTCCATTCTGAATGACAGCCTTGCTGGATAAAGTATTCTTGTCTGCATGTTTTTCTCATTTACTACCCTGAATATATCATGCCAGCCCTTTCTGGCCTGCCAGGTCTCTGTGGATAGGTCTGCTGCCAGTCTAATCTTCCTACCTTTGTAGGTTAAGGAGTTCTTGTCTTGAGCTGCTTTCAGGATTTTCTCTTTATCTCTGAAATTTGCAAGCTTCACTAATATATGTCAGGGTGTTGATCTATTTTTATTGATTTCGAGGGGGGGGTTCTCTCTACCTCCTGGATTTGAATGTCTGTTTCCTTCCCCAGATTAGGGAAGTTCTCAGCTATGATTTGTTCAAATATACCTTCTGTCCCTCTCTCTCTTTCTTCTTCCTCTGGGACCCCAATAATTCTAATATTGTTTCACTTTGTGGTATTGGTGATTTCTTGAAACCTCCCCTTATGGTCCATTGGTTATTTTTCTCTCTCTTCCTCAGCTTCCTTCCTTTCCAAAATCTTGTCTTCCATGTCACTGACTCTCTCTCTTCTGCCTCATTTACCCTGGCTGTTACAGCATCCAATTTGGAATGCATCTCAGTTAAAGGATTTTTAATTTCGGCCTCATTACATTTTACTTCTACACTAGGAGATTCTCTAGCATCTTTTACACTTTTTTCAAGCCCACCTAGTAACTTTATAATTGTTATCCTGAATTCAAGCTCTGACATTTTAGTTACATCCATATCGACTAGATCTGTAGCAGAGAGTATTACCTCTGGTTCTTTCTTTTGTTGTGAATTCCTCCTTCTAGTCATTTTGCCCAGAAAATAATGGATGAATGAGTGAAAAAATAAAAATATCAACCACGACTCAAGCAAAATACACACTAGAGAAATCCAAAGAGATTGGAAACCAAAAAAGAAAAAAAAAGAAAAATAAAGAGGGGGAGGAGAGGAGAGAATATAATCTCCCCAAATGGACAAAACAGGGTGATGCACTTGATCCTGGGGATATTTTTATCTGTTTGTTAGATGACATTAAATCTCAGAGTGCGTGGGTGGCTCAGTTGTTTAAGCATCTGACTTTGGCTCAGGTCATGATCTCAGGGTCCTGGGATGGAGCCCCACATTGGGCTCCCTGCTCAGCGGAGAGCCTGCTTCTCCCTCTCCTGCTTCCCCTGCTTGTGCTCTCTCTCTCTCTCTATCAAATAAATAAGTAAGTAAATAAATAAATCTTAAAAAAAGAAGAACTAAATCTCAAAATTGTAAAGAAAGCAAAACATATATATACAAAAATAAAATTGAATACAGTGAAAGGAAGCCAAAATGAAGAATATATCTATAAAATGTAAAAATGAAAGTTAAAAGAAGACTTAAAAACAAAGAGTTGGTAAAGAGATAATGCTAAGTGAAATAAGTCAAGCAGAGAAAGACAATTCTCATAGGATTTCTCTCATCTATGGAACATAAGAACTAGGAAGATCGGTAGGAGAAGAAAGGGATAAAGAAAGGGGGGGAATCAGAAGGGGGAATGAAGCATGAGAGACTATGGACTCTGAGAAACAAACTGAGGGCTTCGGAGGGGAGGGGGTGGGGGAATGGGATAGGCTGGTGATGGGTAGTAAGGAGGACATATTGCATGGTGCAATGGGTGTTATACGCAACTGATAAATCATCGAACTTTACATCAAAAACCAGGGATATGCTGTATGGTGACTAACATAATATAATAAAAAATATTATTATAAAAAAATAAGAAACTAGTTGAAAAGAAAAAAGAAAAGGAAAATTTTAAACTGAAAGATAAAAGGATCATGAGAAAAAAACCCTCAAATTCTATATACTATTTTCCCCTAGTGCTGGAGTTTTGCAGTTCTGTGTGCTTGGTAAATTTAGTATTCACCTGATGTTCCAGCTGGTCTTCTGGGGGAGGGGCCTGATGCGCTAATTCTCAGATGTCTTTGCCTGGGCAGAGTTGCGTGCCCCTTGCCAGTGTAGGCTGCTTCAGGTTGCTCTATGTGGCTTTTGTTCCCTGAAGGCTTTCAGCACTACTTTAAAGGACTGAAATAAAAATGGCACCCCCCCCATCTCCAGCCCCGGAGCTGACAGAAGGAGGCTCCTCTCTTCAGTAGCCCCTCAGGGAAAAGCAGTTTTCACTTTTGTGTGTGCCCAACTCTGTAGACTCCTGTAGTGTGCACCCACGCTGATTCTCCCAGGGGATGGACAGGGGTTGTGGGAGCCTGCTCCTTGCAGGGCCCCTGCATGGAGAGTGGTCACCCAATCAGGCCAAGGCTCATGGTTTATGGCAAACTGAGCTGAAAGCCCATTCCTGGGCTCACTGACCATAGCTGGTTTCTCCACTCCAATGCTTGGAAACTCTGCTGGCTCAGGCACCCCCGTTCTTTCTGTGATCCCAGGGATCCTGAGGCCACACTGTCCCACTTAGGATTCTGCCCCACTTCATCACCTGTGCACCTTTCAGGCAGGGATGTGTCCCACTGGAGCTGACCTCTAAAACTTCCGATTTTGTGCTCATGGGCTATATTACTTTCCAGTAGCCAGCTTACAGAGGCTCCCTCCCCCTGCCGTTTATCTTCCAATATATATCCCTTGAGATTCACTTCTCTGTACCTCCTACCTTGCAAAAAGTGGTTGCTTTTCTATTTGTAGAATTTCAGCGATTCTTTTTTACGTCTCAGGTTGAATTCATAGGTGTTCAGAATGATTTGATGGATATCTAGCTGAATTTAAGGGAGCAGATGAAACGAGGACCCCATTCTTTTACCATCTTGCCTCCCTTTATACCACATCTTCTTTATCCATTCATCAGTCTATGGACATTTGGGCTGTTTCCATAATCTGTCTATTCCTAATTGACTTTCAATTCTGACTTTGATCACCAGGTGGCATCTTTCTCCATTCTCTTTGGGTTCTATTTATAAACAAATTTTTTTTTCTCAAAGCAAATTATGAAAATAACATGCTGAGTGATCACAACTCTGTTGGAAAATTCACGTTTATAAAAGGACTGAGAGGACCAGACTGAAAACCGGAGCTCCGGAGCACTCACTGGAACCGGACTGAGACTGGGAGCTCAGGAGTGCGCGGGAACCGGGGGTGGCTGGTGGTGTTAGAAGCACAAAGGACAGAGATGTGCCAGCCCTGGAAGCGAGGGCTGGGAGAGTGGCTGTGGGTTGCACAACCCCAGACGCTACGGGGTTTCTAGCAGCACCAATGGAAACAGAGTTTAAGTGGCCAGGAGAGCTCAGTGGAGAGCCTACTGCAATCTCTCTGTTCTGAGACAGAGGCTAGGATATGGCCACTGCTGCTCTGACTCTCAGAAGAGTCACAGAAAACCGACAGGGAAAGCTGCCAGAGAACAAAAGCCCAGAAATACTGGTTCACATTGTGCCCATCCCCATCCCCCCTCGCAGGGGACAGGGAGACTCTACCCAAACAAAGTTGCCTGAGTATCAGCGCGGCAGGCCCCTCCCCCAGAAGGCATGCTGAAAAATCAAGAAGCCCACATCCCTAAGGTCCCTATAAAACAAGTGCACACTGCCTGGGTCCTGGTCAATAATTTGGGCTATGTACATCCCCGCAACCTCTCCTCATCAGATGACGAGAAGGAGGAACCCTCAGCAAAGAAAGGACACAGAGCCTGTGGCCTCTGGCACAGAACTGTTGGATATGGATATAACAAATTGTCAGAAATGGATTTCAGAGTAACAATGGTCAAGATGATGAGTGGGCTTGAAAAAAAATTAATGAAAATATTAATGAGAATATAGAATCTCTAAGGGTGGAAATGAGAGCAAATCTGGCAGAAATTAAAAATGCTATGAATCAAACGCAGTCTAAACTAGACACTTTGACGGCCAGGGTAAATGAGGCAGAAGAACAAATTAGTGAACTGGAAGATGGGATGGTAGAAGAGAAAGTTAAAACAGAAACTTGGCTCAAAAAAATCCAATCTCAAGAATGTAGATTATGGGAGATTACTGAATCAATGACACATTCCAATGTGAGAATCATCGGCATCCCCAAGGGGGTGGAGACAGAGAGAGGTCTAGAATAGATATTTGAACAAATTGTAGCTGAGAACTTCCCTAATCTGGCAAAGGAAACAAGTATTCGTGTTCAAGAGGCAGAGAGGACCCCTCCCAAGATCAATGAGAACAGACCTACACCACATCACAACACAGTGCAATTCGCAAATAATAGATCCAAG
>NW_024423319.1:45202060-45208407 GCF_017311325.1 Ursus maritimus
ATCAGGATCCAACAGTACATTAAAAGGATTATCCAACAAGACCAAGTGGGATTTATCTCTGGAATGCAAGAGTGGTTCAACATTCGCAAATCAATCAGTGTGATAGATCATATGAACAAGAAAAGAGTCAAGAACCATATCCTCTCAATTGATGCAGAAAAAGCATTTGACAAAATACAGCATCCTTTCCCGATTGAAACCCTTCAGAGTGTAGGGATAGAGGGCACATTCCTCAATCTCATAAAAACCATCTATGAAAAGCCTACAGCAAATATCATTCTCAACAGGGAAAAGCTGGAAGCCTTTCCCTTAAGATCAGGAACACGACAAGGATGCCCACTCTCGCCATTATTATTCAACATAGTACTAAAAGTCCTTGCAACAGCAATCAGACAACTAAAAGGGATAAAAGGTATCCAAATCTGCAAAGAAGAAGTCAAACTGTCTCTCTTTGTAGATGACATGATGATACTCTATATGGAAATCCAAAGCGACTCCACCCCCCAATTACTAGAACTTATAGAGCAATTCAGTAGTGTGTTGGGATACAAAATCAATGCTCAGAAATCAGTTGTGTTTCTCTACACAAAAAATGAGACTGAAGAAAGAGAAATTAGGGAATCGATTCCATTTACAATAGCACCAAAAATCATACGTTATCTTGGAATTAACTTAACCAGAGACATAAAGGATCTATATTCTAGAAACTATAAATCACTCTTGAAAGACATTGAAGAAGACACAAAAAAATGGAAAAATATTCCATGCTCATGGATCGGAAGAAGAAACATAGTTAAAATGTCTATGCTACCCAGAGCAATCTACACTTTCAAAGCTATCCCGATCAAAATACCAATGACGTTTTTCAAAGAACTGGAACAAACAGCGCTTAAATTTGTGTGGGACCAGAAAAGGCCCCAAATCAACAAAGAATTGTTGGAAAGGAAAAACAAAGCTGGGGGCATCACGGTGTTGGATTTCAAGCTATACTACAAGGCTGTGATCACAAAGACAGCATGGTACTGGCACAAAAACAGATACGTAGACCAATGGAACAGAATAGAAAACCCAGAAATGGACCCTCGGCTCTTTGGGCAACTAATCTTTGACAAAGCAGGAAAAAACATGCAGTCAAAAAAGACTGTCTCTTCAATAAATGGTGCTGGGAAAATTGGACAGCTATATGCAAAAGAATGAAACTTGTCCACTCTCTCACATCATACACAAAGATGAACTCCAAATGGATGAACGACCTCGATGTGAGACAGGAATCCATCAAAATCCTAGAGGAGAACATACGCTGCAACCTCTTTGACATCGGCCACAGCATCGTTTTTCATGACACATCTCCAAAGGCAAGAGAAACAAAGAAAAAATGAACTTGTGGGACCTCATCAAGATAAAAAACTTCTGCACAGCCAAGGAAACAGTCAAAAAAACTAAGAGGCAGCCCACAGAATGGGAGAAGATATTTGCAAATGACACTACAGATAAAAGACTGGTATCCAAGATCTACAAAGAACTTCTCAAACTCAATACGTGAGAAACAAATAATCAAATCATAAAATGGGCAGAAGATATGAACAGACACTTTTCCAAGGAAGACACAGAAATGGCTAACAGACACGAAAAAATGTTCAACATCGTTAGCCATCAGGGAAATTCAAATCAAAACTACATTGAGATACCACCTTACGCCAGTTAGAATGGCAAACATTGACAAGGCAAGAAACAACAAATGTTGGAGAGGATGTGGAGAAAGGGGATCCCTCTTTTTTTTTTTTTAAAGATTTTATTTATTTATTTGACAGAGATAGAGACAGCCAGCAAGAGAGGGAACACAAGCAGGGGGAGTGGGAGAGGAAGAAGCAGGCTCATAGCAGAAGAGCCTGATGTGGGGCTCGATCCCAGATCGCCGGGATCACGCCCTGAGCCGAAGGCAGACGCTTAACCGCTGTGCCACCCAGGCGCCCCAGAAAGGGGATCCCTCTTACACAGTTGGTGGGAATGCAAGTTGGTACAGCCACTTTGGAAAACACTGTGGAGGTCCCTTAAAAAGTTAAAAATAGAGCTACTGGGTATTTACCCCAAACATACAGACATAGTGAAGAGAAGGGCCATATGCACCCCAATGTTCATAGCAGCATTGTCCACAATAGCTAAATTGTGGAAGGAGTCGAGATGCCCTTCAACAGATGACTGGATTAAGGACATGTGGTCCATATATACAATGGAATATTACTCAGCCATCAGAAAGAACGATTATCCAACATTTGCAGGAACATGGATGGGACTGGAGGAGATTATGCTAAGTGAAATAAGTGAAGCAGAGAAAGACAATTATCATATGGTTTCAGTCATTTATGGAACATAAGAAATAGCAGGAAGATCGGTAGGAGAAGGAAGGGAAGAATGAAGGGGGGGGTATACAGAAGGGGGAATGAACCATGAGAGACTATGGGCTCTGGGAAACAAACTGAGGGCTTCAGAGGGGAGGGGAGGGATTGGAATGGGCCGGTGATGGGTATTAAAGAGGGCACGTAGTTTCCCTGAGTAGGGGAAAACTAAGGGATTATAAGGAGCCCTGTAACTCATACCTCCATCCTCTTGCATAGCACTAATGGGCTCCTACCTGCTGCTGACCAAACCTCACAGAGAGGGAAGGGCAAGGCAATCCTTGTGTGGTTTTAGTATTGGTTTTTCTCATGGGCAGAAATTTAGAGGTTTTGCTTTCTTCATTTTCCCTTCACTACATCAGAGTGGTAAATTGCTTTATTTTTAAATATTTTATTTTTAAGTAATCTCTACACCCAATGTGGGGCTCAAACCCACAACCCCAAGATGAAGAGTCACATGCTTCACTGACTGAGCCAGCCAGGCATCCCCAGAGTAGTAAATTTCTGAACTGATTTTGAGTCAGCATTATTTCTAGCAGGGTGGTTCCTTCCATTTAATCATCTGAGAGGTCCATCTGAAGTATCACAGAGTTTCTGCTTCATGTAAGACCTCCTCTGCTCTCTTGGTCTCCTCTGGGGGACCTGGACCCAGATCCACAAGAGACAAAGTAGAGTGCTAGAGACCAAGTTCTCAAAAATAAACACAGTACGAGGGCCACCAAACCAAACATCTAACTCTCCTGATTTAGTGAAATGGTTTTCATAGATTTACCACATGATGTTCACCTCCCCTCAGTGTTCCTCTTAAATAATCTTTGAGGAAATAGCATTCTTACACATTGCTTGAGGTAACAATAAATGGTACAAAACCTGTGGAGGGGTTTGATACTACTTAATAAAATTACATATGTATTTACTCTTGAAATCTTCTAAGAATCTATTCCAAAAGTACCATGCAAAAAGATATGAGCACAAAGCCATCCTGGAAGAAAAATTTCATTACAGCAAAAGACTAGAAACAAGACAGATGTCTACCATAGGGGACTGGTTAAATAATATAAAGTATATCTATACCCTAGAGTACTATGCAGGCATAAAACATGAGGACTTCCTCTCTGTACTGCTATGGAATGACCTCCGTGATGTTTTAAGTGAAAAATAAAAGGTGCATAAAAATGTGTAGCATTGTTGCTGTCCAATATAGTAGCCACTAGCTACATGTGGCTATTTAAATTTAATAAATGATATACGTTTATTTATTTTAAATAAATGTAATTATTTAATAAACTAAACATAAATAAAATTATAAACTCAGTTCCTCAGCAGCACTCACAGCTTAATACCCACAGGTAGCTAGTTGGTCAGTGCAGATACAGAACATTTCCATCAATGCAGAAATTTCTATTGGACAGTAATGGTGTGGAACGTGCCACCCTTGGTGTATCCACTCTGGAAAACAGTATGGAGGTTCCTCCAAAAAGTTAAAAATAGGGGTGCCTGGGTGGCTCAGTTGTTAAGCGTCTGCCTTCGGCCCAGGGCGTGATCCCAGGATCCTGGGATCGAGCCCCGCATCGGGCTCCCTGCTCCAGTGGGAGCCTACTTCTTCCTCTCCCACTCCCCCTACTTATGTTCCCTCTCTCATTGGCTGTCTCTCTCTGTGCCAAATAAATAAATAAAATCTTTAAAATAAAGTTAAAAATAGAGCTACCCTATGACCCAGCAATTGCACTATTAGGTATTTACCCAAAGGATACAAACATAGTGATCTAAAGGGGCACCTGCACCCCAATCTTTATAGCAACAATGTCCAAAATAGCCAAGCTATGGAAAGACCCCAGATGTCCATCGACAGATGAATGGAAAAAGAAGATGTGAAATGTGATCATATATATATATATATATATATGCACGATGGAATACTACTCAGCCATCAGAAAAATAAAATCTTGCCATCTGCAACAATGTGGATGGAACTAAAGGGTATTATGCTAAGTGATATAAGTCAATCAGAGAAAAACAATTATCATATGATGTCACTCATATGTGGAATTTAAGAAACAAAACAGGATTGTAGGGGAAGAGAGAAAAAAATAAAACAAGACGAAATTGCGGAGGGAGACAAACCATAAGAGACTCTTAATCACAGGATACAAACTGAAGGTTGCTAGTGGGGAGGGGGGTGGAGGATGGGGTAACTGGCTGATGAACATTAAGGAGGGCATGTGATACAATAAGCACTAGGTGTTATATAAGATGGATGAATCACTGACCTCTACCTCTGAAACCGAGAATACATTATATGTTAATTAATTGCTTTTAAATTAAATATAAAAGAATATACCACCTTTTAATTGTGAGTGGGGGAGGAAATTAATATACATATTATATTTGCTTATATTTTTAAAAACTGGAAGGTTAAAACAAAAACTGATCATAGTGGTCATAAGGGGCTGGAGAAGCAGCTCGGGGTGGAAGGAGATGATGTATACTATCATAAAAATCACAATACATACTTATTGGCTCTGTGCACTGAAAAGAACTAGTGGCTGATTCTTGGCGGGTAGGGACTGTACCAGATGAATCTGGACTGAACTCTCATACCAGATAGCATGTGAAAGACAAAAATCAGGGCGCCTGGGTGGCTCAGTCGTTAAGCGTCTGCCTTTGGCTCAGGGCATGATCCCGGCGTTCTGGGATCGAGCCCCACATCAGGCTCCTCCGCTGGGAGCCTGCTTCTTCCTCTCCCACTCCCCCTGCTTGTGTTCCCTCTCTCACTGGCTGTCTCTATCTCTGTCGAATAAATAAATAAAATCTTAAAAAAAAATCAACCCACAGAGGCTTCCACAGGCCTAAGATAAAACAATTTGACACCCAATAAGATAATGAACACGAGGAACCAGAACACATCAAATATACAAACATCTCTGAATCATGATGACATTCTAAAAGAAAAGCAAAACCCAAACAAAACAAACTCACTGCTCACCTTTGGAGGATCCTAGGGAAACAACTGATTGGTTTGAAAAGTGGACATACTACAAAAGAATTTAACATTCATCCTTCCCATCCTGTGTGTGCCATACTTCAGGAAGCCCAAAATTTGATAGGACAGGGGAGTTCCCTTTACAGAAAACTTTCAGCCTATAAATGTGGAAGAAATGATAGAATTAGAACATCATCATTTTTTCAACTTTTAATGGAATGCAGATCTAAGTAATGGTCTTCAGAGGCTGCAAAAACTTCAGGTGAAAAGCATATGAGAAATTTTATAATGGATTTTATAACAACACCTGAACCTAGTGATCAATTTCCACATAGGAGAGACGATCGGACGCGTTGACCTCCTGGTATAACACTATAGGAAGTGTGTGGACCGCCGTATATGAGGTACTCCTGCCAAAAAGCTGAATTAAATCAAGCCTTTAAGTCTAATAGCCAATTTAAAGGAAATAGGAAGGATCAGAGGAACATAAAGCACAACACAACAGGGATACAATCAGCAAAATCTAGAATGAAAACTCCAGCAGTCAAAGGTCCATACCTTAAGCAAATAAAATCAAAATTTAAATAAAAAGAAAGGATTAACGTATGATTTTTGGTGCTATTGTAAATGGGATGGATTCCCTAATTTCTCTTTCTTCAGTCTCATTGTTTGTGTAGAGAAATGCAACTGATTTCTGAGCATTGATTTTGTATCCTGCCACATTACTGAATTGCTCTATAACTTCTAGTAGTTTGGGGGTGGATTCTTTTGGGTTTTCCATATAGAGTATAGAAGTATAGAAGTCAAACTGACTTTTTTGTTGCTGATTTGGATACCTTTTATCCCTTTTAGTTGTCTGATTGCTGTAGCAAGGACTTCTAGTACTATGTTGAATAATATTGGTGGGAGTGGGCATCCTTGTCGTGTTCCTGATCTTAAGGGAAAGGCTTCCAGCTTTTTCCCATTGA
>NW_024423319.1:45209059-45254861 GCF_017311325.1 Ursus maritimus
GGGGGTGGGGAAATGGGATAGACTGGTGATGGGTAGTAAGGAGGGCACGTATTCCATGGAGCACTGGGTGTTATACGCAACTAATGAATCATCGAACTTTACATCAAAAACCAGGGATGTACTATATGGTGACTAACATAATATAATAAAAAATATTATTATATTAAAAAATAAATAAATAGATAAAAAGAAACTACCTTATTTAGATTAAAAGAGACAATACTACAGAGAGAGTTTAATTAAAGAAAAATTGAAACAGAAAGTAAAATTAAAACCATAATAAGATACTACCACACGCCCATCAGAATAAGAAACAAAAAGATGGAAAAAAAAGCAAGTGTTGGAGAGGACGCAGAGCAGTGGGACTCTCACACTGCTGGCAGAAATAGAAACTGGAAGAACCACTCGGAGAAATGGATTCGCAGTGTCTCCTGAGCTGAACAAACACGTATCTTATGACTCAGAAATGTCACCCCTTGGTCTACGGTAGTTACAGGCCCAAGAGAAATGTAAAGATTTCTCGGGCTGAAAGATTATGTACATGATGTTCACAGCACCATAATTTATAATAAGACAAAGACTAGAAAATACCCAAATCCCGATAATGGATACATTTTTTGTGAAATATCCAAACAGTATAATACTATACATCAGTGAAAACGAATAATCTACAAGTAGAGACAGCAATAATGTAAACCTCACACACAACATGTTGACTGAAAGGAGTCAAATACAAAAGAGGACGTGTTGGATAACTCCAGGAAATTTTCCTTCTAATCTCCCAATACAGTTGGGGACTGGATAAGAAAATCAATATCCCATTTCCTTTGCCTTCTTCTATTACCTGAAGGGTAGGTAACCTCAGAGAATTATACAACCTCTGAGCCTTTGAAAAGTGATTTACTAAACATAAGAACAGGTTAATGCTATGTCTGATGAACAGGCAACTAGGTGCAAAGCAGGAGACTTACCTGGCCCCAGGGCCAGACCTAGTCCACTAACTCTAGATGACCACGGGTAAGTCACCATACCTCATCTGGCCTCACCTGCCAAAGATGGTCTGAAAGCCCTGCCTCTGAAAAAATGAAGCTTAGGGCACAGAACAATGTGGTTCCCATCCACAAAAGTACTTTGATTTCCTTATAGTGAAAAGAATTCACCCTGGAAGTCCAAGGGTCTTAACAGCCAAGTTGTAGTATAGTAACTGCGATGATTGCTACCTTTTTTTCCCCGTTTTTATAATTACTACCTTTTTGTTTTTCTTAAATAAATACCTCTGTATGTGGCAAAATGCCTACCGAAGCCTAGTTTCCACCCAAAGTGATATGGCGCTGGCCTGACATTAACCACCACGTACTCAGATAGTTCAACAAATCTATTTTTCTTCTTCTTAAGTACACTGGTTAGGAGTACGGGCTCTGGAGAGAGACTGAGTCCAAACCCTAGTTCTACCAGCTCCAAAGTATGTAACTTTGAATGCCAAAAGTATTCCTCACCAAAGAAGAGTTCACCTTACAGTAACTTAGTTGTTTCATCTGTACAACCAGGATCATGACCATAGAAGTAATAAGCTTTAAAAAAATATCCCCACTTTAAAAAATTATTCCCTCGTGTTTTGGCTTTTAAAAAGATGGTTAGGAATCACATTATTTAAAAAAAAAATCAACTGTAGAAATGCTGGGATTGCTGGCTCTCTAACCTTGAAAGAAGGAAAAATTGTCTTGATAACTCAGTTTCCTCTATTGTAAAATTGAAAAAGCAATCAGCCCTACTTCATGGATTACTGTTTTGTGAATTAATTGAGTTAATATATGAAAACCCTTAAAACAGTGCTCAGCATATTGTAATATCTCAAAAAAGTGCCCTGCTTTTAATAAAAACCATTTTTACCAGTTTGATAGTTTTACAAAAGGCTCTCATGCGTCTTTAATAGGGCTTAATAATCTTCTGACTGAATCCTCTTCATCAACTGATGGCGTGTTTTAAATTACTTTCACTATAATCACTGTTGGATATCTAATTATCATGAAAACATCTCAAAAGCACTTGGAACATACAACCTCAGGAAACAGCACCGCCATTTCTGCACATGGCTGAACAAAAAACCAAGGGCTCATCCACGATGCTGCTTTATCCTCACATAATCCCCACCCACAGCCACTGCAGGTCCTGCCTGTTCTACCTAGAACACGCCCTGGCTAGGGCCACCCCAGACCCCTGACCACTGCTGCAGCACTGGGACAATCCACCCTTGTCCCTCCTCCAGACTTCTGCAAGATTTTCCTTAGGCTTATCTCCACAGCCATCTTGCTCCCATCCAGTCGATTCTCTTCACAGAGGGACAGTCACCTTGTGAGCACATGAATCAGATCATGTCACTACCACACTTCAACCATCCACCCTTGGTACAACTCCAATCTCCTTTACAGCCCAAATGATGCGGCCATTATCTGCCCTTTAACATAATCTCCTACCATCTGCACTTTGTCTGCCAGGCTCCAGCCACTCAAACTCATCATCTGCTTCTGGAATAACTAGTGCCACTGACTGAGATGTCTGCCCAGGCCTGGCTTCGTCTTGTCATTCAGGACTCAGCTCAAATGCACTTCACGAGAAAGCTTCACTGACAACCCCATCCATAATAACCCCTGTCCTCAGTTTTTACTCTGTTTATGTGCTCACTTTCTTGAAAGCACTCATATCCATAGGGAATTGGCCCACTTAGTGATGTGTTTACTTGCTTATTGCCAATTTTTTTTCAAACTACAATGAAACTCCAGCAATACCACTTGTCATTCCCTGTACTATGTCCCCAGTGCCAAGTTCAGTGCCTCACATATAAATCATTGATTTAATATTATGTAAGTAAAGGGAATTGCTACCTATATGACACTCCAAAGAAGACACAGATATTTCAAGCTGAGTAGCAAGAGAAACTAACAAAAAAATTAGATGTTAAAGGATTCAAAATTTTAAAGAGATCTTTTTGATTTAATCTACAGCAGTGCTGGGGCGCCTGGGTGGCACAGCGGTTATGCGTCTGCCTTTGGCTCAGGGCGTGATCCCGGCGTTATGGGATCAAGCCCCACATCAGGCTCCTCTGCTATGAACCTGCTTCTTCCTCTCCCACTCCCCCTGCTTGTGTTCCCTCTCTCGCTGGCTGTCTCTATCTCTGTCGAATAAATAAATAAAATCTTTAAAAAAAATCTACAGCAGTGCTTTCAAACTTGGATGAATACCACAACCAACTGGAGAAACCGTTAAAAATGTAGGCACCTTCCACCACACTACTCTGGTTTTGATTCAGAAGACCTGGGGTAGGTCTATGAGTCTACAATTTTACAAGAATCCCCTGACAATATGGATGAAGTGGTCCATGGACCACACTTGGAAAAATCCTGACCTAAACAGTTGACGTTGGTGTAGCATTAATTTAATGGCTACCGTGCAGAGGTCTCTGGTATTCAGAGTGTCTCTACTAGTATAATTACTTAAACGTGCACCGGTCCTTCCCTCCCACCTATGAACACAGACTGCTTTCCCACATGGGATCACACTTAAACTCCAGAGTGTTCCTGGGTGGTGGGGAAGATTTGGAACTGTTATCCTGTTATATTGACAAGGCTGGTGGAAGAGTAGTGACTTACCTAAAGTATCCCAGTGATGGGACCCTGATCTCTTCATCTTGCTCCAGCAAATTATCTAGCACACTGGACATCACACCTGGTTCTTCTCTATCATCTCCTGTTCTGGGGCTCAGAGTCCACACCTTCTTTGATGTTCCAGAAGGGAGAGGCAGGGGATCCCAGAGCACATGGAATAGAGAGGAAAGTAAGAGGGAGGAAGGACACATGAAATTCAGTGGAAAAGAGTGAGCATGTGCTTGCCTGTCACCACCCAGGTCACTGGAAGCTGTGCAGTGATGCTGTGCTCCTCCCCAGCTCCATCCCACAGCCCCCTCCCATGCACAGCAGTGACACTGAAGCTCTCACATCATGGAAATGGGGGCTCATCCTTGTTTGCTGTTAAATGTCCAAATATTCCCTCTAGTAGTTATGCTATGATGTTAATGTTAGAGGAATCAAAAGAATAAAGGCTGCAACACTGGAATGGGGAGCTAACATTGCTGAGGGCACACTAGATGCCATACACTGCTGGTTGCTGTTTTTTAATCTTCAAATTCACAAAGCAATACTCTGAGGTAGGCATCATTACTTCCTTTCTATGTATAGGGGATAGTCAGGCTCAGAAAAGAACACACATGTTCAAAAAAATCTTAGGGAGATATTTAATGGACACAGAGGCCAACTTGACAGGTAAACCCTGGCCAATTCTGGGACAATTTGCATAGCAAAATACATAATCGTAATAAACTCTTAACAAAAATAGGAATCTATTGTACTTATATAATTGAAAACAATTTATTATTTAGTTATATAATTAATTCATCAATGAAAGGGGAAAAGGGAAAGCTTGACCTTACACTCAAACGTTAACTAATAATTCTAGGAGGAATGACAAAATTGTAAAAGCAATACTTGACTGAAACCATAGCAACAAGTGACTCAGGTGAGAATCAAAATGGATACACATCGGGGCACCTGGGTGGCACAGCGGTTGAGCGTCTGCCTTCGGCTCAGGGCGTGATCCCGGCGTTATGGGATCGAGCCCCACATCAGGCTCCTCCGCTATAAGCCTGCTTCTTCCTCTCCCACTCCCCCTGCTTGTGTTCCCTCTTTCGCTGGCTGTCTCTATCTCTGTCGAATAAATAAATAAAATCTTTAAAAAAAATGGATACGCATCTAATATCACCAGTCACTGAGTCACCATGGTAACCATGCTGGCCAAGTAAATAAAGGTGGTGGAGAACAGACAATATCCACCCTGATTAGGTTCCAGTATGTGCTAGGAATTAAATAGGGACTGACATAACACACAGTAATTAACTTCAGGTATCCTTCACAATAAAGATTTCTGGCAGCTTTAGCAATATACACATACATGAATACAGATCCACAAACATACATGCTCTCTTTCTTTCTCTCCCTCCCTTCCCCCAGCCTCTAATCTCTCTCACCAACCAAGATCCCAGGAATTCACTGAAGTGGATTCACTGGCACGTAAAGAAGAAAACCCCCACAATTCAACAGATTCATTTCTGACTACACACATAAATTTCAAAGCTTAGTAACTATTTTAGTGATGGATTTATCTCGATATGGTAACCTACTGAATTGTCTCTGGGACATTTTTCTCCCTAGTTTCAATAGATTGCCAATACTGGATAAAAACTAATCTGGAAATACAGGCAAATGCATGTTATAGATCAAGTGCATTTTCCAGTCTAGAGTAGCCTGTAGTTTCAACCAAAAATATTCCGCAACAGCTTCTGTTGAACATTTGACTGCTGACATTTCAGTGAATATAATATACATGATACCATATGATTTCACTCATATGCAGAATTTAAAAAAGAAAACAAATGAGCAAAGGGGAAAAAATAAGAGAGAGACAAACCAAAAAACAGACTCTTAACTATATGTACCACATACAAACTGACGCTTACCAGAGGGGAGGTGGGTGGAGGGATGGGTGAAATAGGTGATGGGGATTAAGGATTGCACTTGTGATAAGAACCAGGTGATGTATGGAAGTGTTGAATCACTATATTGTACATGAAACTAATATTACACTGTATGCTAACTAACCGGAATTTAAATAAAAACTTAAAAAAAGAAAATGCATGAAGATTTTAATTTAAAATACTGCTGTTTACAAGAGTAACAGAAGTATGAGACACTTAGGAATAATCTGTCCATGGATGTGCAATGCCTGTACATTTAACACTATAAAACATTGCTCAGAGAAATTAAATAAGACCTAAATAATAGAGGGATATGCCATCTTCACGGTTTATAAGACTCAGTGTTGTTAAGATATCTATTCTCTCAAACTGATCTATAGATTCAGTGCAATCCCAGTATAAATTCTAAAAGTGTATGGTGACTAACATAATATAATAAAAAAATTATTTAAAAAAAGACACACATAACACACAGTAATTAACCACAGAAATTAACCAATTTCATGAGGAAATGAAAGGCCCTAGACTATGAAAAACAACTTGAAAACAAGAGGGTTGAAAAATAAACATCACCTGATTTCAAAACTCATTATAAATCTATAACCATCAAGACAGCGTTGTATTGAGATGCAGGTAGAAATGTATATCGAAGGAATGAAATGAATCCAGAAATAGACCCACTCATATATGGACAACTGATTTTCAACAAAGCTATAAAAGCAATTCAGTGAAGAAAGGATACTCTTTTCAACAAATGGTGCTCGGAGAAGTGGATATCCAGATCTGCAAACATAAACTGTAATCCACATATACAGTACCACATAAAAAGTTAACTCAAAATGTACCATATACAAAAATATAAAAGCAAAAACTGAAAAATTCTACCAGAAAATGCAGGAGAGAGTCCTTGCAACCTTGGGTTAGGTGATGATTTCATAGATGAGACCACCAAAACCACAACCCATAAGTGAACAAATTGATAAACTGGAATTCCTCAAAGTTAAAAATTTCAGCTCTTCCAAAGACACTGTTGAGAGAATGAAAAGACAAACCACTGACTGGGAGAAAGTTTGAAAATCATATATCTGATAAAGGATGCGTATGCAGAATATAGAAAATCTCACAAAAGTCAATAAGAAAGAAAGACACTTCAATAAATGGGCAAAAGTTTTGAATAGACATGAAAGCTGCTTAACATCATTAATCATTGGGGAAATGCAAATAAAAACCACAGCAAGATACTACCTGTGATTGTGCCAGTACCACGCTGTCTTGATGATCACAGCTTTGTAATACAGCTTGAAGTCAGGCATTGTGATGCCCCCAGTTTTGGTTTTCTTTTTCAACATTCCCCTGGCTATTCAGCATCTTTTCTGGTTCCATACAAATTTTAGGATTGCTTGTTCCAGCTCTGTGAAAAATGTCGTGGTATTTTGATAGGGATAGCACTGAATGTGTAGATTGCTCTGGGAATAAAAACAGACACATAGATGAATGGAACAAAAAAGAGAATCCAGAAATGGACCCTCAACTCTATGGCCAACTAATCTTCGACAAAACAGGAAAGAAAATCCAATGGAAAAAAGACAGCCTCTTCAATAAATGATGCTAGGAAAATTGGACAGCTACATACAGAAGAATGAAACTGAACCATTCCCTAACACCACACGCAAAGATAAACGCAAAACAGATGAAAGACCTGAGTGTGAGACAGGAATACATCAAAATCCTAGAGGAGAACACAGGCAGTAACCTCTTCAACCTTGGCGGCAGCAACCTCTTGCAAGATATGTCTCTAAAGGCAAGGGAAACAAAAGCAAAAATGAACTACTGGGACTCCATCAATGTAAAAAGCTTCTGCAGGGCAAAGGAAACAGCCAACAAAACTAAAAGGCAACCTTTGGAATGGAAGAAAATATTTGCAAATGACATATCAGATAAAGGGTATGCAAGATCTACAAAGAACTTACCAAACTCAACACCCAAAAAACAAATAATCCAGTTAAGAAATGGGCAGAAGACATCAACAAATGCTTCTCCAAAGAAGACATACAAACAGCCAACGAACACATGAAAAAAATGCTCCACATAACTTGCCATCAGGGAAATACAAATCAAAACCATAATGAGATACCACCTCACACCAGTTAGAACAGCTAAAATTAACAAGACAGGAAACAACAAATGTGGGCGAGGATGTGGAGAAAGGGGAACCCTCTTACCCTGTTGGTGGGAATGCAAGCTGGTACAGCCAGTCTGGAAAACATATGGAGGTTACTGAAGAAGTTAAAAACAGAGCTACCCCAAGACCCAGTAATTGCACTACTGGGTATTTACCCCAAAGATACAGATGTAATGAAAAGAAGGGCCACAATGCACCCCAATGTTCATAGCAGCAATGTCCACAATAGCCAAACTGTAGAAGGAGCCGAGATGTCCTTCAACAGATGAATGGATAAAGAAGATGTGGTTTATATATACAACCGAATATTACTCAGCCATCAGAAGGGATGAATACCTATCATTTACATCGACATGGTTGGAACTGGAGAGGATTATGTTAAGTGAAACAAGTCAATCAGAGAAAAACAATTACCATATGGTTTCACCCATATGTGGAATATAAGTAATAGCACAGAGGATCATAGGGGAAGGGAGGGAAAACTGAATGGGAAGAAATCGGAGAGGGAGACAAGCCATGAGAGACTCTTGACTCTGGCAAACAAACTGAGGGTTGTGGAAGGGGAGGTGGATGGGAGGATGGGGTAAATGGGTGACGGGCATTAAGGAGGGCATGTGATGTGATGAGTACTGGGTGTTATATGCAACTAATGAATCATTGAACACTACATCAAAAACTAATGATGTACCATATGTTGGCTAATTGAATTTAAATTTTAAAAAAAGATACTACCTATGAGATTGGCTAAAATTGAAAGGACTGAACACACCAAGTCTTGGCAAGGTTGTGGGGGATGAAATGCTCATACAAATGCTGGTGGAAAGGAAAACTGGTGGGACCACTTTGGAAAAGTTTGGCAGTTTCTTACAATGTTAATCTCGTAATTATCACGTGATCCAGCCACTGCACTCCTAAGTATTTATCCTAGAGGAGTATAACCTACGTCTGTGCAAAGACTAATGCATAAATGTTCATAACAGCTTTATTTAAAAGAGTCTTTCCCCCAAGAAAGAGCCCCAAATTGAAAAACATCTATCAATACGTGAAATAACCATCAATAGGTAAATGGATAAAACAAATTGTACATTATACTACAAATTGTAGTATATTCATATACCAGAATACTACTAAGCAATAAAAGAATGAACTACTGACATATGCAACAAAATGGAAAATCTAAAAATAAATATCATGAATGAACAAAGCCAGATCACCCCCCAAAAAGAATAAAATTTCTATGATTCTATTTAAATAAATTTCTAGGACATAAAAACTAATCTTTGGTAACAGGAGTTATTTGTGCTTGGGGACAGGGCAGTGAAAGAGGTAGGGAGGCTGTGTAATACAGAGCTGAAAATGTTATGTCCTGGAAAAATAATAACAACAACATTTAAATTTACCTGGTTATCTTAGGTGACGTGACTAGGCATCATTATAACAGGGCAAACTATAGGGTAATTAATATTTTTGAAAACACAAAAATTCTCGTAACTGATGTTTTAACTAACACTTGAAAAATTCCTGGCTCCTTAAAATATTTCGTTACACAATGATTAAAAGCATGGTGAGCATGGAAGAATCCATATTACAATTTCAATTGCTAGGAAGACCTCTGAACCAATGGCACATTTCAAGGACCATCTGAGAGGTACAGGGAAATCACTGATTATAAATTATACAGTCAGAAAAGTATATGTAAATTTATGTACATGCATGTTAAATGTAAAGATCCTTCCTCAAGCTAAACAATTCATTGCTTGCAGACAAAGCATTTCTAAAATGGGCCTCAGAGCTACTGCAAAGCATGTAGTTGCTGATGCAGTGACATTCAACTTTCTCTCATGATGAGATCAAAGTAGATTCTCTACTTTTAGGTTAGTTTGTGAACCTAACAGAAGCTACCGCACAACATGCTTTTATCGCATCCATGAACTCACCTGAGCCAGGAATCAGATCCCACCGAAGATCCGAAGTGTTGGGGTCTTCTGAGGACTGCTGCCCTTGAACCTGAAGTAGAAGCTTCAGCAGCCATCAGGACCCAGCTCCTCAGAACCCGCCTCCTTCAGACAACTGATCTGAGCTCTGCCAGCTGCATTGCACAGGGAAAGGAAGATCCAGCAATCATTTCGCTTTACTTAAGTAACTATGTGCCCAGCACCATGCTAGGCACTAGATGAGGGACAACGACAGTGATACAAGCAGGAACTGATCCTAACAACCAGAGGTTAGAATGGGCTTCTCACCCAGGGCTTTCTCGCTCTGTTTCTCTCTCTCTCCCCCCCCCCCCGCCTTTCCTCGTCTATCCCCTAATTAAAAAGTTGAAAAGGAACAAGAAGTGTCCAGAATTCACACAGGCATTCACGATCCCGTAATAACCACAGGGCCATGAGCTTACTTATGTGTATCGCTAAATGTTCTCAGCGATCCGGTAGGTTAAGCATTCTTAACGCCATTTTACAGAAGCGGAAGCTGGGGCTCAGATTCGTTCGTTACCTATCTTCCTTCCGCGCCCCAGCATTGAGTGCAAAGCAGCTCCAGGGCACCCTTGGAGGAGGACCCACATTCACTGCAGCCGGGAGGGACCCCAATGATTTTACCTAAAAGATGGCTGGGGAACCAAGCCCCAAAGTGGGAAAGAGACGACTTGGATCTGGATCCCTTTGTCTCCCCACACCCCAGGGCGGCTCTGCCCCCACCGCGGCGACCCATGACTTCAGCTGAGCCCCAAACACTTGAAGGCGGGACTTGCTCTGCTCTCCAGGGCACGTCTGTCTCTATCAAAAAGTCATCACGGTCGCCCCACTGACGTCAGGTTTCTATGGCAACCGCGATGCGAGCCTGTCTTCGCCACTGGAAATGTCTCCACATGCTGCTCCACCCCTTGGCCCAAGGCTGAAAGCAACACACCTTCTCTCTTCAGGGCACCACTTGAGAAAGAATAGTAATTAGTGGCTCCAGACCGGGACCCAGGCAGTTGGTGGAAATCTGCCCCGGGTTGATGAAACAAAGAATGCTCCTGTCTTCAGGAATTCATTTGCATTAAAGAGACAGTACGGGAATATTATCAGTACACACAATCCCAGGGAGGTATCCTAGAGTTCTTGGAGATGAGTTACCACTTGGCAGGAGAACGTGGAAAACCAAGGCCAGGCTAAGCTTGTTAGCCTTCTATACCAGAAAACTAAGAGATTGTCTATAATCATATGACTGAATGATCTAGATACGTACACAAAAATGTCATTCAAGAAATCTCAGTTATTTCTTCTAGGAGGCAGACCTAGAATAATATAGTCATTTAGTAGGCAGAAACCTAGTCAATTATGCTATCCTGGGGAATTCTTATCCACCATTTCTGATATTTTCTTCCAAGTGGAGGGACATACATGACCAAAACACTTCCAGCCCCTCTACATAGTCACTCTCTTTTTTACTGGGATGACTTACCTAATTGGTGAGGTTAGGAGAAAAAAAGGGGTTGCACAGCCAGAACTTTTCCCTTCAAAACTCTTATAACAAGCTGCTCTTTTGGAGCATGTGTCTTGCTCTGTCCTCAGGGATGGGTCTTACAATTGGCCCACAGCTCTTGTCCACTTTATGTGTCTCACTGGCTCACCAATTAGTACTATGTTCTTGCTTCAAAATGCTTGTGTCTTTATTGTTCCCCGTAAATACACCCCTGCTTCATGTCTGAACTATAGACCAACTGAGAAATATGAAGGGAAAAAAAGGATAAGGAGAACAATACATCAACTTGATTCCTTATAAAAGTGATCTCAGAGTGGCTTAGATTTTCTGGCAAGTGAGCTTCCTATTAATGAGCTCCAGAAATGGACACTCTTGTCCACCCAGCGGTGCTGCTTTGGGACACTCATAAATGTCAAAGACTGCAATGCTGATCTATCTCTGGTCTGTTGAAGGAGTCCTGGCTTTGTGTACCCAAACAGAGTAGCTTCCTGCCAAAGGCAATACCAGTAGCAGGAGAAAGTGTTTCAGGACACCTTCTCTGAGAAACACTTCTCAAAGTGAATAAATACTCCTTGTTCTAGATGAATACCCCAAACCCAACTTCTGAGGCTTTCCCTTGTGTAACTTCTTATAGCAACACTTTTTTGGTATCTTAATTCTTGTGATTTCATAATTATTATGAAATTATTTTCCAATTTCCAAGACTAGTATGAATGTTGTATACAGTGAAAATTTCCCTTGGAAATCCCATCTCAAAGGAACTGATGAAATGCTCGGAAATGTACTTCCACACGTAAACCACCACACAAACTATAGGCAAAACTATAACAAGGTCCCACCAACCCTTCAAGGATAAGAGAATCCATATCTTATCCAATGGTAACAGAACACAGAAAAAGAGGGAACATTCGCCAAAATAATAATGCTTTGAATATCCATATCTGCTTAGCAAACACTCCAAAACAATAGGCATGTATTATTTTTCAGGATGCTATGGGTTGACTGGGCTCAGCTGCCTCTTGTCTGTTCCATGTGGTGTCTGTTAATTGGGGTTGCAGTCATCTGGAGGCACCTCTCAGCTGGGAAATCCAGGAGAACTCATTCACATGAGTGAAGATTGGTGCTGGCATCCATTGGGAGCTCACAGGGGCTGTTGAATGGAACACTTTGGGTGTTCTCCACAGAGCTCTCTATGTGTGGGGTTATCAGATAAAAGATAAGACACTTAGTTAAATTTCAATTCCAGATAATCAACAGATAATTTTTTAAGTTAAGTGTGATGGTTAATTTCATGTGTCAACATGATTGGGCCACGGTTTTCAGATACCTGGTTAAACATTATTCCATTATTTCTGTAAGGGTGTTTTTAAATGGTATTAACATTTAAATAGGTGGACTTTGAGTAAAGGAGATGGAGGTCTAAATAGAACCAAATATTGACCTCTCACAAGCAAGAAGAAATTCTGCAGCACGTGGTGTTCAGACATTTTATTATGGTTTAATAACTTGAGTGGCCTTTGACGCAGAAGTACAGTTTCCACCAACAAGGGAGTTTCGAGTGAAACTTAAGAAAAATTTCCTCATGGTGATTCTAATATGCCTCTTGGTTAAGTCTCCCTGGCTGAGGAGGCAGATCAAAATGCTACAGAAGTACCCTGATCTGGGAAGGAAAGGCAGCTACCATTTATGATGAAAGAGGACTTTGACTACCTCCATTTTGACCTCAGTCTGTACTTTCTAATTGATTAAGTTCTTTTCAGCTTATCTCTTAACTCAGGTAAAAGACCCTGTGGGCAAAGCATCCCTTTTTTTTTTAAGTTCTTTTTTTTAATGTTTTTTTATTATATTATGTTAGTCACCATACAGTACATCCCTGGTTTTTGATGTAAAGTTCATAATTCATTAGTTGCGTATAACACCCAGTGCTTATGGAAGATGGTGGAGGAGTAGGGGACCCCTTTTTCAGCCGGTCCCCTGAGTCGAGTTGGATAGGTACCAGACCATCCTGAACATCCACGGAATCAGCCTGAGATGCAGGAAGATACATCTGGATCTCTACAAATGAACATCTCCAGCGCTGAGTATTGAGGTACGAAGCAGGGAGCCCTGAAACCGCGCACAGATATCGGAAGATAAACGGAAGGGGGAGGGAGCCTCCACGTTGGGGAGCCGGGAAGCGGTAGCCACCTGCACGGGGGAGCGGGCGCATTCGTGGACGGCACCCTCCAGAGAGCAGACTGGGACCGTGAGCCGGGAACGCGTGCCACCAGACTTCTCACGGAACTCCGGTGTGCTCACTGGAACCAGACTGAGACCGGGAGCTCCGGGAGCGCGGGGGCGGCTGGCAGCTGGCGGCTGGTGGTGTTAGAAACACAAAGCATCCCTTGATCAGAACAGAAACTACACACTCAATCAATAAGGGCTACCATGAGCCAGCAAGACCTCACCTGTGATTGACCCCAAGACAATGATCAACCTGACCTTTGCTGCCCACCTGCATGTACCCAACAACCTTTGCCCCACATTTTCCTCATAAAGTTGTTGAAAACTGACCTCTGTGCTCTGAGGCCAAAACATGTAATGCAAACACAGAATTTGGGTATGAAGAGGAACAAAAGCTTTATTGCCTTGCCAGACAGAAGAGGCTGCAGCAGGCTAAGGCCTTCAAAACTGCAAGACCCTATCCTTGCCCCACACCCTAGGAAGGGGCTCGGAGGGGTTATAAGGGAAATACAGGATCTAGCCAGTTTTGACAGGAATTGTGTTTGTGCTGCCAAACTAATTTGCCGTTTCTTCAGGGTGGTACCAGGTTCCCAAAACAAAAGGTCAAGATGGGAGGAGGAGAGCTTTATGGAAGAGAGGAAAAAGGTTACTTTAATAATTGAACATCACTAAAGCCTTAGCACAGCCATTTTGATTTCTGTTCAGCTTTATACTTTTAAATGGTTTCGCTTAAATAAACCTGGAAGTATTTTCAGCAGTTTGGAGACAATCTTTCAGACATTAGTCCACAATCTTCCCAGTGTTGGCCTCACTAAAATAATTTCCTTCCTTGTTTTACCACCATTCATCTTTCTGTCTTTGGATTTTGTCAGTGGCAAATGGCAGAACCTAGTCCATTTGGGGCCCCCAGGTGCTCTAGCACTTTTGCACACTAACTACAATGAAGTAGATGGTTTAGAGGGGCCTAGCACTACATTCTTACAGTTAGTGACTGGATTTAATAAAACGTTTAAAATCCTGTGACTACACCGATGGTGAAGTGCCACTATCCTCTCTTCATGGATGTATGTGATCCTGAAACACATGCTCCTGAGCACGGACACGGAGAACAAAGAGGTTGCTCCCCAGGCCTACTATCAGAGCCAGCAATGGAATCTGGCAGCCTGGCCACTTTTAGTTGCTGGTGGCACACCTTTAGCAAATATATCAGGTCACATACTGATGAGGCGGTTAATCTCTGTCTCCCCTGTTTACCCTCCCTGCAGCAGGGAATCAGGCTTGGTGTACCTTTCCCTTGCCTCAGGGGAGGTTTTGAGGAGGTTGGAAGCAAAAGCTGTCTGAAGCCCGTGTTTCTTCTATCCTTCATAAAAACTTAACCTTACAGCAAAGATTATGTTTCTTGTAACTACTAGGGCAGGGAGGATCTCTGAAGACACAGAAAGGGCTAGAAAGGGATAATTCTCCCAAACAGGGGAGGTAAGAGGCCTCCTGGAGAAGGGACATGAGCACTGTTCCATATCAACACTTGGAGTTGCTCCTTGGTTAGTCCATCGAGGCTGTGCAACCAGCCATGTGACAGATTGCCCTGTTTGGATCAAGGATGGATGGTGAGGGGTCAGTGGGTCTAAAGGCACAGAGCCAGCTAGGGCAGTGGTCAGCTCAGCTCTAAGCAGTGTGGACATATGTGAATTTATAGCAGGGGCCTCCCCAAGGTGTATCTGGAGGATAATTCTCACAATGGAACTGCTTTGTCGAAGAGCATGGACATTTAACATTTTAAATAATCACTGCCTAGTTGAAATTTAAAATCTTTTTTACTGGTATGTATCCCAACCAATTACAAGATGAGAGCACTTGTTTATCCAGATTTGTCAATGATATTATTATTCACAACATTACTAATAGTTGCTAATATGAAATCCTATTGTTGGAAAGTTAGATTACTTTTCATTTTTCTCTTTTTTCTTTTTTTAAGATTTTATTTATTTGAGAGACACAGAAAGAGCATGAGCTGGGGGGGAGGGGCAGAGGGAGAGGGATAAGTAGACTCCCTGCTGATCAGGGAGCCCAACATGGGGCTTGATCCCAGGACCCTGAGATCATGACCTGAGCTGAAGACAGATGCTTAACCACCTGAGCCACCCAGGTGCCCCCCCTTTTTAATATAAATGACATACTTCACATGTGCTTTTCTATGTGTAAACATAATGGTCCCACTTTATAGCTCAGAATAATTCTGAGGCCTGGAATAATTCTATAGTTTGACAAGAAACACTAACCAGTGACTTTGTATTTATGCTGCACCCAGTTTAACCTGAAAATGTGGAGTTGTGAGATCTCCATACACTGCTGGGAGAGTACAGATTGGTACAATCCCTTTGCAGAGACATTTGGTAGCATCTGTGAGAGAAGAAAGTGAGTCCCTCTCAGCTGTTGCACTCTAGGTCTGGACTGAAGAGTCCTGAGCAGGTGTACAAGCACAATCATGGTAGTACTTGGCAATAAAAAGGAATAAACTATAGAAAACTTGGAGTCACATCAGCAGGATGACAGATTAGGAAGCTCAGGTCCCCTGATAACTTATGGAAATGTTTAAAATAACAACTAGAGAATGGCTATAATTACTTTATAGGAGTTCTATAAAACAAAGGTCTACAACAATCAAGTGAATGTCTACTCAAGAAAAAACTACATTCAAATCATAGGAAATTTCATGGCATTTTTGCTCATCCTTGCTCCTCTCTTTCCTGAAACAACAGGGCATAGTCAGAGTAGAGGCCAAAATCTCAATTCCCTCTCTTGAATCAGAAAGAACAGAATAAATCTTATTTGCAACATCTTAACCTGTCTGGGGGCTGCCTAAGGGACTGGTCTCTAGTCATCAATACTGTGTTGTACACCTAAAACTTGTTAAGAAGGTAGAATTTTTTAAGAAGGTAAATGCCATGTTAAGTGTTTACAATAACATAAATGAAATAAATGAGAAAAGGAAAAATAAAACACTGTCAACTGAGAATTCTACATTTAACTGTTCTTTACAAATGAGGGCATTTCCAGACAAACAAAACCTGAGGGAATTTATTGCCACTAAATCTTCTTGCAAGAAATGCTAAAGAGATTCCTTCAAGTTGGAAAGAAAAGATGTTAGAAGTTCTTTGAAGCCGTATGAAAATATAAAGATCTCCAGTAAAGGTAAATATATAAGCAAATATAAAAACACGAATGATTGTAATTTTGGAGTGTAACTCCATTCTTTATTTTTGATGGGAATGAAAAGATGAATGCACAAAAATTCATTATGAATATATTTTAATTGGTACACAATATATAAAAATGTAATTTGTGACATTAATAACATAAAGTTGGGGGGACAGACCTGTAAAAAGTAGAGTTTTTATATGTGATTGAAATTAAGTTACTTTCAATTTATATTACATCGTTGTAATTTCAGAATGCTATATGTATTCCCCATCAGAGCCACAAAGAAAGTATCTATAGAACATACAAAAAAGGAAAAGAGAATTTAACGAAAATATGTAACAAAAAAATCAACTAAACACAAATGAAGACAGTAACGCACCATGCAAAAATCAGTTTCATTTCTTTACATTAAAAATTGACAATTCAAGAAGGAAATTATGAAAAGAATTCCATTTATAATGGCATGAAAAAGAATAAAATACTTAGGAATAAACTTAACCAAGGAGCTGAAAGATATACACTGAAAACTACAAAACAATGCTCGTTTTTTTAAAGAAGACACAAATAAATTGGAAAGACATCCCAGGTTCATGGGTTGGAAAACTTAAAATTGTTAAGATGTCAGTACTACCCAAAGTGATCTACAGTGTCAATGGAATCCTTATTAAAATCTCAACATTTTGCAGAAATAGAAAAATTCATCCTAAAATTCATATGGAATCTCAAAGGACCCTGAATGCCAAAATAATCCTAAAAGAGAGGAAGGAAGTTGGATGACTCAGACTTCCTGATTTCAGAAGTTACTACAAAGTAGTCTAAACAGTGTGGCACCAGCATAAAGACAGACATACAGACCAATAGAATTGAGTACAGAGTCCAGAAATAAACCCTTCCATATATGGTCAATTGAGTTTCAACAGTGGTGCCAATATCATTCAATGAAGAACAAATAGTCTTTTCTGCAAATGGTTTTGGAAAAATTGGATATTTTTATGCAAAAGCATAAAGTTCTGTCTTTACCTTACACCATAAACAAAAATTAACTCAAAATGCATTAGACGTAAATGTAAGAGCTAAAACTATAAAACTAAAAACAGAAGAAAGCATAAGGGAAAATCTTCATGGCATTGGATTTGGCAATGATTTCTTGGGTATGACAACAAGAGCAGAGGAAACAAGAAAAAAATAGATAAACTGTACTTTGTCAAAATTAAAACTTCTGTGTATGAAAGAACACTATGAACAGAGAAAAAGCAAACCACAGAATGGGAGAAAATATTTGCAAATCGTATGTCTGATAAAAGATTAATATCCAGAATATATAAAAACTCCTACAATTCAACAAAAAATAAACAACCTAATTTAAAAATGGGCAAAGGACTTGAATACACATTTCTCCAAAGGAGATATACCAATATCTAATAAGCACCTAAAAAAGATACTCAATATCACTAATCCTTAGGAAAATGCAAACTGAAACCATAATGAGACATCACTTCACACCCATGAAATTGGAATACTTGTGCTTTGCTGGTGGGAATTTAAAAGTGTGCAATGGCTGTGGGAAACAGTATGGCAGTTCCTCAGAAAGTTAAACAAAGAATTACTGTATGATCCAGTGATTTTACTCTGGGTATATACCCTCAATAATTGAAAGCAGTGATTCATTCAGAAATTTGTACATCCGTATTTATAGGACAATTTTTTCACAGTAGCTAAGAGGTGGAGGCAATCGAAGTGTCAACTGACAGATAAATAGTTAAAATGTGGTATATACATGCACTGAAATAGTATTTGGCTTTAAAAGGGAATGAAATTCTAATACAACCTAGAATATAGATGAACCTTGAAGACATTATCCTAAATGAAAGAAGTCATACACAAAAGGACAAATACCGTATGATTTTACTTATATGAAGTACCTAGAGTGGTCAAATTTGCATACACATAAAATAGAATGGTGGTTGTTGGAGCTGGGTGGAAGGGGGAATAGAAAATTATTATTTAACAGGTATGAAATTTCAGTTTGGGACAATGGAAATGATCTGGAGATGAGTGGTGACGATGGTTGTACCACGATATGCATGGACTTAATGCCATTGAAATATACACTTAAAAATAGCTAAAATGGTAATTTTTATGTTATGTGTACTTGACCAAAATAAAAAAGAATGAACTATTGATACATGCAAAAAATAGAAGAGTCTCAAAATATTATGCTTAATGAAAGAAGCCAGACAAAAGAGTATATAAAGTATGATTCCATTTATATAAAACTACAGAAAATGACAGCTAATTTATATTGACAGCTGATCAGTGGTTGCTTGGGTGAGGAAGTTGACATATGGAGGTAAAGTTACTAAGGGCCAGAAAGAAACTTGGAGGTGATAGATATGTTCATTATCTTGACTGTGGTAATCATTTAATGTGTGCATACATAGATCAAAACTTATGAAGTTGTATACCTTAATATGCACAGTTTACTGTAAGTAAACTATAACTCAATAAAGCTGTTTTTTTTAAATTGTGGTAAGGACACTTAACATGAGATCTACCTTCTTAACAAATTTTTAAGTGTGCAACACAGTACTGTTCACTAAAGGCACAATTCTGCGTGCAGATCTCTAGAACTTACTCATCTTGCAAAACAGTAACTTTTTACCTGTTAAATAACTAAAGCTGGTTTTAAATTGCACTCCATAAATCGTAACTATTCGGGAGCTTGTTTAATCAGGATCTGCATTTTAATAAAATCCACAGATGATCTGTATGTGAAATAAATTTTCCAGAAACACTGCTTTAAAGAACATGTATCATTTTTGCAGGGAAGAATACAATAAATTGTTATTTCATAAAAAACACAAGAACCCAAGAAATAATTATTGTTTTTGGAAAGTGGATTATGAAACTACAGTATTAATGTGATTCTTTTCCCCCCAGTCCTACTGAGATATAATTGACATATAACATTGTAGAAGTTTAAGGTGGGTAGCATAATGATTTGATATATGTATACATTGAAAAATGTTTGCCATCCATCTCCTAACATAGTTACATACTTTCTTCTTTGTGGTGAGAACTTTTAATATCTATTCTCTTAGCAAATTCCAAATATGCAATATTGCTTTAACTAAAGTCATCATGTTGTAGATTGTATTCCCCAGAACTAATTTATCTTATAACTGGAAGTTTGTATCTTTTGATCACCTTCACCCAATTCCCCCATCCTTCACCCTCTACCACTGGCAACCACAAATATGATCTCTGTTTCTATGAGTTTGGTGTTTTCAGATTCTACATATAAGTAAGATCATATAGTATTTGTCTTTGTCTGGATTAATTCACTTAGCATAATGCCCTCAAGGTCCATCCATGTTGTCACAAAAGCAGGATTTCCTTCTTTTTTATGGAAGGAATACTATTCCATCACACACACACACACACACACACACACACATCACATTTTCTTTATCCATTCGTCAATGAACACTTAGGTTGTTTCCACGTCTTTTTCAGATAATTTGTCGTTAGTATATAGAAATACAGTAGCAGCACTCCAACCAGTCTTAAAGGTTCACTTGCTTCAAGCTTATGCACACTTTGCTTGCTGACCTAAGTCCCTTGATTTGTAGCAGAACTGACTTGTTTTCTTTGAGATTTGCAAACCACTGGCCTTGAGGAGTGAAGGACCAAGCTTTCCCAAAAGATAAGGCCTGAGTACATTCAAAAACAATTGCTGCAGATGCCAGCAAGTCTGTTCAGGGTCATGCTGACATACCGGGCACCTGCTTCTCCTGTGGGTAGCCCCCTTCCCTTTTCCCATGCTTTTCCCTTTAAAAATCTCTGGCTTTACCTGTGCGGGGAAGATGGTCTTTTAGACATTAATCCACCATCTTCCCAGGTTGCTGACTTCCTGAATAAAGCAACTTTCCTTTCCCACCATGACTTGTGTCTTGAGTAATTGATTTTTGAGCTGCAAGCAGGCAAACCTGAGTTTGGAACCATTTCTCTGTCCTGTAACAATACTACTGATTTTTTATGTTGATTTTGTATCCTGCAACTTTACCGAATTCATTTATTAGATCTAACAGTTGGTGTTTTTTTTTTTTTTGGTGGAGTCTTTAAGATTTTTTGTATTTAAAAATCATGTCATCTGCAACTAATTGTTTTCTGATTGTTCTATAGGTCCATTGTTCCTTGCTTGGTATCTTGCTGTCTTCTTTTGTGATTTGAGGACTTTTTGTAGCTTTGTGCTTTGACTTCTTTGTCATAATCATTTGTGTAAGTACTATAGGTTTTTCCTTTGTGGTTATGATGATGCTTACATAAAATCTTATATTTATTACACCCTATTTTAAGCTGATAACTACCTATGTTTGGCAGCATTCCTGAACTTTACACTTTTACAGCAGCAATTTCACATTTTAAGTTATTGATGTTACAATTTAACTATTTTTCTATTGTGTATACAATAATAAATTATTCTAGTAATAGTTATTTTTAACATATTTGTTTTTTTAAGATTTTATTTATTTATTTGAGAGAGAAAGAGAGAGCATGTGCAGGGGGGAGGGTCAGGAGGGCAAGGAGAAATAGACTCCCTGCTGAGCAGGGAGCCCTACTAGATCCCAGGACCCTGAGATCATGACCTGAACTGAAGGCAGACGCTTAACCGACTGAGGCACCCAGGCGCCCCATTAATATATATATATTTTTTAAAATTTTATTTATTTATTCGACAGAGATAGGGACAGCCAGCGAGAGAGGGAACACAAGCAGGGAGAGTGGGAGAGGAAGAAGCAGGCTCATAGCGGAGGAGCCTGATGTGGGGCTCGGTCCCACAACGCCGGGATCACACCCTGAGCCGAAGGCAGACACTCAAACGCTGTGCCACCCAGGCGCCCCAATATATTTGTTTTTTAACTTTTGTACTATAGTTGTAAGTATATTACACATCACTATTAAAATATTAGAAAATTGATTTTGACTTTATATTAAAATTACCAATGAGTTTTATTTCTAATTCATATGTTTTTATGATGTTAATTAACATTCTTTTATTTTCACTTAAAGAGATCCCTTTAGCAATTCTTGCAAAGCAGGTTAATCCAATTATTTCTGAAAAATAGAATACATATGCATAGAACAAGACTGTTAGGATAAATGGTGAGTTTTATTTGCAGATGATTCTCCAAGTTATTTTAAACATTTAAATTTTGTCTCAGTTTCACCTAATAATACAGTAAATATCAATCAATATAATACACATATAAACTCTTTGGGGTCCTCAATATTTTTTTAAGATTTATTTATTCATTTTTACAGAGAAAGAGCACATGAGTGGGAGGAGCAGAGGGAGAGGTAGAGAGAATCTCAAGCAGACTCCGTGCTAAGCACAGCCCGACAGGGGGCTGAATCTCATGACCCTGAGATCACTACCTGAGCAAAAACCAAGAGTCAGACACTTAACCAACTGCACCACTCAGGTGTCCCAAGGATCCTTAAAAATTTTTTAAAGTGCAAAAGTCTCCTAAGACCAAAAGTTTGAGAACTGCTGCTCTTGGTGAACCTCAAACATTCCATATGAGTTGGGTATCTGTGATGTCTTCTATGCCTTAGAAAAACAAGATCCCACATAAGATCTATGATATGGGTTTGCAGGGATGGCAACTGGAGTAAGGATCAGAAGATCTATCTGAGTCTCAATGTCTGTGCCACTGTGATTATAAGTGTGCACATAAGCTCGGTGTCTGGTATTCTGAGCCTCAGAAAGACAAATATATTACAAGAAAAACAATGATAAATCTGCTGGGAAAGATGCTCAGGAGAGTTTCCTGGGTCTTATAGCCAGAGGTATTGCCAATGACAGGACATTAGGTGAGTCAATTCCCTTCTACAGGCGCAAACTACGATGAAATTGCAGAGCCTGCCCAGTTCTCCTGGAGTGTTGTGGAGACCCACAAAATCCCAGCTAGGCAAACTTTCTTGGTTCTCAGCAGGGTAGGAAGGAAGGAAGGAACTCTGTTAAGGCCAAAGAATTATTTTAAGTATGGGTGAAAAAGTTTAACAAAACAAAAGGAAAATTGCATCCAACTTTTACTCTGGTATATTGATAGAAAGAAAGGAATGAGCTTTGTTCAGTGCAAGGTCACCATTAGCTCTTTTTTTTTTAAGATTTTATTTATTTATTTGACAGAGAGAGAGAGAGAGACAGCCAGCAAGAGAGGGAACACAAGCAGGGGGAGTGGGAGAGGAAGAAGCAGGCTCCCAGCGGAAGAGCCCGACACGGGGCTCGATCTCAGAACTCCAGGACCATGCCCTGAGCCGAAGGCAGATGCTTAACGACTGAGCCACCCAGGTGCCCCAAGGTCACCATTAGCTCTTATTATTAACGTTATTTATTGAGCTCCATTAATGCAAGTAGAATACAAAGGTCACCTCAAATAACTGGCAGTACCAGTTTGCATTCCCACCAACAGTGCATGAGAGTTCCTTTTTCTATACATCCTCACCAACACTTGTTTCTTGTGTTTTTGATTTGTTGAATGATATCTCATTGCAGTTTTGATTTGCATTTCCTTGATGATGGGTGATATTGAGCATCTTTTCATGTGTCTGTTAGCCATCTGGATGTCTTCTTTGGAAAAATGTCTCTTCATGTCTTCTGCCCATTTTTAAACTGCATTATTTGGGTTTTGGGTGTTGAGTTGTGTAGGTTCTTTATATATTTTGGATAGTAACCCCTTGTTGGGCATGTCATTTGCTAATATCTTCTCCCATTTAGTATGTTGCTTTTTTGTTTTGTTGAATGTTTCCTTTGCTGTGTAGAAGCCTTTTATTTTGATCTGGTCCCAATAGTCAATTTTGCTTTTGCTTCCCTTGTCTCAGGAGACATATCTAGAAAGATGTTAGTTATGGCCCCTGTCAGAGAAATTATTGATTTTGCTCTCTTGTAGAATGTTCATGATTTTAGGTCTCATATTTAGGTCTTTAATACATTTTGAGTTTATTTTTGTGTATTGTGTAAGAAAGTGGACCAGCTTCATTCTTTTGCATGTACCTGACCAGTTTCCCAGCACCATTTGTTGTACAGACAGTCTTTTCCCCGTTGGATATTCTTTCTTGCTTCAACAAAGATTAATTGAACATATAATTGTGGGTTTATTTCTGGGTTTTCTTTTCTGTTCTATTAATCTATGTGTCTATTTTTGTGCCAGTATTGTACTATTTTGATTACTACAGCTTAGTAGTATAAGTTGAAGTCAAATTGTGATATTTCCAGCTTTGCTTTTTATTTTCAAAATTGCTTTGGCAATGCAGGATCTTTTGTGGTCCCATAAAATTTTAGGATTGTTTGTTGCAGTTCTGTGAAAATTACTGTTGATATTTTGATAAGGATTGCACTAAATGTGTATTTTGATTTGGGTAGTATAGACATTTTAAAATTATTTGTTCTACCAGTCCATGAGCATGGAATGTTGTTCCATTTCTTTGCATCACCTTCAATTTCTTTCATCAGTGTTTTATCATCATCATATGATGTTCTTATCCTTTTTCTTATTGATATGATGTATCATGTTGATTGATTTGATTGCAAATATTGAACCACTCTTGTATCCCAGGCATAAATCCCACTTGACAGTGGTGAATGATTTTTTTAAAAGTATTGTTGGATTCTGTTTGCTAGTATATTGTTGAAGATTTTTGCATCCATGTTCATCAGAAACATTGGACTGTTGTTCTCTTTTATTGTTGTATATTTATCTGGTTTGGCATCAGGGTGATACTGGCCTCATAGAATGAATTTGTAAGTTTTCCTTCTATTTTTTGGAATAGTTTGAGAGAATTAACTCTTCTTTAAATGTTTGGTAGAATATACCTGTGAATCTCTCTAGTCCAAGACTTTCGTTTGTTGGGAGTTTTTTTAATTACTGACTCAATCTCTTTGCTAGTAATTAATTTGTTCAAATTTTCTATTTCTTCCTGCTTTAGGTCTGGTAGATTATGTGTTTCTAGGAATTTTTCCATTTCTTTTATGTTGTCTAATTTGTTGGCATATAGTTTTTCATCATATTCTCTTACAATTGTTTACATTTCTGTGGCATTGGTTTTTATTTCTCCTCTTTCATTTGTCATTTTACTTACTTGAGTCCTCTCTCTCTTTTGATGAGTCTGGCTAGAGGTTTATCAACTTTGTTGATCTTTTCAAAGAACCAGCTCCTGGTTTCATTGATCTCTTCTATTCTTTTTGTAGTTTCTATATGATTTATTTCTGTTCATGTCTCGTTGGCTTTCTTTACTGATATAACTGGATTCCTTTCTCTTTATTTTTTGCATAACTGTTAGTGTTTTTGATTTGTAGTTACCATTTGATTTATATATAACCTCTGCATATAACAGTCTGTATTAAGCTGATGGTCGCTTAATTTTCAACTCATTCTTTATTCCTCTCCAATCCATGTTTCATATATTTGGTGTATGTTACATCCTTTTATTTTATGAATCCCTCGAGGGTTTTTACATAAATAGTTATTTTTACTGTTTTTGTGTTCTTTTTACTTTTCATATTCTCACTTGTGGTCTTTCCTTTCCATTCAAAGAGTCCCCTTTAATATTTCTTGTAGAGCTGGTTTAGTCATCATGAATTACTTTGGTTTTTGTTTCTCTGAGAAACTCTTTATCTTTCCTTCTATCCTGAATGATAGCCTGCCTTGCTGGAGAGAGTATTCTTGTCTGCAGATTTTTCCCTTTCAGTACTTTGAATATATCAAGCCACTATCTTCTGGCCTGCAAAGTTTCTACTGAAAAATCAGGTAATAGCCTTGTGGGGTTTTTCTTTGTATATAACTGTCATCATTTCTCTTGCAACTTTCAAAATTCTTTATCACTACTTTTTGTCATTTTAATTAGTATGTGTCTTGGTATGGAGTTCCTTGGGTTAAATTTGTTGGGAAATCTCTGTACCTGAATCTGGATATCTGTTTCTCTCCCCAGATTTGGGAAGTTTTCAGCTATTATTTCTTCAAATATACATTCTGCCCCTTTCTCTCTCTTCTCCTTCTGGGATCCCTATGATGAGAATGTCATCATGCTTGATGGAGTCACTGAGTTCTCTAAGTCTATTCTCATTATGCAGCATTTGTTTGTCTCTTACCTGTTCAGCTTGATTGCTTTCCATTACTCTATCCTCCAGGTCACTGATATGTTGCTCTGCTACCTGTAGCCTACTATGCATTCCATCTATTGTATTTTTAATTTTGTTTATTGAGTTCTTCATCTCTGATATGTTATTTTTTATATCTGATGTCTTTCACCTTTTTCTGAAGTCCAGTAAGTATCTTTATGATCATTACTTTAAATTCTCTATCAGGCCTACTACTCATTTCTGTATCACTTAGATCTCTTGCTGTGATTTTGTTGTGTTCTTTTATATTTCTGTGTCTCCTCATTTTGTCTACCTCTCTGTGTCTATTTTTCTGTGTTAGGAAACTCAGCTATTTCTGCTTTTGAAAGTAGTGGGTTTATGAAAAAGATCCTGTAGGGCCCTGCAGTGCAGTGTTCCCTGTTCATCAGAAGCTAGCACTTTAGGGGAGACTCCTATTCATGTTGTTTGTACCCTGCTATTGTGTCTGAGTCACTTTTCCTTTCAGTCCAGACTTCTGCACTGCCTGTTGAGGGCTGTGCTTGCTCTCTGTGTTAGTGAGACCAACGCAGGCTGGCTCTGAGGGGGCATGACCACAGGAGGGCTGGAGAACAGGGTGGTGGTTTTAGCAAAATTTGCAGTGAGCTGCTAGTCCTAGGCTTAATCCTTAAAGTGCTGTGGCAGGCAGGGGCATGACATGCATTAGCCATAGTGGTGGTGGCCAGGGGTGCCACAGCTGGACAGGGCATGGCTCACACTGCATTAGCAAAATTTATGCTGAGCCACTAGTCCTAGGCAGGATCCCCCCATCTTGATGGCCACTCAGGGCTTGGTGTGTGGGGGCAGCAGCTATGCAGTGCACTCAGTGCTCAAAAATTTTGCACTGAGCCCAGGATCAAGTCCAGCAGGCTTGAAGTGGGTGAGTCTTCGGGAGGACTCATGGGCAGGGCACGCTTCTAGTCCATTGGGTAGCAAGTGTCTGTGCAGTGCTGCTTCCTGCAGGTGGCTCTGTGTTTAAACTTGGAGGGGGTAGGAAAACGGTGTGTGCAAGCTCCTTTGTTCCTAGAGAAGTACCCCAACATGCTCTGAAACCCTTTTAAACAGATCTCCCTCCTACTTGCCCCAGGCATTGTGCTAACTATGGATTCTATGTTGCCTCTTTGTGGACTGTTGTCTCTATATGGGTGGGGATCCAGCTATCACTGGCTTTCTTAGCTAGCTCAGTGCTAAGTCAGCGACTTTTAAAGCTCCAGACTCCAAATCAGGCTGGTTATACAAACTCACAGAATTCAGCCTCTCTGGTTTTCCAAAGCCAGACATTACCGGAATTCATTTTCCCCATGGCTTCCTGGTGCTTTCCCCTCTCTGTGCCCACAGCTCCCTCCCTTCTGAAGGTGGCCACTGGCCAGTTTCTGCCCTTCCTAAACCCTCTGATGTGGCTTCTTCTCTACATTTCGTTGTGGAGTTTGTTCTGCATTTCTTCAGATTATTCTGCAGTTTATTTACTGAGATGTGAGTGATATCCCATTATAAGCGTGGGATGGGGTAAGGTTAGGGTCCTCCTAGTCTGTCATCTTTCCCACACCTTCCTATTTTGTTTTTCAATAGCATCTAAATACTAGCCCATTCTTTGCACAATAAATGAATTTCCCCATTTTTGTGACTCATTAGCCAGTAGATGATTACTGAGCACCCACCAGTGACAAAAGAGCAATGAAAGAGAACATGATAAATGTAACAAAAGGTTTCAGGGTCATGAAAATAATGACGTAGCAGTTAGGCTGCCACTTAATAGCTACAGAACCTTATGCAAATGACTTTATTTTTGAAATAGCTTCCTTTATGGAGTATAGATGAAAATGGTGAAATAAGATGCCATAGTGAGTGCTTAGCATAGTGCCTGGCACGTGGAAGATAATCAAGAAATCTGCCCTCCCCTCAACCTTGGTTTTTGTGCTCATTGCTACATCTCCTGATACTTGCTTCCAGATTGAGCTCTAATCTGAAAAAGATAAGCACATTACCAGTATTGTCATTCTCCTAGGTTGTTGTTTGGGTATCGATGTTAATGTTTCAGCCTAGGCACCATATCCCATATCGGTTAAGGTTTAAACTGGCCAGTACTTGGACCACAGAAAAATGCTGTGTGTAAGGGAGAATTGATCAAGTGTTAAGAGCACAGTCATTGAAATTAGACAAAATTATATGGGAGTTCTGGCTCTGTCATTAATTAGCAATATAACCTCTGAAAGTTTTCTTAACTTTGTTAAGCCTTGGTTTCTTCATCTGTCAAATAAGGATAACAATAAATATATCACAGATTTTATAGAATCAGGAAGGGAAATAAGCATACATTTACAGAATATATATAAACTTCAGCATCATTTTTTTGTGTTGTAGAATGACTAGGGTGATATAATTGGGACAAGAATGAAAATATCACCCATTTCCATGTAAAAGGTGTGCGTACATTCCTGCTTCCTGTTTTTGTACCCTCTTGGTCAGCAGCAGAGAAGCAAGAGAACTTGATGTTGGTTCTATCCTTCAAATTACAGAAAGACACAATCCTACAAAAAAACAAAGCAAAATAATGATTCTGCTGAACAAAACACCATAATGAGAGGCAGAAAATCTGGGTCCCAGGGTTATATTCACCACATTCTCACCTTACGACATTGAGTAAGTCACTCCACCCCTCCTTACTTCCATCAGAAACACTAATAATACCACATAACCCTGATGGTCACCAGAAAAAGCATAATGAAGAGACACTTCCTCTATTTTATTCTAAACTAACTACAAAGCTAAAATAACTAAAACTAATGCAAGTATATGTAATTTAGTAAAATAGAATAGAAACCCCAGAAAGAGATCAAATTACTTATTTGTAAGTACTTATTATGTATGATGAAAATGGCATTTCAAATCACAGGGTAAAGAATTTTTAAATTATTTTTATTAAATATTCAAAAGAAAATAATTCAAAAGAAAATAAGGTTAGATTTCATTCCTCACAGCATATTATATAGGATATAATGTCAAATGATAACAGTATTATTTAAAATAATATATCATTAAGATCCCAATTTTTAATAAAAAAGCAAGCAAAACCTCTATTGCTCTTATACATACAAAACATTTGGGAAGTAGTTCATAGCTGCAGTTTGAGTTGTTTCATTTGAATCATGAAGTTTGCCTGATCAGTAATAGGGTGTGTGAATGATAACTAAAGAAGGGACCTGCTCAAATTCAATGCATTGTTTCTACCACAGTTTGAAATATATCAAAGATCATACATTCTATTCAAGAAATGTTTGCATTTCTTACTGGCAAAGGCTGTCCAAAGAACTAATGTTTAGTTCTCAACCTACATTTTATTTTTTTAAAGATATATATATATTTGGGGGAGAGAGAGAGTGAAGGGGGAGGAGCTGAGGTAGGGGCAGAGGAAAAGAATCTCAAGCAGACTCCATGCTGAGCATGGAGCCTGATGCAGGGCTCGAGCTCATGACCCTGAGATCATGACCTGAGATGAGATCAAGAGTCAGATGCTTAACCAACTGAGCCACCTAGGCACCCCTTCAATTTACATTTTAAAGATGAGGAATTAATGGACATCGAGGAGGTTATGTGTTGTAATGAGCACTGGGTATTATATAAGACTGATGAATCACAGACCTGTACCCCTGAAACAAATAATACATTATATGTTAGTTAATTGAATTTAAATTTAAAAAAAGAGAGAGAAAAGATGAGGAATTGTTTTTTCAATATCTGGGGCCTCATACTTCATTCATCCACTCCTTTATTCATGTAATAAAGGAACACTCAGTTGACTAAGTGCTCAGGTTTTTTCACTGTACAATTGTAGATGGTAGTGAGGGTGTTATGGCAAGTATTAATCAATTGTGCCCCTTAATACTGAAACCATATTATTGCCTTAACCAAAGAGTGTAAAGAATGTCAGTTTCAGGGGAAAGAAGAGATGTCTTCATTAGTTACTTTTTGCTCCAATAACAGAACATCACAACTGTCTAGGGAGGTACAACTTAATAAAAAGACATAAAAAATTTAATAACCAATTGTTTCTGTGGCTGGTTAAATAAAGATAAAACATAATTTTTTGTTCTTTGCTTCTAACAAAATTTATTGATTTAGTTACTTTTGTAGAAAACCTGATGTCTGAATGTAAAATGATTCTTTGCATTGCCAATAATGTATGCACAACCATCTATGAACTTCCACTTCCTATGACCAATTCCTCCAGAGAACAAAGCAGCTTTTTTCTCCCCATTATTTACTTACAGAGTTTGTGTCTATCAGGTTTCTTGAGTTCTGGCTGTTTTGTGAATGTACATAGTCCTGTTAGCCTCCTGACACCTTGGGAGATTATCCCCCCTTAATCACCTTGTTGGGGGAAGCTTCTGGCTTGTTTAAATATCTGATTTACTTCGGGGATTACTGCAGGCTTTAGCTCTGATTTATACCTTCCAATTAATGACATTTTTGTAATTCCTGGACTAATATGGGTGCTTGAAATTTGACTATGTATCTTGCTCCAATAATTCACCACTGGAGAAATACTATTTAATTGATGTTTTTAGTGGATATATGCTTTTCTGTTTGTATAACAAATGCTTCCTTATCAGATCTTCTTAAGTTTATAGTTTTTACTACATAAGTAGTATTTGCTTACCTAACAAAATTATAAACAAGTAAAAAAATAATAATAAAACATTTGAGTCCTTTCTAGCTATAATCAGCTTTTTGGTATGTCATTCCAGTTTTTCTCTTTGCATGTAAAGTAGTATTTTTCAAAAATAAGATCATGCTTTAGTAAATACAGATCTCTCTGATTTTTTTAACTGACGCACAAATTTAACGTTGTGGAAATGTTGTAAATTATTTAACTAATCTCCTATTTTTTAATATTTGGAATATTTCCAGTTTTTTTAGTTATAAATAATGCAGTTAACATATTTATACATATGTCTTTGCTCACTTATAAGTATTTCTGTTGGTATATATTTATTAATTTATCATTCAAAAGTATGATCATTTATATTTATATTTTAATTGCCAAATGACCACTAAAAGGAATAATACCAAATTATCCCCCTCTACCTCCAATAGCATATGAAATTGCCTGATTTTCAGCAACAGTAATTTTCAAATTTGACTGCATATTAGAATCACCTAGGGATCTTTTTAAAAATTATCAAGGCCCACATTCCTCTCCAGACCAATTAAATCAGCATCTCTGGGAGCAGGAACTTGAGCGTTAGTATTTTCTAAAAGCTCTCTAGATGATTATAATGCAACCAGGTTTGAGAATAACTATTCTACACCTTCAACAACAATGAAAAAATATTTTATTCACACCTACAAATTCTACTTCTAGAAACTTTCCTAGTAGGACACATGCACAAATGAATGTGTGTACAGTCCAGGACTCTGGTTTTGGCAGAAAGAAAATAAGGCAAGAGAAATGAAAACGATGGCATTAAAATTGTAGAAAATAATGAATTTGAGATTTGTATTAAAAACTACTACTTGGGGCGCCTAGGTGGCTCAGTCAGTTAAACATCTGCCTTTGGCTCAGGTAATGATCTTGGGACCCTGGGACTGAGCCCCACGTCAGGATCCTTGCTTAGAGGGGAGTCTGCTTCTCCTTCTCCCTCTGCTCCTCCTCCCAGCTTGTGCTCTCTCTCTCTTGCTCTGCTCTCACTCTCTCAAATCAATAAATAAAAATTTTAAAAAACCTAATACTTTATTCTGAAATACTTATGCAAAAGTGGAATTTATGTAAGTTCTCAGACTGTATTTTTGAACATATTATATAGAGCCTTTGATAAATCATGTAAAGCCTGAACACTGGGAAATCTTTTGGTTAACACGAAAAGATTTCTTTCTAATGAAAAAACATAGTAGACACTAACACTGTCAGTGTTATGAATATGCAGAAAGGCAATTCAACCTTCATTTGCCAAATTCCTTTAAAAGCCAGATGGATGGATATCTATAGATGTGGTCACAAAAAATTTTAACTGAGGAAACCCTTTCCCAAACACATTCTTACTCATAACCCAAAGTAGAGCTGCTATATGTATGGAGCATGCATACAGATCCAACCCACTTGCCCTCCCCTGGAACCTCTGCAGAGCCTTCTGAAGCATTTTCCAGTAATCCTAGAACTTGAGTAAACAGATTGAAAACCACTGTTTGGGGGTAAAGCATCCCACCTGGTATGCTGGAAATGTGTTACAGGTGCACCAGAGATATTGCTTCCTTCAGTGCTCTAAGTGGTTGGAGTAGGGAATGGGGCAGTTAGAGTAACTGGCAGTGATATCTTTAATGGAAAACAGATGGTTCTGTTTATCCCAGTACAACTATCATTTTCCATGTGTACCATGACATGATAAAGATTGGGAAACACTGATCTAGAGAAAAGAAGTATTCAGTGTATAGCCATGGGTATACAATAATGGTCCTGGTGTCCTTGTGTGACTCAGAAACCGGTTCTGAAGGCAGTTCCAATGTTTCAAATTGCAGCGTAAGTGTATGGCTTTCCATGGAGGCCATTGTAAAAGACAGTTTATGTGCACTTACATTTTGATGTTTGTGAAGGAGAATAATCAATCTCATATCATATTGTCATTGTATAGAATTAAGATGGTTTTGAAAAAAGATTAATCCTTCATATTCTTAAACAGCGATGCCAGAGCTGTTCATGAAAGTCACATAATTTAAAATTGCACCAAAAACCATAAGATACCTAGGAATAAACTTAACCAAAGTGGTAAAGTATCTGTACTCTGAAAACTACAGAACACTTATGAAAGAAATTGAGGAAGATACAAAAAAATGGAAAAATATCCCATGCTCATGGATTGGAAGAATAAATATTGTTAAAATGTCTATGCTACCCAGAGTGATCTACACATTCAATGCCATCCCTATCAAAATATCATCGACATTTTTAACAGAGCTGGAACAAATAATCTCAAATTTGTATGGACCAGAGAAGACACCAAATAGCCAGAGGAATGTTGAAAAACAAAACCAAAGCTGGTGGCATCACAATGCCAGACTTCAAGCTATATTACAAAGCTATAATCATCAAGACAGAATGGTACTTGCACAAAAACAGAGACATAGAGCAATGGAACAGAAGAGAGAACCCAGATATGGACCCTCAACTCTATGGTCAACTAATCTTCCACAAAGCAAGAAAGAATATCCAATGGTAAAAGGACACTCTCTTCAATAAATGGTGCTGGGGAAATTGGAAAGTCACATGTGGAAGAATGAAACTAGACCATTTTCTTACACCACACACAAAGAAAAACTTGAAATGGATGAAAAACCTAAATGTGAGACAGGAATCCATCAAAATCCTAGAGAATAACATAGGCAGCAGCCTCTTTGACCTCCGCTGCAGCAATTTCTTGCTAGACATGTCTCCAAAGACAAGGGAAACAAACACAAAAATGAACTATTGGGACTTCCTCAAGATAAAAAGCTTCTGCACAGCAAAGGAAGCAGTCAACCAAACTAAAAGGCAACCTATGGAGTGGGAGAAGATATTTGCAAATGACATATCAGATAAAGGGCCAGTATACAAAATCTATAAAGAACTTATCAAATGCAACACCTCAAAGAACAAATAATCCAGTCAAGAAATGGGCAGAAGACATGAACAGACATTTCTCCAAATAACACATACAAATGGCTAAGACACATGAAAAAATGCTCAGCATTACTTGACATCAGGGAAATACAAGTCAAAACCACAATGGAATACCACCTTACACCAGTCAGAATGGCGAAAATTAACAAGACAGGAAAAAACAAATGTTGGCAAGAATGTGGAGAAAGGGGAACCCTCTTACCCTGTTGGTGGGAATGCAAGCTGGTACAGCCACTCTGGAAAACAGTGTGGAGGTTCCTCAAAAAGTCAAAAATAGAGCTACCCTACGACCCAGCAATTGCACTACTAGGTATTTACCCCAAAGGTACAGATGTAGTGAAATGAAGGGGCACCCGCACCCCAGGGTTCATAGCAGCAATGTCCACAATAGCCAAACTCTGGAAGGAGCCGAGATGGACAGATACTTAACCATTTACGTCCACATGGAGGGAACTGGAGGGTATTGTGCTAAGTGAAGTAAGTCAGTTGGAGAAAGACAATTATCATATGGTTTCACTCATATGTGGAATATAAGAAACAGTGCAGAGGACTATAAGGGAAGGGAGGGAAAACTGAATGGGGAGAAATCAAAGAGGGAGACAAACTATGAGAGATTCTTAACTATGGGAAACAAACTGAGGGCTGCTGAAGGGGGAGGTCGGTGGGGGGATTGGGTAACTGGGTGATGGGCATTAAGGAGGGCACATGGTGTGAAGAACACTGGGTGTTACAGGCAACTGATGAATTCTTGAACACTACATCTGAAACTATTGATGTACTATGTGTTGGCTAATTGAATTTAAATAAGAAAAAATAAAGGGAAAGACATCTGTTGTCATGAATGGGAGTACTTACTATTGTTAAGATAACAATACTATTCAAATGTACATACAGATTCAGCATAATCCCATTAAAATCCAAGCTGCTTTTTTAGGGAAATGAAAAGCTGATTTAAAAAATCCATATGGAAATGCAAGGGGCCCAGAATAGCCAAATCAATCTTGAGAAAGCAAAACAACGTTGAATGACTCACATTTTCTAATTCAAGTATGATATAGTGTCCCTCTTCATACCTTACTACAGTCTTTGGTTTAAAATCTAATTTGTCTGATATGAGGATTTCTACCCCAGCTTTCTTTTATGTCCATTACCATGATAAATGGTTCTCCACACCATCATTTTCAATCTGGAGGTGTCTTTATATCTAAATTGAATCTCTTGTAGACAGCATATGGATGAGTCTTGCTTTTTTAACCAATCTGATACCCTATATCTTTTGATTGGAGCATTTAACCCATTTACACTCAGAGTAAATGTTGAAAAATATGAATTTAGTGCCATTGTATCACCTGTAAAGTCCCTGTTTCTGTAGATTGTCTCTGTTTCATTCTGATCTAAGTTTCTTTTGGGCTCTCTCTTCGCTTACAGGATCCCCTTTAATATTTCTTGCAGGGCTGGTTTAGTGATCACAGATTCTTTTAGTTTCTGTTTGTCCTGGAAGCTCTTTATCTCTTCTTTCTTTCTGAATGATAGCCTTGCTGGATAAAGTATTCTTGGTTGCATGTTTTTCTCATTTACTACCCTGAATATATCATGCCAGCCCTTTCTGGCCTGCCAGGTCTCTGTGGATAGGTCTGCTTCCAGTCTAATCTTCCTACCCTTGTAGGTTAAGGAGTTCTTGCCTTGAGCTGCTTTCAGGATTTTCTCTTTACCTCTGAAATTTGCAAGCTTCACTATTATATGTCGGAGTATCTGTTTTTTATTTTGAGGAGGGGGGTTCTCTCTACCTCCTGGACTTGAATGTCTGTTTCCTTCCCCAGATTAATGGTGTTCTCAGCTATGATTTGCTCAAATATACCTTTTGTCCCTCTATCTCTTTCTTCTTCCTCTGAGACCCCAACAATTCTAATATTGTTTTGCTTTCTGATATCACTGATTTTTTTGAAGCCTCCGCTCATGTCCATTAGCTGTTTTTCTCTCTTTTCCTCAGCTTCCTTCCTTTCCACCATCTTATGTTTTATGTCACTGACTCTCTTTTTTGCCTCATTTACCCTAGCTGTTAGAGCATCCAATTGGGACTGCATCTCAGTTAAAGCATTTTTAATTTTGGTCTCATTAGATTTTATTTCTGAACTAAGAGATTCTCATCGGGGGCATACCACTTGAAGGGTCCCCACAGGGAGAGTAGTTGCCCCATCCCACATGCTGCACCTGTGTTGCTCCTCTTGGGGGAAGGAGGAGGGTCTCTGCGTTTCTGCCCTTTGCAGGACCCCTGCAGGGAGAGCTGCTGCCCAATCGTGCCACAGTTCTTGGTTTATGGAAAATCCTGAACTAAGAGCCCACTCCCAGGCTTGCTGACCATAGCTGGTTTCCCCACTCCAATGCTTGGAACTCTGCTGGCTCAGGCACCCCTATTCTTTCTGTGACCCCGGGGATCCTGAGACCACACTGTCCCACCTAGGATTCTGCCCTGCTTTGCCACTTGAGCACTTTTCAGACAGGGACATTTCTCACTGGATCAGACTTCTAAAAGTTCTGATTTTGCACTCTGGGGCTATATCACTTTCCAGTAGCTGGCTTTTGGAAATTCCCTCCCCACGCCATTTATCTTCCAATATATATTTCCTCAGATTCACTTCTGCATACCTTCTACCTTGCAAAAAGTGGTGGCTTTTCTATTTGTAGAATTCCAGCAATTCTTTTCTTACATCTCAGGTTGAATTCATAGGTGTTCAGAATGATTTGATAGCTATCTAGCTAAATTCAAGGGACCAGATGAAACGAGGTCCCCTCCTCTTCCACCACCTTGTCTCCCTCTACCTTTAAAATATGTTTTATTGAAGTGCAATTAACATACAGTGTTATATTAGTTTCAGGTATACAGTATAATGATTCAATAATTCTATACATTATTCAGTGCTCATCACAGTAAGTGTACTCTTAATCCCCTTTATCTATTTCACCCATCATTTCCACCCACCTCTCCTCTGGCAACCGCCAGCTTGTTCTCTGTATTTAAGACTGTTTCTTCTTCTTTTTTTCTTGATTTGTTTATTTCATTTCTTTTTTTTTTTTAAGATTTTATTTATTTATTTGACAGAGAGAGAGAGACGGCGAGAGAGGGAACACAAGCAGGGGGAGTGGGAGAGGGAGAAGGAGGCTTCCTGCTGAGCAGGGAGCCCAATGCAGGGCTCTATCCTAGGACCCCAGGACCATGAACTGAGCCGAAGGCAGACACTTAACCACTGAGCCACCCAGGTGCCCCTGTTTATTTCATTTCTTAAATTCTAAATTTGAGTGAAATTCTATGGTATTTGTCTTTCCTTGACATATTTTAGAGCTTTCCACAAGGACTTAATTGGGCTGTGGGGAGTAGAGTAGCAAGTCTCCCCTTTCCACATGGATGATTAACAATTTCTGGAGAAGAAAAAAAATTCTACTCCACTATTTTTATACTCTGCTTTATTTTGTGTACTATGACCATGACAGCCAAGTTTAGTTTGCTAAATGAAGTGTTCAACATACACAAGAAACAATCATCATGTTTCTGCTGTTCTCTCCTTTAGGGAAACCTTGTCAATGACTATTGAGGGGATATGGAACCTCTAGGAGATAAGTAGCCAGAGTGTTTTTCAGACATTTGCTGACAGGCTACATAACTCTTGAGAGTAGTTGTCCAGAGTAAGCTAAGGTGGCCCCATGATCTTTTAAAGCAAAATCTGCATGTTGATTTACTGAAGCCTTTTATAAACTCATGATTAATTATGATGCTGTTCTGAAGCTTATCTAAGAATGACCAATCTCTTTAATCTGAAGTACTTAAAATACAATTAATTATATAGTCTTTGTACAGCTGTGACTGGAAAGCAGTTTTGCTCACTGCAAAGCTTGTGCTTGTTTCATTAATAATCCCCATTCTGTCCTGAGCTGTACTTGTGTGTACATATCACTTGCTAGTCTACTGACTGTAGCTGCTGCCTGAGTGTGGGTCCATAACACAATTCAGGACAAAATTCTGTAAAACAACGTCAGCATAGTTAAACTCTTCACTCTTCTGTTTTAAATTTAGTTCACAGAGTGTAAAGTGATACAACCTTTCTGGTTGTCAGTCCGTAGTACTTGTGAGGGCCTGAATCTGAAGATCACGGGGGAAGAGTAGCAATGAGGGGACATAAGTAAGATAGGGAAGGTGACACATACATGTATATACTTCACTCCCTTCCCACTAGGTGATGGGGTCTATCCTCACATACCTAGAATTAATCCAACAGAATATAAAGGTGTGATTCAACTGTCACATTCATAATAAGAAATATTACGTACACTTTAAAATGTTATAAAAAAGACAGAGAGATGTTTCTTTTTTTTGCCCCTCAGAGTAGCAAAGACTGATAATATTAATAAGTGCTGGCAAGTATATGAAGAAACAGACATTCATACTCCATGGGATGAGTGGATATATTTTAGAACTCAGTTGGCCAGTATATGTCAAAATTTGTAAATATCCATGAGAAGAAATGTAGCCACTGACATCTAGGAGCTGTCCTGGCACTCACAGCCAGGCCTGGGTATTCTCTTGTTGAATATAAACAACTTCACAGAACATTTATATCAGAAAAAGTCACTCTATGGCTGTGATGTAGCAAGAAAAAAAAAAAAAGACCACTGTGTAATCATCTATGGGAGACACTGTCCAAATCACAAAAATAACCAAATATCCCCTTATTCTGGCTAATATGAGTGACTTCTGCTTCTTTACCAATCACAACTTTGCCCTGGCCTAGTCTTCCCCATTTGCAAAGTAAGATTTATTGAGATAGCATATCGTGCTTCGAGTACTCATGCTTCCTGACAACTTTCAATACACAGCAAAGCCTCACTTCCTTAAACCCTCCCCTAAATCACACACAAGTCCTAATCCTATAATAAGTCATTTTTAAAACCCTCTTATTGAAGTACCACATGATTTGCCATGGTACATGTTCTTTCTCTTTGCAACCACGCTTGTTCAAATACAGGCATATTCCTGGTGGTTTTTGGCTGGAGGGCATTTCCATTCATGATCTTTGACAAAGAAGTTCCACTTGAAGGAATTTATCATATAGAAATATTTAAAAAGGCATGAAGTATAAACAGGGATACATCAATTTTCACAGGAAAAATATGAATATGAAAGATTATACTAAAAAGTATGTTGCAAACTACAAAATGATGCTGAGAGAAATTAAAGGAGACCTAAATAAGTAGAGAGATATATTTTGTTTGTGGGTCAGAAGATTCAATATTGTTAAGATGTTAGTTCTCCTTAAATTAATCGATTGATTTAAAACTATCTCAGTCAAAATCCCAGCTGGAGTTTTTGTAGAAATGGATCAGCAGATTCTAAAATTTTTATCTAAAAGAAAAAGTAAAAATAACCAAAATAACTATGAGAAATAACAAAGTTAAAGGACTCACACTGCCTGATTTCAAGACATTATAAAGCTACAGTAATCAAGATACCGTGGCACTTAATGAATCATCGAGCCTTACATCGGAAACCGGGGATGTACTGTATGGTGACTAACATAACATAATAAAAAATCATTAAAAAAAAAAAAAAAGATACCGTGGCACTGCAATCAAGATACACAAGCAGGTCAGTGGAACAGAATAGAGTCCAGAAACAGATCCATACATACAGGGACAACTGATTTATTGACAAAGATGCAACAAAGACAACTCAAGGGAGAAAGAAGTCTTTCAAGCAAGTGATGCCAGAACAATTGGATATCACTGTGCCAAAAAGTGAACTTTACTTTATAATTTGGACCATATAAAAAAATCTCAAAATGGATCAGACCTAAATGTGAAACCTAAAGCTATAAAACTTTTAGAATATAGGATAAAATCTTTGTGACCTTGGTTAGGCAATGGTTTCTCATAAATAACAGCAAAATACAACTGGTAAAAGAACTGTTCTTTATCAAAATTTAAATCTTCCATTCTTCGAAAGTCATTTTTTAAGAGTAAAAAAACAATCCATAGACTGGGAGAAACTATTTGTAAAACATATATCTGATAATAGACTTGAATCCAGGTATATATAAAAACAACTCTTACAAATCAACAATAAAAATGAACCACCCAGTTTGAAAAAAAAGAGCTAAACATTTACATAAACTTCACCTAAGATATATGGATGGCAAATATGCATATGAAAAGATGTTCAACATCATTTGTCATTAGAGAAATGCAAATTAGAACTACAATGAGAAAGAAAACACAGGCACTAAAGTCTTGGGTATCAGTCTGAGCAATATTTTTTGGATCTATCTCCTCAAGCAAGAAGGCAAAAATAAACTAATGGAACTACATCAAACAAAAGCTTTTGCACAGTGAAGGAAACCATCAGCAAAATGAAAAGGCAACCTACTGAATGGGAAAAGATCTCTCAAATGATAAAACCGATAAGGGGTTAATATCCCAAATACACACACACACACACACACACACACACACACACACACGCATACGTATGCATACAACTCAATATAAAAAAACTTAAAACACAATCCAATTAAAAAATAGGCAGAGGACCTGAATAGACATTTCTCCAAAGAAGACATATAAATGGCCAACATGAAAAGTTGCTCAACATTACTGATCATTGGGGAAATGCAAATCAAAATCTCGACTGTGGTGATAGTTTCACATATGCATACATATGTCAAGATGTATTAAATGATATACTTTAAAGATTTTCTTTTAAATTTAGAGACAGCAGGAGCAGGGAGGGGCAAAAGAGAAGAGAGAATCTTAAGCACACCCCACGCTCAGTGCAGAGTCCAATGCTGGGCTCGATTTCACCAATTCTGAGATCATGACTGGGCTGAAATCAAGAGTCGGATGCTTAACCAAATGAGCCACCCAGGTGCCCCCAAATTGTATAGTTTAAATATGTATGGATTAATGTATGTTGATTGTACCTCAATAAAGCTGTTGAATGAAAAGCTCATGGTAGAGCTGCATAATACTAACCTGGAAAGATAATTATAAAGATGAGGCAAGTTGCAGAATACTATACTCCTGTTTTTCCAAAAGAATAAATGTGTGCATATTATTAAAAGGGATATGCAATGAAACATTAGGGCACTATGCCCTAATTGTTAACACAGAAGAAACATTAAATGATTCAAAAATATGTTATAGAAGCACATTTATTGATATAGCAAGATGCTCACAATATAGAGTCAGTGGGGAAAAAACAAGTTACAAACAGTATTTACAGTATGATCTTGTTTTAATTTCTTAACTATTGAAAAATCTCAAAGCATATAACTTAATATTTTCACACACTGAGACATTCTCTTCAGTTTACACCAGTGGTTGTAACTCCTACCATGAGTTATCTGACAAAGGCAGAATAAGGGAAAAACAGTAATTCCTCTTACATTAAACAGCCTATAGCAACTCCTGCCTTCTTCACACGTTGAGTGCACCTTCAGCAACGAATGTGTGTATGTACAGATATAGGTGAGTGCTGTTATCTTTTTGTGCGCATACGCTTTATTTCTGCAACTAGATTACAAATTCAATGATATTCTTTTTTTGTCATTTGAAGCTACAAATAGATGTAAGCAAATACTAATGAACAAGTTTAGCCTACTTAAGATGAACTGGTTCACTATCTTAAGTAAAATGTTAAAAAGTTGTCCATCTACACAAGATAGAAATCAACAGATATTTCCAGCTTACAATGCAATATTCATTTGACATCTCAAAAATGCTCTAGCTCAAACCTGGAGACTGTCTGCAGGTAATGTCATGGTGAAGATGTGATTTGTAATGTACACACTGTAATAATCAAAACATTATGCAAGGCTCTTTAGGAATACACAGCCTTTTAGATTGTTCAAAGTGTTCACTTCTATTTCTGGCGCATTTTACATTGTTTCAATAATTACTTTAACTTCACGGAAAATGGCCATCAGTGTATTGTAACTCATGTGATCAACAACTACAATCGAACCCTTTCTGATATGCTCCTTTATGTTAATAAAGATGGCCACAGCACTAACGAGATTGGCTTTTGCCTCTTTCTGGTTAAAGATGAGTTTTAATGCTGCTAAGGACTTTGTATTGATCATGTCTCTGGCTGCAGCTGGATTTTCAGACATATTCAAAAGTACTTTTAAAACAAGATTTCTGGTTTTACGATTTCCCAGGGATAGCAAGTGGAAAAGCTCTGAAAAGTAATTGGCAACAATGTGGTGATGGTTAGACTCAGCAGTCAGTTGCCCAAGTATCTTTAATCCAGATTGCTGTCCGGGTGAGTTCAAGGGAAAAGACATGGTTTCCTTACACATATGCTTAACGTGTAATTCAACCTTGCGTTGTCTCTCATCCCCAGAAGGAGGATTCAGAGTAATTACGGCCTTTTTTCTGATTTCAGAGGAAGGAAAACTGAGCAAGCTTTCAATAAGTGTCACTACACCCACCTCATTAATAAACTCTTGGGCAAAGGGATGAACATTAATGATCCCCATTGCAATCTGAGCTATTTTATGAATGAGAGGATCAGTAGTCGACTTAAGTAAGGTAACAAGTTTTTCAAATTCCTCAGAATCCATGTAGCATTCCATTTTGCAAGGGCAAGCAAATGGCTTAATCCCATTCACTTCCCTGATCCTGATTTGGCGTCTAATCTCCTCTATAGTCTGGATACAAGGGTCAGAACCAAATGGATACTCAGGGACAGACTGTGAGCATGAAGCAGTGCTCCTAGAAGGGCATGTTGTTGCCACAGGCAAAGACTGGGTGTTTTCCTCAGCTGAGGCCAGGACAATATATGAAGGAGGCTTTGTCTCAAATGGGACTTGGGATCTAAATCCTAACACTGCTGGAGTTACAGCAGGGGCTTTGGGCCAGATAGTTACCTCAGACCAGTCCTTGGGCCTATTTTTTTCATTAATTTCATCCACAGGCTGGGGCCTAACTATCCTGCTCACAGGTTTAGGATTAGGATCAAAACTAGTTTCATCTCCATCCCAAAACCAGTTCCCAATAACATTTTCTTCCTCCTCCTCCTCAGTCCCTGGCCTAGCTTTGCAGCTGGCCCCAGCCACAGGCTCTAACTTTTCAGCACAGGACTGGGGACCGATACCAGCCCTATCTTCATCCTTAGCACTGGAACGATTACCAGCCTCTTCTCCATTCCAAAACCAGGAACCAACACTGGCCTCTTCCCCAGCCCAAAACCAGGTATCAACACCAGCCTTATCTTTACATGTGGACCTGGGCTCAGCATTAGCCTCAGCCACAGAACAAATCTCAGATACTCTAGTGGCCTCATCTTCAGCTTTGGGACTGAAATTTGCCAGGGCTCTTTCCTTTATCTCTGTAACAGTCTTGTTCTTAGACCTTGCCTTTGTCGCTGTCGCGGCATCAGCTTGAGACCCTGCCTTGGCTACTGCTTTGTCCTGGGTCTTGGCTACAGGTCTGACTACGCCAGTAGACTCCCTCTTTGCTTCGCCTTGTGCACCAGCCCTCTTTTGAGCTTTGGCTTTCTTTCTACCCTCATTCTTAGCCCCAGTCATGGTTGAAGAACAGTTATATAGACAGCCCTACACAATCTTGGCCTTGGTTCTCAATGTGTCTCTTTCACTGGGTGAATAAACTTTGTAGCAAGTTTGTTATCAGCTCAGTAGTCACACAGTCCCCTTTCCAAACACCCAGTCTCTTCAGTGATACAGAGAAGACAGAGGCATTCAGTCTGAGTGAAGATGATGGTTCCTGAGTGCAGACCTGTTGAAGGTGATGATCTGCCACTCTGAGGCCACTACAGCAACCACTGGAGATGGACCTGAGGTGGAACAAGAAAATGAGCTTTAAGTCTCTTTCAACTGTGTTTTTCCATGCAGACAGGCACACAAGACATGAGAATAGAGATGGACTGTGTGGTAGAAGTGGAATAGTAGAAAACTCTGTTACCTCATTTTATCCCTTCCATGCTCCCACTAATGCCCAACAATGTACTGCCCAGGAACTAACACACTCTTTTCTCTGTATCACATAGGAGCAGGGATGACAGAAAAGCTTGCTGAAAGTGAGAAAGGCTAAGAAACATTCAGCCCCTTTGGTATACACCACTATACTCTACAGGTCTATCCAGAAAGGCCTCATACCAACCTATACTCATCTAGTGCAATTTTCTCCCCCTTCCTTACTTCCAGGAATGATAAGTCCTACAGCCAATATACAGGCAGACCTAAGGATAAAAACATAGGAGGGTTGGAATTTTGAGTATTTGGTAGACAGGCATGTACTCTGGATTCTAAACCCAATATATGTCTTTCCAAATCTAGAACTTTGGTTATATAATGTTTCTTTGGTTATATAATGTTACCTTGGTCCTCCTCATGGCTTCCCACCCCATTTCCTGGGTATCTATTGATTACCCTCTAGGTACAATCTTGGCTTAACTTATCCCCATTTCCTACACACAAAAGTGAGGACAGAAGTGTCTGGAAAGTTGGAAGACAATGGCTCCAAGATATGATCTGGTCTCACCTACTTGCCAATAGCTTATTTCCATCCCCAATCAATAGGGGTGCTGGTGCTCAGACTCACCTTGGATCCAAATGAGTAATTTTCGTCCTCTTGCTTAATTCAAAGTGAACAACTATCTACAGAGGTCTACAGGAACCTATAAAGAAACAAACTTAAGAACAGATAAAAAGGCAAAAGAGAGAGAACAGAAGAGATTGAGCTAGCTCGACACCCATCACAAGTGTTGTAACACATACTTTTGTTTACTTGAGGCCATGTTAAATGTTAAACCACCTGTCTGCTCCTACCAGATGATTCTGCATCCATTCCCCCAAGACCTGCAGCTTGTCTAATTATATTTCCTCCCAATTTTTAATTTCGTCATTTTCCCAGCAGAGACCACACCTCTTTCCCTGAACAAAATATGAGATGCAAGAGTGGACAGTAGGAATGTAGGCAACTGTATTTAGAAAGCACTCAGTAAAGATAATAGTGACTATTATTTCAATACCATCTTTGCATGCCCCGACTCTTTCCCTTTCCCCATGCATACACAGACCCTACCTCACTGCCACCTATGCCAGCAGCCTACACAGTAGGGGTCCTCAGGAACTTCTATCCTTTCCACCAAAGAACAGTTCTTAGTTGGAGAAGAGTCACGTCCTGCAAAAAGGAGGAGGAGCATTCAGCAAAATACCAAGAGAATATATTGACAATGGCAGGAAAATACCAGGTTAATAGATACCCAGAATTCAGGTCCTAATACCACCTTTTGAAGAATCAGGAAATAAGTATAAACGTCACAGGGTCTACACTGACCCTTCAGAAAACATTCCCCTCTATTCTGACCCACCATTCCCACACTTTGACATATTCAAGTGGGCTGCTATGTTGACAAAAAGGATCCTGAAGGAGAAAGGTGGATTAATACCACACTATTTCTTTACACGGACGCTTCCTGTGAAAGGTGATCTACTCCTCACCCCGTCATTTCCTTGCATTTACTTGGATACAAGATCTAAATACGGAAGGCAATTATTATGAAATGAATAAACAAAAACTTCATTTCAATGTCTTCATAATCTACCCACTCAACTGCCCTTTTGTTAAATGCGCCACAGCTACTGCGCAGAGAAAAGACTTTGGCATCAACCAGGCGCCTGTGGGAAGGGACAGCAACCAGGGCGCGGGGCCCTACAGGCCCCTTTCCAGAATCAGGGCCCGAAGCAGCCGACGCCACGGGCCACCCGCTCCCGCCAGCTGGGCACAGACCTCGGACGCGTCCCCTGTCCTCGCCACGGCAGGCCTCACTCGGCGCCCCACCCCAGCCCTGCCCGCCATTTCTTCCGCAGCAGCGCCCCCGCCCCAACACACACAGCTCTCTCCCGGTACAGGCACCGTCGACGGCGGGTCGCGGGCGCCTGGAAAGCTGGCCGCGCAGTGGCGGGCGCAGTTTGTCTCCAGACGATCCGAGGGAGCCTCTCCGGCCAGCCCCGGTGCCCTGGGCCCAGCCCGCGCCAGTCGCCGCCTCTCCTCGCCAGGGGTCCCGCGGCGCTGCGCACCTCTCTCAGGGACCAGCTACAACCGGGTCGCCTCCTCCTTGCCAGGCTGCCAGGGTCTGGGGTCCGGGAAGGCTGTAAGCCGGGCGACAGTGGGGGTCCTCCCGCCTCCCCCCAGGACACCCCCACTTGCCTTCACAGGCTCAAGGTGTAGGTCGCTGTCCTCCCCCTCCTCTCGGAGCTCCTCAGTCGGATTCCCACCGCCTTGCGAGCGGCCAGAATCGCA
>NW_024423319.1:45254957-45318736 GCF_017311325.1 Ursus maritimus
CGGCACGAATGGGCTCGACGCCCCCTCCCCGGCCCACCCTAGTTCCGACCCAGAGGGGGCGGGGCCGGGAGGAGCCCAGCCTAAGGGGCGGGCTCACAGCAGCCCGCCTCTGCAGACCTCCGAGGCGACCACCCCCTCATTGCTGGCACTGCCATCCATGGGACCGGGGGACGCTTGGCGGTGGGGGCTAGGATCCAGAAGTCGGGGGCGGCGGGGCGGGGAAGGTGCGCCGCAGGCAGCAGCGGATGGATATCGAACGGATAGCAACTGCCCCTCGGGGCCTCAGAACCCCCAGACTGCTCGGTGTCTGCCCCCACATCGCCCATTCGGTCCGCCATCCTAACTGGAGGCCCGTGGGCCAGGGGCTGTCAGGACAGCAGACTGCGAGGGGAAAGGCGACCTAAGGCCAGACTGCCCCGGAGGTTCTGGGGTGGGGGGCCCTCCCACGTTCTTCCTTCATTGCTTCGCGGGGCCACGGAAGGGAGGAAGGTGGGAGGGGGCCCCCACGGAGGCCTCACCACTGCCCCTTTTCTAAAGGAAGGCAGACCTACACCTCTACCCTGAGAAAAACCAACCACTGCTGTGCCCATTCTTTCTGCCACACTGCTGTCCTCCCCCATGCCAACTGGTAACATGCTTTGCCATTTTGCAGTCCCCACAGTTGCCCAAGAAGGAGGGCCTTTTTTCCCTGTCAGGACCCGCACTGGGTCCTAGGATCTTTCCTGTCTGTTGCCCCCATTGCCAGGGGTCAGGCTGCTCCTGGCTCCTCTTCAACTGTCCTGTGTGTCAAGTCTTCTCTTGCAGTCACGTCCAAGTGCTCATGATCTTTGGCGGTGTGGAAATGTGGCAGGGATTAGAATCAGCTTGGATCTCAGCCATTTGCCATATACATTTGTCTAGTTTATCCATTACAGCTGTTAACATATTCAGCATACTTATTTTAAATTCCCTGATAATTCAAAAATCTGCATTATATCTGAGTCTGGTTCTGATGCTTGCTTTGTATCCTCAAACTGTGCTTTTTCTTGCTTTTTAGCATGCCTTTTAATTTTGAGGTGAACAGACCTTTAGTGAAAAGTTTTAAGTTAAGCTGGTTAGCAGTTGAGCTGTGGTTAATGTTTGCGCTACGTGCTATGGTCTTCAAATTCCTCCAGTGTGCTTATTTTTATCTCCCCTCCAAACTTCCGGCTTCCCTAATTACTCCTCGCAGCTCATTTAGCTATACTCCACTGTTAAGACACTGGAGGTTTGTTAGCAATGTGATAATGTGTGGAGGAGAGCAAGTGTTCTATAATCTCATGATTAAATTCCAGTGTTTTGTGGGCCTGTGTCCCTAGGCTATGACCTTCACAAGTGTTTTTTGGCTTCTTTCTCTTCCTTATGTGAGAATGGAAGGCTAGAGGGGGCTGTATAGGAGGAATGCCTTTTCCTCAGCTGGAATAAGGCTCAGGGAAAGGCTTTTTCACTGGAGAGTAGGCCTTTATCATAGAGATGGTTCTTGATGTATTCACAAGAGTGTATTTTCCCTTTCCAGAGCCATGAGGGTATCTTTCTGGCATGTTCACTTGTGAGAACCTGCTGTACTTCCTAGAGGTAAAGCCCACTAAGCCTCTAAGCCTGCAGGTCCCCAGGGGATTTCCCACTCTCAAACTATTCCACATCCAGTCTGGCAATTTGTCAAAATTACCATTTAAGTGTTCTCACATGTTTATATTTCTAGCAGTTTCTGCTCTATGTAAGGAGAGATAGGTTGTGCCTCTGCAGATTTGTCTTTTCTCCAGAATTTGCAGTGATTATTTGCCCTGTAACCTCAGTTCTTTGATGGGTCTAAGATAAGTCATTGATTCTCAGTTTGTTCAGCTTTTTTTTTTTTTCTGTTTAGAAGTACAGGAGTGATGACTTCCAAGCTCTTTACACGTCCTAACTGAACCTGGAAGTCTGGTGCATGGATTTTGATGGTGTAGCTAAAGACCAGTGAACACAGTGTTTGTCCTCTTCCTTTTAGCTGTATATTAGATCTGGGAATAAAGTTGCCCTTGAAAACTGAGCTGTTCCATAAATATTGGCTTGTTTCCCTCCCAGGTATAGAATATTTATATGGCTCCCTGAACCTGGCATCTCAGCCTCTAAGTTCATAACCTGGAGTGCAGATTAGAGTCTAGACTTCCAGAACCAAAGTTCTTGGTGGTGAGGTCTGAGCAACTGTGACTTAACCCTGGGAGGAAAAAAGTCACCTCTGTCACCACCACTACTACCACCAAGAGGCAGTGCACTATACTACTAAGTGCCTGCATAGACTAGAATGGCCAGTCTCTGAGTCCTGGAAGCACTTTTTAAGGAGGCTGGATGGTAAAGTAAGGTCTCTCTCCTCTGGGCTCTACTCTGGAACTTGGCCAGACTTTGGAGCCAGGCAGTCCAAAACTTGAATAGAGCCTTTACCATTTACTACTTGTGTCACTTTGGCAAAGGTGCTTAGTGTTTTTATGAGGCTGTTTATAATACTTCACAGGATTCTGGTGCACACTAAATTAGGAAGTATCTGATATTCTGAAATACCTGCATGCATCTGGTCTTTCTCGTTCTTTTTTTTTTTAAATTCCTTCTAAAATTGTGATCTAGTCATATTAGGAGGTGGGCTGGGGAAAGTAGGAAAGAATAGATGAGAATTCCCTGGTGGCTTTTGGTGGTCATAACTGATAAGATATTGCCACTGTGTTCTTTGTCACTGTAACCTCAGTACTTTGTATAATGCATTGCTTACCATAGTCCCTTACTAAAGAATGTCATTTTTGCATAAGTATGCCTCCCTCCTCCTTGTAGTCATGCAGCACAGGGAGGCTGATCCCACTTCCAGGAGTGAGTCGGCTTGCTCTAGGGGTAATCCAACCCCGTTACCTTCTGGTTCAGGAATGTTACCTTCTGGTGACATAACTCTACTCAGTGAGGCATTGGGAGGAGATTACGGAAAGACTGCTGAGAAAAGTGCCCTCAATCATAAGAAAAGACCATCAGGAAAGCTTGTCTCCTTTTTTTCCTTGGTAAGGTGCTTGACACCTCCAACTGTTGAGCTATCAAGCCTCTAGCTTTAGGATAGAAGTTGATATTGTGAATAGCAGAAGAAAGAGATGGAAAAAAGTTGAGTCCTTAGCTAAATCAACCATCATGGCTGCTCTGCCTCAGTACTTCCAATCTGTGGATAATAATTTCCTTATTAGGTTTGTTTTAGTTGGGTTCCTTGTTATATGAAAATAGAACAATCCTAAATGATATGTATTCTCAGGCACAAAACAAGTCTTCAATGAGCCAAAGTTCCTGACTTTTGTCTGTCAGTGAGCACCTACCTCTTAAAGCCAGTGTCAGAAACTCATGTTTCCACATGAAAGGAAAACCGTACATTCTGAACACCTTGCCTAATGATCGCTAGAGGTCTGACAACTGCGATTGGCTTCTGTTCTATATTGAAAAGGAATGCTTCAGGCAGAAAACCCAAGCCTTTACTTATCCAAGGGGCTCAGAAGTACATTAAGTGCTTGAGCTCAGTTTCAGTTCAGAGAGTCACTGTGTGAAAACGCACCCTTGTGAAATATCCATAATGTAGACATTAGAGATTATCTGCTTTCAATTTGGGGGACTGTACTGATGTCAAGAAAGATAAATTCATAGTGTCAATAGTCAGAAAAAATTGGTTAACGTTCCCCAGGTGCGCTGCACTAAGCAACACAGGTATAAGAAGAGGTGAATATTTGGGATTTATTAAGAGCAGAGATTTTGCCAGGGCAGTGAAGCCAGGCACTAGAGGATGAGGTAGGAGAGTAGTAAAAATGACGGACCACGATGGACCATTAAATTGAGAAGGGTGGAAGAGCTGGAGTAGGCTGATACAGAAAGATGGATAAGGGACAAGAGGTCTAATAACACTCAAGGTTTAACTTTCTTTATGATGAATGAAGTACTTTGCTACACACTATAAGAAACAAAATCTGACGATGAAGATAATGATGGTGATGATGGCAACTTTTAGTGATAATTAGCACTAGAGGGATATAGATGCAGCATAATGGTAACACATACCAGCTCTAGAGTCCAACTACCAAGGTTTGAATTTCAGCACCTCTGCTAACCAATTCAGTGAGCTTGGGTAAGTTACTTAACCAATCTGTGCCTCAGCTTCCTCATTTGTAGAACAGAGGCAACAACAGCACCTACTCCCTAAGTTTGTTTTAAAGATTAAATAAGTTAATACATTTAGAACCCTTAGAAGAGTATCTGGCTCATATAAAGCACCCAATAAATCTTAATACTAACAATAATTACTACTGTAAGTAGAAAAAGGCTCAAGCACTGTGGTCAGACAGACTGGGGTTTGATTCATACTTCTGGAGTCCAAGTTTCTTCTTCTACACTAGTTCTCTCTTACTCATAAAAAAGACTCCAGTACATGATATAAAGAAACAAATGCTAAAATAGGGCTAAATAAAATACTGTATAAGTACAATGGATGGAGGAATTCCTTCCTACCAACGTGCAAAGAGTAAGGGTGAAGGTATCAGAAAGACTTCAAACCCTAGCATTTGAGACTGAGCCTAAAACAATGATTATGTTTCCCATAGGCACAGAAAGGTTTGCAAGAGCATTGAAGATTGAGGGAACAGTGTGGGGAAAGGCACAGAAGTAGTAAAGCATAAGGTATAGTTGGGTTCGGCAAAAGCAGAGAGTCCAATGTAGCTTGAGTGCAGGCAAAGTGGAGGAGGGCTTGGACTAGGGTGAGACATCTGACAGTGGGTGCCTCTTTAAAATGTGTCCTTATTGGGGTGCCTGGGTGGCTTAGTAGTTAAGCATCTGCCTTCGGCTCAGGGCATGATCCCGGCGTTCTGGGATCGAGCCCCACATCAGGCTCCTCTGCTGTGAGCCTGCTTCTTCCTCTCCCACTCCCCCTGCTTGTGTTCCCTCTCTCGCTGGCTGTCTCTCTGTCTGTCAAATAAATAAATAAAATCTTTAAAAAAAATAAAATGTGTCCTTATCTCATTCTAGTCCCGGCCCTGACTTGGAAGAATGTGTTGGGAGAGATAGGAAGGTAGAATTGTATGGAAGGGTGCACGGCCCTGAAACTCCCGATAGAGAACCTGGTAATATTTTATAGATGAGATTCCACTGAAGGGTGCTCTTTTAAAACTAGGGGCAGAGTAGAGGGTCAGTGAGTGACAACAGTCCAGCTGTACCATAAAAAGATACCTTTCTTTCATTCATGACTGGACTGAAGACAAATCTGCTCTAATTTTATCCCCAGGCAGCAACATTTTAAGTCAAGTAACATCTGAATGTGTCCTGATATTTATTACTTGAGATAGCCCGTAATATTTATCCAGAAAAAGTACAGAAACAAAAGGGCCATATGAGTGATGAGGTTTCTACTTCAACTACACCCCAGGAAAAAACTGATGGATGATCCTGGCCTCTACAAGTCATACCCAAGGAGTGATCAGAACAGAGATAATCATCTTCATACTTGGGGACACACACACACACACACACACACATACACACACCCCTACCACACTTACCCTGCCCTTTGGCTGAGATTGAAAAAATCCACAGGTGTTGACTGGCTAAGTATCTGCTTTAGGTTGTACGTAGGACTTAGAGGTATCCAGCCAGGCCAGAGTGTGAAGTCCTCCAAATATAAATGCAGTACTCCCAACAGGAATTCTAGGTGGAGGGAGCTCTAATGAGAAAAAAAATAGAGAAATTATAGAGAACTTTAAAAATAATTTAAATTGTAGGTGCTTGCCACAAAAACACATGCTACTTTTTTCATCCATAATATACTGGTGGCCTCTGCCTCCTTCATTTTAACTTGTTTATGTATGATACATAGGATCAGAGACAGATATTAATCTAGGGATGGCTGCTAAAAATAGGGACATGTGACACCATCATTCTGACATCAGTTCTTTTTTTTTTTAAAGATTTTATTTACTATTTGACAGAGAGAGAGGGAGACAGCCAGCGAGAGAGGGAACACAAGCAGGGGGAGTGGGAGAAGAGGAAGCAGGCTCCTAGTGGAGCAGGGAGCATGATGGCTTGATCCCAGGACCCTGGGATCACGCCCTGAGCTGAAGGCAGACACTTAACGACTGAGCCACCCAGGCGCCCCCTGACATCAGTTCTTTGGCAGGAACTACCTGGAGTTAGCATCAGACTCCATGGGTTTAGGATGCAGTCCCCAATCCCCAACAATACTGCCCCATTTCAGATCAGAGGCCAATTACAAGTCATGGGAACCACTCATACTTCTGAGTGACCAGTTACAAATTCACCGTCTCCCATGACCTCCTCACGTTTGATAATTTACCAGAACAACTCACAGAACTCATTATAAGTTCTACACTTAGAATTATAGTTTTATTATAAAGGATACACATAGAATAAGGTCTGAAAGGGTCTTAGAAACACAGCTCCCAAGCCCTCTTCCCATGGATTCATGCCACATCAACCTCCCTGGATATCAGTGTTTCTACCAATCAGAAAGCCCCACGAAGCCCTGAGTTTTCATTGGGGTTTTGTTATATAGACATGATCCATTAAATCATTGGTCACATGACTGAACCCAAAATCCAGCCCTCCTCCCCTCTCTGAGAATTCCAGCTCACCTAAAGTTCCAACTCTAGTCACATGGTAGGTCCTACTGGTGACAAGCCCACATCCTGAACCTATCTAGGGGCCCAACAAAAGTCGCTTTATTAATAACAAATATAGTCCTATCACTGAAGAAATCTGTAGGTTTTTTGAAGCTCTGTGCCAGGAACCAGGCGGGGACAAACGTTAAATACATTCTTTCTTAGGGGCGTCTGGGTGGCTCAGTCAGTTAAGCGTCTGCCTTCAGCTCAGGTAATGGTCCCAGGGTTCTGGGATTGAACCCCACATCAGGCTCCCTGCTTGGCAAGGAGTCTGCTTCTGCCTCTCCCCTCTGCCTCTCCTCTCTGCTCATGTTCTCGCTTGCTTTCTCTCAAATAAATAAATAAAATCTTTAAAATATATATATATATATATACACATATATATACATGTATGTGTATATATATATATGTGTATATATATATATATATATATTCTTTCTTATACCACATTATGTTTGAGGTATTCTCTTTTGTCAAATTCTAAAGACACACAGACAAGAGAAAACAGAACTTGAGGAGAAAGACTATAACCTGAACATTGGACCCAACACTTATATGACCAGAATTCTGGAAAGTGGGGTGGTGGGAAGAGGATAATAACAAATCAGGCAATAAGTAAAAGAGGTAGTTCTAGGCCTCAATCTCTGTAATTTTACCCCACATGCCCACTGCTCAGGCCTAGCTTTTAAATGTAAACAGGAGGGCGTGAAGTATTATTATGGTATGGTTTCACCTCTATACTGAGTATAAAAATAAGGATATGAGAGAGCTTGGGAAAACTCTTTACTTTCTGGTGACACCTTCCTAAACTGCACTGGTATCCAGTGGATGCATGGGGGGGGGATTTTCAGTTAGAAAGATTTACCAAGGGGTGGTACCCAGGATGAGACCAAAGGAACAAGCCCTAAGAAATGAGCAGAGAACAAATCAGAAGGAAAAGACTAAAGTGTCTACAGAGGGAACCATGTGAGACCATCCATAAAATGGTTTCTGTCAGTGGTTCCCAGAAAGAACCTCCTCTGAGGCCCAGGACAGCAGAGGTAGGGAGCCTCGGATCGAATAGCAACTTTTGCGCTCCTAGATGGGAAGGAGATGCTGCCTGGGGACTCAGATCCAAGGATCCTCTTGGGAGTTGAAGAACTTGGTGGTATCCCAACAAGAAATTCCATGTAAAAGGCCTGAAGCTTCTAGGTTCCCTCATCCTGAGTCTGTTCCCATCCCCCTTCCCTAGAGCTGCTCAGATTGGGGTTCATTCTACTCTTGCAATCTTTTGGAAGCTGGAACCTTGGAGTATAAGGCAGATGTAACCCTGCCTTCTTTTCCCCCACTCTCCCCCAATTTTGATCTGGTCTCAGCCATCCCCAATGTCTGGAAGACATAGACAGACAGTAGAGAGTGAGTGCCAACTAGGTGAGAGGAAGGAAGTGCAGCTCACAGTTCCCATTGTTGAGGAAACTTTTTCTCTCCCTTTCAAGATTCTTCTAGCTGGAGTAGGAATTAAATGGATGAGACAGACTAACAGGAGAAAATAAAATTTAACTTCATACATATAGTGAACTCACACAGACATGAGACTCCAAAGACAGGCAAAATGAAGCAATTTGTCATACCTAACTAAGAAAAAGGGTAGGGATTTGGGACTTCGAAGGGAAGGAAAGCAATTCAGAAGAGGAAAGAATGAATGTTTGGTAAACAAATGTTAGTGCGGACATAGAGAAACAATGGGACATAGGAATTTTAACAGATACTTTGCTAAATTCCTCCCTGTCAACCACCGCTAGTTCATATCATACTGTAGTTATCTATGGTGGTAGCTCTCTTCCTGGAATAGGTTCTCAACCTAAATTATTTTTAGGCAGTTAGGCAGGTCAAAGTTTCCTCCTGAGTCTTTTGGGCCTCAAATTATTTTCAGCTCCAAATAATCCGCATGCCAAAATGGCACATTTGGAGGCAGCCTGCCCTAGGCCCCTACACCATTCTCAGAACCGCTTTCCAGATCCAGCGCCTAAGGAGTGCAGGAATTGTCCCTTCACCGTTTCCTCTCTCGGGGGCCCCCTGAAGCCAACTCCCTCCGTGTGTCCACCTCCCACACCCACAAAGAGTCACACACAGCTGGGAGGGGAGGCTGGGAGTGGGGGAGGGGTGTTCAGAAGGCAGGAGAGAACAGAGAGCAGGAGGGTCCGAGGCACTCCCTGCACCCGCACCTAGTCTCAGCCACCACCTCCCACGGATGCCATTTCCCGGCCGCGCACCCACCTCCTCCAACAGCAACCGCTGCTTCTCTCCACGTCTTCCTCCCTCAGGATGACCTCCTGCCTCTTGAGCTCCTGGGCAAAAGACTGACCCCGGCTAAGACGCTGGCAATAGGCTGAGGGGCTGCGCCCTCTACCAACGAATGCTGTATCTCTGATCCCCCGAGAAATTCGTTTCCAGGTTAGTGCAGCATGGAGAGACACCCACCCATCCACCACAACGTCCTACCACTCCTCGCGCGGCCGTCTGTCATTCGTCAAGCGTAGGTCCCTCCTGCCCCTTCTCCGCTTGGCACACGTCTGTGTTTGCCTGAGTGAGAGCGTGGTCACGTGAGCCACCACCCGCCTCACGTGACCACGCAGTCAGCCTGCCCGCCGCAGCCCTGCCGCACGGATGGCAGAATCTTCTGCGCCTGAGGTTGAGATGCTTGCTGGAAGAATCTGAAGCTCCCGTCCCTGCTGAAGACAGAGCTGAAGGAAGGCTGGATTTGGAGCCAGAGCTTCCGGCCCTAGCGCTAGACCTGGGCCCTGCTCTGTCAGGAGCACAGGGCTGGTGAGGAATACTCGATGAGGAGTTTGGAGACTAACTGATTTTTATTATTCTGTACGATACTCGGGCGACATATTAAAATACACACACAAACACACTCTCTCTCTCTCTCTACCTTGAAAAATACTGATAAGCGAAACAAGCATTCGAACTCCAATGTCCACTATCAGGATGATCCCTGTTAATGCTTGCGGTTTGTGAAGGCAGGCAAAACTGCCCTACTTCCATAAACCTTGCATACTGGAGTCGGTGGAAAAGAAACATGTTGCACAGTCAGAAAAATTATACAAAACTTGGCTAAGGATAGCATGGGTTACTGGATATTATTCCAGTGCAGTGCTGGACTTCACTTCCTATTGAGGAAGAGTTCAACACTGAGAGGCTGATTTTAACTTGTAGATATTTTATCTAACAGATATGGAACTGATTTATGTTCAGTGGACAGATAACATAAATAGTTACAATGGATTGTCCTTAAAATATTAACTAGTTTTGTATTTAACCCAGAAATTACATCCTTTTATTTTCTGTATGAAATTTTATATGTTGTTTATATTATTGTGTATGTATACATAGGTCCTTCAACCATTTTTCATATTCTTAGCAGTTCCTCGTGTTGAAAAAAATCTTTCACCTAATCTAATTTCTAAGTTACAAGTTATGATTTTACCTTTTTAAAAATTAGCATCCTCGAACAAAACTGAAATACCATTTTCACCATGTCTAAAAATAATAAAATATGATGTTTCCCATAAGTCTGGATTCTTTCCAAACCAACTCTATTCCTGACTTCTGCAATTCTTCTGTCTAAAGGTATGGTATAATCTATTTATTTATCATTGCGGAAAATACACATAACCTAAAAATCATTTTAACCACTTTAAAGTGTACAATTCAGTGGCATTAAGCATGTTCACAATGCTGTGCAATCATCACCACTATTTCTGGAATGTTATTGTCACTCTAAAGGGAAACATTCCTTTTCAACTTTTCTAAATGCTTTTATCTCTAAACATTTAACACTTATAGCTCAATTTTTTATGTAACTGTGTCCATTCCAATATGTCCACCTATATTTGAGGCACTAGATAGAAGCATATTAAAGAAAAAAACCCTGTCTTAGTAATTTTTGTATATCCCCAATGCTTGTCTATGAAAATTTTTTAATATGGTGTATTTTATTCCAGACTATAGTGTATGAAATTTCTTAGGCATATTGCAATTACATAGAAATTACGTCTATTTACACACGAGATTTTAAAATGGAATCCAGTTTTCCATAGATGTCACATTCTTCTGTTTCACTTGACATAAAACCATCAGTGTCATCCATGCCAATAAACAGATCATTTTTAAAAGCTGCATGGTATTTCCTTACTACTTTCCTTGGACTAGGATCATCACAAAGGAAATCTTGTTCCTGACTTCATTTCATTTGTGTGCTGTTGTACTCTTTCACGCTATAGGTGGCACTGAAGCAACAGCAGTACTAGTTGTAAACTGTGCAGATTTGGCTGACTTTGCTTTTCGAGCTGGCCTCATTCCAGCTGCATGTCTCACTAAATTGTGCCTTACCTCTTCCAGGCAGACAGGGTACATCCATGCTACTGAGACAGGTTTTCTAACAACACACTTTTCTTCACGCCACCACAGCTCACTTCTAAGAATGACCTAATGGTCTGTCTTATCCCACACTTTAGTGACCAGTTTAAGTGGGTTCTTCTTTGCTGAAGCATTTCTCAAATACCACAGCCTGCAGAAATCTCTTCTTAAACTCCAGGAATGGGATTCTTCAATGAAGATGTTTGTCATACTACTAACTTACCTATATTTGTAAATGTGCACAGTGTATCTGTACCCAGTTTCAAATAGAAGGGTCACTTCTGCCAATTTTCACATAGACCTTTATTGAAAACACAGACTTGAATAGAGAACCATATGTTTAAACAACAAATAGCAGGGTAGCGTACACAGGCGACTCAGTTCATCAGAAGCTCAATACTGAAAAATATTGCAATCTGGACAGCAAGACAAATATCAACAAATATGTTTTCAGCTCTAATATTCATTTGGCATCCACGAAATGATCCAGCTCAAATCAAGAATTGGACAAAGTTAACATCAGCATTAAAATAGGAGTTACAACATAAATTCAGACTGTGAAAACCAAAGCACTAGTCAGGGCTCTTTGGGAACATAAGGCTGATCAAAGGCAGGTGGTTATTCGTATTAGCTTTGCTGTCCCACCTCAGAATCATTTTGATTGTCTATCTGGACTTGCAGTTCCTTAGCTAGCTTCTCAAATTCATGGAATGCAGAAATGAGCGGCTCCAGATTGAAATCATCATCAATTAAGGACATAGTTCCATTTTTTATAATATTACTGATATTCTGAAACATCTTAATAACAATTTGAATATTATCATTCGTCTCCTCTATGTTAAAGAGACCCACAAATATCGACAGTGCTTTGGCACTGAATAGTTTTTTTGCCACGATAGGATTTTCGGACAAATTCAATAGCATTTTCAGAACATGAAACTTTGTTCTTGCATTGCCTGTGGTTAGTAAGGAAAGAAACCCAGACATATAATTGGCAACCAGTGTGTGGTAGTCAGTAGTTATAGTGAGATGTCTAAGCATCCTTAATCCAAGCAGCTGCTCAGGGGAACCCACACTATGAGCAAGGGTTTCCTCACACACTTGACATATGAATGTCTCAATCATGTTTAGATTTGGGTAAGGTGGAGCCATGTGAATCATATCTTCCAAAAAACTTGTCCTAACTCGGGAAGAAGGATAATTGAGCAAGGTTTCAATAAGTGAGACAACACCTGAATCCCGAATGAAATCGCGGGTAAATTGAGAAGCACTTCTCATACCCATTGCGATTTTAGATATTTCATGAATAAAAGGATCTCGGATTCTGTCCATTAACAGAAGGAGTTCTTCAAACTCTTCAGTACCAATTTTAAGCTCACACTGTATGCAGCTGCAGGACCAACTCTCAGGCTCTGCACTATCCCTGGCCTTAAGATGCTCCCGAATTTCCCTGACTGACCTGTAGGAAGGATCGTACTGAAATCGGAATTCAGGTTCAGGCTGTTCAGACTGAAGCAAAGATTCCGGGTCTTCCCCTTCCGGGGTAAATTCTGCATTCTTGGGCTTTGCCTCAAACATTTCAGAGAAAACAGATGCTGCTTCTTCAGGAATTCTAAAGGAGCTTGGGGATGGGAAGCCAATCCCATGACAAAGACTAGGTTTGAATTCAACAGTGACCTCTTCCCAGGTTTGGGGCCTGGATGATGCCTTAAGTTCATCCTCAGCTGAATCTCTGAATCTGGATTTAGCCTTGTACACAGGACTGGGATTTAGGTCAAAGCAGGCCTCATCTCTATCCCAGAACCAGGACCCAAATATGGCCTCTTCTTCAGACTCTGGCCTGGCCTCTTCTCTGGCCACAGCCCCCAAACTGGACTTTTCCTCAGTCCAGAACAAGGATCCGCCAATGGCCCCCTCCTCAGCCCCTGGTGTGGATTCACAGATGGCAGAAGCCCCAGCCTCCATACCTGCCTCCTTCTCTGCCCAGAACCAGGACCCAATAATGATGTCCTCTTCATACCTGGGCTCTTGTTTGACCCTACCACTGTTATTAACATCTTTCTGGGCCCTGGGCTTCAAGACAGTATTAGGTTCTTCCTTGTCTCTGGTCCTGAATCTACTATTGGCCTCTTCTCCAGGCAAAAACCAGGACTCCTTATAGTATTCATCTTCAGACTCAGACTCAAAAAAGTCTTCTCTCTTTGTCCTGAGCTTGGACCTTATATTTGCCTCATCCTTGACTCTGGGCCTGAACAAGTTATTGTTATTTTCTCCAGCCCACAAGCAAAATGGGTTGCCAGACTCCTCTTCAGACCCAGACCAAGAATCAATATAGGGATCTTGCTTGGTTCTGGGCCTGGACCTGGGGTTAGGCTGATGTTTAGCCCTGTGCCTGGACCTGGTACTGGTCTCTTCCCTGGGCCACGATCTGATACTGGCCTCTTCTCCGGCCCAGAAAGAAGACATTGTAGAGGTCTCATCTGCTGACCAGAATCCAGACTCATTAGAGGCCTCCTCTCTGGCCCGGGGCCTGGGATAGCACCAAGACCCCATATTAGCTTCCTCCCCCGATCCAAACCAGGGTTGGATTCCTGTCTGAACCTGGGAGCCAGGAAACGTCTCAGTGTCCACACTGACCAGCTCCCTATCCACAGATACGGCCATAGGTTTAGCAACTGACCCAGACTCAGTATTGACGAGTGGCCAGGCTACAGCATTGGTCTGAGTCAAGCCTTCTGTTTGCGACATTGCCTCAGCCCCAAACTCAGTCTGGGCCCAAGCCTGGGCTTCATCTTTGGGCCTTGCCCCAGGGATTGCCTTGGCCTCAGTCTTAGGACGTGCTCCCCCTACTGCCCTTGCTTCGGCTTTGGGCCTTGCCCCAGCCACCACCTGGGACTCGGTTTTGGGCCTTGCCCCAGCCACCGCCGGGGACTCGGTTTTGGGCCTTGCCCCAGCCACTGCCTGGGACTCGGTTTTGGGCCTTGCCCCAGGCATAGACTTTGTCTCAGTTTTGGGCCTTGTCCCAGGCATTGCCTGTGCCTGGGTCCTAACCTTGGGTCTGACCACCAACGGGACTTCATTCTCTCTTTCAGCCCCACCCCCAACCTCTTCTCCAGCCTTCTTTTCAGGCTTTGCCTGGGCAGCAGGTTCAATCTCGGCCCCAGTCATGGTATAAGTTACAGAGGAGGCCCAGTTAAGTAACCCTACCCCAGTCTCAGCCTCTACCACAGCTCTATCTTCACACTCTGATCTTTCAGTGATTCAGGCGGTAGAGTTGGAAACAAATGTCAGAGTCAATCACCAGTCCAGCAATCAATCAACCTCCTTCCGAAGCCTAGCCTCAGTCAATATCACAGACAAAGTGCAGAAGAGGCACAAGCAAGCTGGGGGAAAGAATGATGACATGGGGCTTTGAATCTCTTCTAATTGTGTTGCTCCATGCAGAGATTCAGAGAAACTGGAACATGAATGCTTAGTGGGACAGTTGAACTATTACAAAGTCTTTCTGTCACCCTCATTTTACCTCACACATTACCCCCCAGAGTTGCCATGTTATTTTGCCTGCTACAAAACAGGTGTGAGGTTAGTGGGAAAGTGGGCTGCCAATGGGAAAAGCTGAGGAGCCCCTAGACTAGACCCTAATCACTCGTGGACGAGTATTGATCTCCACTTCCCCACCCAAATTTGTACCCACTCTCATACCAACCTGCACGGATATGTTGCGATTTCTCCCTCCTTGCTTTGTTTCAGTGGTATTAAGCCCTATAGCAGAGAGCAGGCTGTCCTATGGAGAAGTAAACATACAGGAGAAAATGAAGTTTGAATGCTTGGTTGACAGACACATTGATCACTGATGTAAATATGTCTCTGTTTAAAGATTTAATTTGTCTAATTTTTGGGGCGCCTGGGTGGCTCAGTCGTTAAGTGTCTGCCTTCGGCTCAGGGCGTGATCCTGGAGTCCTGGGATTGAGCCCCACATTGGGCTCCTCCGCTGGGAGCCTGCTTCTTCCTCTCCCACTCCCCCTGCCTGTGTTCCCTTTCTCACTGGCTGTCTTTCTGTCAAATAAATAAATAAAATCTTTAAAAAAAATTTGTCTAATTTTTCCTGTCTCATGGTCCCTGCTTTCAAGTCTTCTCCTCCCATTCACAGCCAATCCACACCTACCCCAATATTCCTAATATCTCCTGCAGGAAATGGACATGGGATGCTGTAGCAGTGTGCAAATCTGGCAAAGCAGGAGAGATGGATCAAACACACCCAAGTGGATCAAAGACACCTGCTATGATCTTACTCTGCAACTATCCCCTGCATTGCTGTCCTTCACACCAACCTCCAGAGATTTGATCCACTCTCCTTCTCCTTTCCTTCCTTGCAGAAGTGAGCAGCTTTAAAGTAGGCCTATGGACAAACAGATGAAAAAGCATGACAGTCAGGAGACCATGGTAGCAACTGAGCTGTGGGTGAACCCACAAAAACCAAAGATGGGAGTCCACATATTATTTGTTTTTCAAACATTTAAAGTCCTCTTCGTAGAATATTCTCCTTTTACATAAGGTCTATCTCAGAGTTCCAAACAACGACATCTTCTCTTGACGTCACACTCTTCACATTGCTCCTTTCTCCAATTCTAAGGATTCACCACTAGGTGCACCACATCCCACTGCCTTGCGCAGCATAAATTGGGGGAAGGGTTCCCGCATATTCTAGAAAACAGGTTGTGCAGTGGCACTTGTATATGACTCGTATCTCACCCTCACCTCCTAGCCCATCTTCTCTTGCCTCGAATTTTGGGTGGAGATGAGGGAAGAAGGAAAGCGAAGTGCTTAGAAAGCTAATAGAAAGGGGAATTTTAGAAGATATTCCTGGATGCCTGCCTGACCTGTTCTGGTCGCAGTCACCCTCCTCGATTCGGGTCTCCACTCAATGGCTGCTGCCCATCCCCCCCTAACCCCACACACCTCCAGAAATCCAGGCCATTGTCCTGCTCCTCCTTTTTCTCAAGCCTCTCCTCTACAGATGCACCCTGCAGGAGGAAACCGCCAGAGCTACTGCGCAGAGAGAAGACTTTGGCATCAACCAGGCGCCTGTGGGAAGGGACAGCAACCAGGGCGCGGGGCCCTACAGGCCCCTTTCCAGAATCAGGGCCCGAAGCAGCCGACGCCACGGGCCACCCGCTCCCGCCAGCTGGGCACGGAACTCGGACGCCGCCCCCGTCCCCCCCACGGCGGCCTCACTGGGCGCCCCCCACCCCAGCTCCCGCTCCGCCATTTCTTCCGCAGCAGCCCCCGCGCTTCCAACACCGCTCTCTCCCCGGTACAGGCACCGTCGACGGCGGGTCGCGGGCGCCTGGAAAGCTGGCCGCGCAGTGGCGGGCGCAGTTCGTCTCCAGACGATCCGGGGGAGCCTCACTCGGCCAACCCCGTGTGCCCTGGGCCAGCCCGCGCCCAGTCGCCGCCTCTCCTCGCCAGGGGTCCGCGGCGCTGCGCATCTCAGGGGACCAGCTACGACCGGGTCGCCTCCTCCTTGCGAGCTGCCAGGGTCTGGGGTCCGGGAAGGCTGTAAGCCGGGCACAGTGGGGGTCCTCTCGCCTCCCCAGGACACCCCACTTTGCCTTCTGCAGGCTCAAGGTGTAGGTCGCTGTCCTCCCCCTCCTCTCAGGCTCCTCCAGTCGGATTCCCACCGCCTTGCGAGCGGCCAGAATCCGCGAGGCGTCCCGCCCCCCGCGCTGCTGCACCGAACTGGGCAGGGGCTGCGCAGGATGCGGCACGAAACGCTGGCGGCGAGGGTGTCGGGAAGGGGGGCGGAGGGATGCGGCACGAATGGGCTCGACGCCCCCTCCCCGGCCCACCCTAGTTCCGACCCAGAGGGGGCGGGGCCGGGAGGAGCCCAGCCTAAGGGGCGGGCTCACAGCAGCCCGCCTCTGCAGACCTCCGAGGCGACCACCCCCTCATTGCTGGCACTGCCATCCATGGGACCGGGGGACGCTTGGCGGTGGGGGCTAGGATCCAGAAGTCGGGGGCGGCGGGGCGGGGAAGGTGCGCCGCAGGCAGCAGCGGATGGATATCGAACGGATAGCAACTGCCCCTCGGGGCCTCAGAACCCCCAGACTGCTCGGTGTCTGCCCCCACATCGCCCATTCGGTCCGCCATCCTAACTGGAGGCCCGTGGGCCAGGGGCTGTCAGGACAGCAGACTGCGAGGGGAAAGGCGACCTAAGGCCAGACTGCCCCGGAGGTTCTGGGGTGGGGGGCCCTCCCACGTTCTTCCTTCATTGCTTCGCGGGGCCACGGAAGGGAGGAAGGTGGGAGGGGGCCCCCACGGAGGCCTCACCACTGCCCCTTTTCTAAAGGAAGGCAGACCAAACCTCTACCCTGAGAAAAACCAACCACTGCTGTGCCCATTCTTTCTGCCACACTGCTGTCCTCCCCCATGCCAACTGGTAACATGCTTTGCCATTTTGCAGTCCCCACAGTTGCCCAAGAAGGAGGGCCTTTTTTCCCTGTCAGGACCCGCACTGGGTCCTAGGATCTTTCCTGTCTGTTGCCCCCATTGCCAGGGGTCAGGCTGCTCCTGGCTCCTCTTCAACTGTCCTGTGTGTCAAGTCTTCTCTTGCAGTCACGTCCAAGTGCTCATGATCTTTGGCGGTGTGGAAATGTGGCAGGGATTAGAACCAGCTTGGATCTCAGCCACTTGCCATACACACCCGTCTAGTTTCCCCAGCCGTTCTTTGGAGGAAGGCCCCATCGTGTACCTAGTTCTCCAGGACAGAGCCTGGTGGTTCTTGAATCCTCCACGGGGCAAACAGAGCAATGTGTTTAAGCACGACTGTGGTTGAGCACGAACCCACTGATGCCCATTTTAAACCCAATTAAATGGCACTTTCACTGTGATAGGCTGAACAAAGGTCCCTCAATGATGTCCACATCCCAGTCGTCAGAACCTGTAAATATGTGATGTTACAGGGCAAAGGAGAAGTAAGACTGCTGATGGAATTAAGATTGCTAATCAGCTGAATTTAAAATGAAAATATGCTGGGTCTCTTTCCTGGCCAATGTAATCACAAAGGTACTTCAAATGTGGAAGAAGTAGGCAGAAGAGAGTCAGTGTCACAGTGAAGTAGCACGAGAAAGACTGGGTAGGCCATTGCTGGCTTTGAAGATGAAACAAAGCCAGGGCCCAAGGAATGCAGGCAGCTTCCAGAAGCTGGAATAAGCAAGGAAGCAGATTCTCCCAGGGACCCTCAGAGAAATGAAGCCTGACCATCTCCTTCATTTCAGACCAGTGAGATCCTTTTTGTATTCCCACCTTCCAGGTCTGTAAGATAATACATTTGTGTTATTTTAAGCCGCCAAGAACCTGGTAATGTGTTACAGCAGCAGTAGGAACTAAGTTTACTCACCATCTTGACTTGAAAGTCCATTCCCCTTGACTTACTTTACTTGGCCTTCAACCCCTGGGAAGATCAATTCGGGGGCTCATCTCTTACCCCTATAACCACCCTCTCCAGCAATCCCCTGTCTCTGTTTTCTAAAGAAAAGAGACTTTTGCAATGGCCTTTGAGATTCATCTTGGAGAAAGTCCCCATTTGCTGAAAATCACTGATGGCTTTGAACATGGAAAGGGAACTATATTCTTACCATGAATTTTCATATATTTTCATTTTGGTTTTTATTTGTTTCTAAACATTTATTACAACTGTGCAATATTTAGGTGATAAAAACCCATCTGGAGATGATTCTATACAGTACCTGGACTGACAATGGATATCAATTATCAGAGGAGGGCTGCTTTTACTGTGCTGTTTAAATGGCTTTAGCTGAATTGTGGATCATTTTTTCTTTATTCCACAGCATACTATCTTGGGTGAATGCCAGGCTTGAAGAAGGGAGTCTGAGCTATGCTGTTATCTGTGGGTGTGTGTGAATCTCCTTGCCTCCCTGAACTGTTCTTTCACTTTCTTAAAGTCGATGGTGCCTTTCATTCATTCATTCAAGAAATACATATGAATACCTTCTTTGTCCTAGGCACTGGAGATATGGTAGAAACTCAAGTGAAAGAAATCCTTGTTTTTGTGAAAGCTACATTTACTTATAGTTTCTATGTTTCACAATCTTGTATCCCTAAAGTTTACAGATATATTCAAAATCATATCGGCACAAGCTTCTCTGATAATTTTGCATGTGGTGGAATTTTGATTCCAAGATCTTTCTGACAGAGGGTTGAATCTACCAATAGTTGACAGATTTTGCTGTAAGACTTTTAAATACCTGTTGAAGAATTTATTGTGAATTTATTTAAAGAATAGGCACTATTACTCATTAACATTTCTTGAACTGGGAAAGGCCCTGTGCTAAGATCTTTGTGTGCATTAACTTACAACAATAGTGGACAATATGGAATATTATCAAAATATACTATTACTACCTTCATGTAACAGGCGAGGAAACCAGCTCAGATAGGTTAAATGTCATCTTTAAAGTCCGAAAGCAAGAAAAAAGAGATTAAAGGATTCTGATCTATGTCTAACTGCTAAGCAATATTTAATTCATTCTACAATGAATTCCAGTCTAACAGATTGCAGCAGCCATGGTTCTGCTATCCAGTGACTGCACTAGCATCTGTGTTACTCTGACTTGCCCTTGCAATCAAAATCTCAGAATCAACCCCCATTTGTTAAGCCTAAGATATAGAAGCAGCTGTGCTGATTCATCAGAACTACAGCTCTGCCCCAGCCCCAAGCCCCACTTCCCACAAATACGCATGTGAAATTTCATACTGGCATATACCTTGCCTGGGTACCAGGTGTGATCTATTCCTTGTCCATCTCAATCACCATGGACACAGATCTTTTTTTTTTTTGTCCATTTAGCTAAAGTTGGCTCTTTTTTTGTTTAAATTTTCAATTTCATAATGACGTACAATTTTGAGCATCTTTTTATAACGCTTATTTGCCATCTGTTTTATCTTTTTTGGTCAGTTGTCTGTTCAGATCATTGCCCACTTTTTAATGCGGTTGATAGTTTTCTTATTGTAATTTTAAGAGTTCTTTGTATATTTTGGATACCAGGTTTTCTATATCAGATGTTTGTTTTGCAAAGCTTTTCCTCTCAATTTTTGGCTTGTTTTTCATTCTATTAACAGAGTATTTTGCAGAGAACGTTTATTTTTAACCAAAGTTTAACTTACTAACATGTTCTTTCGTGGGTTACACTTCTTGTGTTGTATCTAAAAAGTCATCATGAAACTCAGGGCCATCCAGATCAGTTTCTAGGAGTTTTATAGTTTCGCATTTTATATTTAGCTCTGTCATCCATTTTGAGTTAATATTTTTGAAAGATCTAAGATATGTGTCTAGATTCTTTTTTTTTTGCATGTAAATGACCAGTTGTTTCATCACCATTTGTAGAAAAGAGTGTAGTTTTTCCATTGAATTACCTTTACTCCTTTGTCAACAACTAGTTGATTATATTTGTGTGGATCTATTTCTGGCCTCTTTGTTCTGTTGCACTGATCTACTGGCCTTTTCTTTTGGCAATACCACACTGTCTAGATTACTGTAGCTTTATGGACATTATTGAAGTTGGGTAATGTCTGTCCTCTGCCTTTGTTCTCCTTCAGTATTGTGTTTGCTATTCTTGGTCTTTTGCCTTTCTATATAAACTTTAGAATCAGTTTGCTGATACCCACATAATAACATGTAGGGATTTTGAGTGGGATTGCATCAAATCTATAGATTTTTTGGGAACTGACATCTTGAAAATATTGAGCCTTCCTATTCATGCTCATGGAATATCTTTCCACTTATTTAGATCCTTGATTTCTTTCATTGGTGTTTTGCAGTTTTCCTCATATAGATTTCGCACATATTTTTGTAGATTTATAATAATTATTTAACTTTGCTGCTAATATAAATGGTATTGTGCTTTTAATTTCAAACTCCAAATTTTCATTGCCAGTATATAAGAAAAAATTTGAAATTTGTATATTAACCATTTATCCTGCAAAATTGCTATAATTGCTCATTAGTTCCAGGACTTTTTGTTGATTATTGGAGATTTTCTACAAAGACAGTCGTGTCATCTGTGAACAACTACAGTTTTAATTCTTCCTTTCCCATCTGTATACCTTTATTTCCTTTTTTCTCTTATTGCATTAACTAGGACTTCCAGTGTTATGTTAAACAAGAATGGTGAGTGGGGATATCCTTTTCTTGTTCCTGATCTTAGCAGAAAGCATCTTACCCTTATGTTAGCTGTAAATTTCTTGTAGATGCTCCTTATTAAGTTTAAAGAATTATCTTCTATTCCTAGTTTTCTGAGTTTTTATCATGAATGGGTGTTGAATTTTGCCAAATGCTTTTTCTGCTCTATTGACATGATCATGTCATTTTTCTTCTTTAACCTTGATGTGATTGATTACATTAATTGATTTTCAAAATTTGAACAGTCTTGCAAACTTGGAATACATTCTACTAGGTTGTAGTGTATATTCTTTTTATACATTGTTGGGGTTTATTGGCTAATATTTTGTGAGGATTTTTACACCGATCTGCATGAAATATATTGGTCTGTAGTTTTCTCTTTTTGTAATGTAGTTGCCTGGTTTTAGTATTAGGGTAATGCCAGTCTCAGGATTTTGGGGGGAATTAGTTCCTCAGCTTCTATTTTCTTTGCGAGATTAGATAAAATTGGTGTGATTACTTCCTTAAATGTTTTGTAGGATTCACCAGTGAACCTGAGCCTAGTGCTTTGCTTTTGGAAGGTTGTTAAGCATTGATTCAACTTCTTTAATAGTTACAGGTTTATGCAGATTATCTATTTATACTTGTGTTAGTTTTGGTAGATTATGTCTTTTAAGGAATTGTTGCAATTCTTCTATGTTATCAATGTTTGGACAAAGTTGTTCATACTATTCCTTTATTATCCTCTTAATGTCCATAGAAACATTTCTGGTATTAGCAATTTGTGTTTTTCCCTTTTTCCTTAAACTGCCTAGTGACTTAAAAATGTTATTAATCTTTGAAAGAACCAACTTTTTTTGTTTTATTGAATTTCTCTATTGACTTCCTGTTTTCATATCATTGATTTCTGCTCTAACTTTTAGTATCTTCTTTTCTTCTGATTACTTTGGCTTTAATTTGCTCTTCTTTTTTTAGTTGCCTCAGGTGGAATCTTTGATTATTGATGTTTAGATCTTTTTAATTTTTTTAATATATTCATTCAGTGCTATAAATTTCTAAGCACTGTTTTGCTGCATCCCATAATTTTGATAAATTATATCTTCATAAAATTTTTTCAAAATATTTTAGTTTCCCTTGCAAGTTCTTTGACCTGAGTGTTATTCAGAAGTATGTTTGTTAATCTCCAGGTATTTTAGGGTTTTCCAGTTATTTTTCTGTAATCGATTTCTTGTTTAATTCCACTGTGATCTGAGAGCATAGTTTGAATGATGTCTATTCTTTTAAAATTTTTAAGGTGGTTTATGTCCCAGGATATGGTCTATCTTGGTGAATGTCCTATGTGAGCTTGAGAAGAATGTATTCTACTGTTTCAGATGAAGTATTTTATAAATGTTAATTAGATCCTTTTGATTGATGGTGCTGTTCATTTCATTTTTTTTTTACTGATTTTATACCTACTGAATCTGTCAATTACTGATAAAAGGGTATTGAAGTCTCCAACTATAATAGTGGATTTGTCTATTTTTCCTTGCAATTCTATCAGTTTTGTCTCATGTATTTCTGCACTCTGTTGTTAGGTGCATATACAGTAAAGATTGTTATGTCTTGAGAATTGAGCCTTTTATCATTATGTAATACTACCCCCCTTACCCTGGTAATGTTTCACGCTCTGAATTTGCTTTGTCTGAAATTAACAGAGCTACTCCAGCTTTCATTTCTTTAATGTTAGCATAGTATTTCTTTCTCCATCCCTTTATTTTTAATCTATCTATGTCTTTATATTTAAAGTGTGTTTTTTTAGGCTACACGTAAACAGGATCTTATTTTTTCAACTTACCTTAACAGTCTCTTTTGACTGGTGCATTTAGACCACTGACGTCTAAAGTGATCATTAGATCACAAATGGATTAATATCTACATATTTGTTACTATTTTCTATGTTCCCTTTTTGTTTCTTGTTCTCATCTTCTGCCTTCTCTATTTTAAATTGTACATTTTATATATCATCTTCTCTCTTCTCTTAGCATATCAATGATATTTCTGTTTTTATTTTGTTTTAGTGGTTGCCCTAGAGTTTGCAATATACATTTACAATATATCCAAGTTCACTTTCAAATAACACCATACTGCTTCACAGGTAGTGCATGTACTTTATAACACAGTATTTCCACTTCCTCCCTTTCATGCCTTATAACATCGCTGTCATTCATTTCACTTGTCTATAAGCTTTAATCACCACACATACTGTTGATATTATTTTGAATAATTTGTGATCTGTTGAATCAATTAAGAATAAAAAGACAAGATTTCAGTTTACCTTAATTTATTCCTTCTCTAATACTCTTTTTAAAAATATATATAGCGATCTGAGTTTCCAACTTATATAATTTTCCTTCTCTCTGAAGCATTTTGATTCCAATCCCCTGCAGGACAGGTCTACTGGGGACAAATTCTCTCTCTCTCTTTTTGTCTGAGAATGTCTTTATTTTCCCTTCATATTGGAAGAATAATTTTGCTGGATACAAAATTCTAGATTGGTGGGTTTTTTTTCCCTTCAACACTTTAAATATTTCACTCCACCCTCTTCTTGCTTGCAAGGTTTCTGACGAGAAATCTGATGTAATTCTTACCCCTGCTCCTCTATAGGTAAAGTGGCTGGTTTCTCTGGATTTTTTCCAATATTTTCTCTTTGTCTTTGATATTCTACCATTTTTTTTAAGAGAGAGAGAGAGCTCTAGTGGGGGATGAGAGGGAGAGGGAGAGGGAGAGAGAGAATCTTAAGCAGGCTCTACACCCAGTGCAGAGCCTGATGTGGGGCTCAATCTCATGACCCTGAGATCATGACCTGAGCAGAAATAAAGAGTCAGACGTTTAACTGACTGAGCCACCTAGGTGCTCCAGATATTCCTCCATTTGAATATGGTATGCACAGGTATATATTTTCTGATTTTTATCCTGATTTATGTTTTATAAGCTTCCTAGATCTGTGGTTTGGACTGTGCCGTTAATTTTGGAAAATTCTCAACCATTATTACTTCAAATAGTTCCTCGGTTCCTTTCTCTTTTCTCTTGCTCTGGTATTTCTAGTACACATACATTACATCTTTTGTAATTGTCCCCCAGCTCATGGATATTCTGTTCAGTCTTTTTCACTCCTTTAGCTTTTTGCATTCTCCTTTGGAAGTTTCTATCGACATTTCCTGAAGCACATTGATTCTATTCTCAGCCATGTACAGTTCTTCTACTGAAGAACCCATCAAAGACAGTTTTCATTTCTTTTACACTGTTTTTGATTTCCAGCATTAACTTCTGAATTTTTCTTAGGGTTTCTATCTCTGTGCTTCTATTACCTATCCATTTTTGAATATTACCCACGTTTCCCATTAGAGCACTTAGCCTATTAATCATAGTTGTTTTAAAATCCTGGTATGATAATTACAAAATTTCTACCATATCTAAATCTGGTCCTGATGCTTGCTCTGTCTCTTGATAGAGTGCATTCTTTTTGGCTTTTAGTATGCCTTGAAAGTTTGGTTAAAAGACAATATGAGTTAAGGAAACTGATGTAAATAGGCCTTTAGTGTGAGGTTTTATGTTTATATGGATAGAGAAGTTAGATTGTGTATGCTGTTTGCTGTAGCTATATATGTCAGAGGCTAAATTTTCTTCTGATGTCCTTGTTTTTATCTCCCCTGTTATCTTTGTATTTCCTTAGAGACTTTTTTTTCTTACAGAAATATGACCTTGCTGCAGCTGGGAAGGCTTTTTTATACCATATATGATATAAATAATGTACTTAACAAGGATATCACATTTAGCTTTTATCTTAATATTTTTCTTAAAAAATATTTTAAAGTAAGCTCTATGCTCAATTTGGGGCTTGAACCGTGACTCCAAGATCAAGAGTCACATGCTCTACCAACTCATCCAGCCAGGCACCCCTTTTATCTTAATATTTAAAGAGGAATGTACAAACATCAATGAACCATGTTTCCAAAATTTTTTTCCATTGAACAATAGGTCAGCAGGATGTTAATGGCTGTTCCATTTTTAACATCATCTAATCAAACTGGGAAATGTTGTTATAGAAAACCCTGAAATATTTTAATTAAAATGATGGGAAGGACCTATGAATAGAGATTAAAAGAGAAGGGATTTTTATAGGAGTAAAATAAAACTGAGGGGGAGAGGGAAGGGGAGAATAAGTAGCTGTAAGTAGGAGGGTTATTATAACTGAATATAGCACAGCTTCTCTGTCTCCATAAAGTCAGAAATTGGCATATTGAAGCAAGAGAGAGATGGATGGACTGTCTCATTGCTTCTCAGCCTTTTGGCTAAGATCAAGTGTAGAAATGGATTGCCTGACGAGGGTATGAGAGGAAAATATTAAATTATTATTGGGAGAAAGCATATCATATTCAACTTTGGACACATGATAGGAAAAGCAGAAAACCATTTCCTGTGAACTGAACTATTTACTATTTGCTTACTCGGTTTTCCATTGGGTTATTCACTCCATTGATTTGTACTATTTCTTTGTAAAATCTGAAAACTAGTCTATAAATTGCATCTATATTCTAACTAGTGTTTCCATTATTTGCTGTTTTCACTTGTTTATAGTATTTTACAGCAGCTTTATTGAGATACAATTCATCAATTTAAGGTGTACAATTCAATAACTTTTAATATATTCAAAGAGTTGTAAATTCATCATCAAAATCAACTTTGTAATATTTTCATTACCCCAAGATTATATCCGTCAGCTCTTAGTTGTCAGACTCCATTCCCCTACTCCCAAACCAGAGGCAACAACTAATCTGCTTTGGTTTGTTCCAGATGGATCATATAAATGGAATCATAAAATAGATGGTCCTTTATTGCTGTCTTCTTTCACTTATCATGTTATAACATGTATCAGTACTTCATTGTTTTTTTGCTAAAAATTATTCCATTATGTGAATATACTACATTTTATTTACCCATTTATTAGTTAAATTCAATTCCATTTATTGGCTACTATGGGCAATGCTGCTACAAACATTCGTGGACATTTTGCATGGATATATGTATCCATTTCCATTTCTCTTGGATGTATAACTAAGAGTGGAATTGCTGGAACATATGGTCACCATTTGAAGAATTATCAGACTGTTTACCAAAGCAACTGCACCATTTTACATTCCCACCAGCAATGTATGAGGATTCCAATATCTCCATATCCTTGCCAGTACTTACTATTATCTGTCTTTTATATTACAGTCATCTGAGTGGATGTGAAGTAGCATCTACTTATGTTTTTGATTTGCATTTTCCTGATGGCTGATGATGCTGAGCATATTTTCATGTGATTATTGGCCATTTTAATAGCTTCCTTGGAGAAACATCTATCCAAATCCTTTGACCATTTTATAATTGGGTTATTTATCTCTTTATTATTGAGTTGTCTTTATATTATTGAATTGGAACATTCTTTATACATTCTAGATCCAAGCGCCTTACCAAATATATGATTTGCAAAATGTTCTCTCATTCTGTGGGTTCACTTTTCACTTACTTGATTGTGTCTTTTGAAGCACAAAAGGTTTTAATTTTGATGATGTCCAGTTTGCCTATTCTTCTGTTTGTTGTGTTTTTGGTATCATATTTGACAAACTATTGCCTAATCCAAGGTCACATAGCATTATACTTATTTTTTCCTCTAAGAGTTTTATAGTTTTAGGTCTTATATTTAAGTTTTTGATCAATTTCAAGTTTTTATATATGGTGTGAGGTAAGGATCCAAATTAATTCTTTTATATGTGCCTAGTCAGTTGTTCCAGCACCATTTGTTGGAAAGACAATTCTTACCCCACTGTACAGTGGATATATGTCAAAACTCAATAAATGTGAAGATTTATTTCTGGACTTTCAATTCTATTTAATATTGTGATCTATCTATCTATATCTATACACACACACACGTATCTCATATGTGTATATATATATACACATATACATATCTCATCTCTATATTGATATATACATATATATGTCTCATTATATATCATATATATGTATGTATCTCATATATATATGTATCTCATATATATATATCTCATATATATATATATATATATAATTATGTGTATCTCAAGACACACACACAGTCTTGATTACTGTAGCTTTATAGTAAGTACTGAAATTCAATAGTGTGAGTCTTCCAACTTTGTTCTTTTTAAAATTTGTTTTGGCAATTCTGGTTCCCTTGAGTTTCCATATAAATTTTAGGGGCAGCTTGTTAATTCCTGCAAAAAAAAAAGGCTGTAATTTGGTAAGGATTGCATTGATTCTGCATATCAGTTTAGTTAGTATTGATACCTTAAGAATTTTAAGTTTTCCAATCCATGAACACAGGGTGTCTTTCCATTTGTTTAAGTCTTTTAAAATTTCTTTCAACAATATTTTGTATTTTTCGGTGCACAAATCTTACACCTTTTTTGGGTCAAACATATTCCTAAGTCTTTAAAAAAGGTTTTTTTTGATGCTATTATATAGTTGTTTTTAAAATTGTATTATTGGTTTGCTCACTACTACTGTACAGAAATACAAATGATTTTGTATATTTATATTTTATCATGCAAAGTTGTTGAATTTGTTTATTAGTTTTAATAGTTTTTAGTGGATTTTTAAGGATTTTCTACATATAAGATTAATTCCCTGGCAAATATTTATGGTATTATGAATTATGTTAACATTATCAATTAACTTTATCAATTTTTTTTAATGTACCCATTGATTTCTATCTAACCTGCAATGGCATTTTCTCTCACCAAGAATATAGGTTAAAAAAATCTCTAATACATTGTCCTGGTACTTTTATGTTTCAATATTTCCACTTAAGTCTTTGAATCAAGTACAGTTTTTTTTGGTGGGATACATTTAGTTCTTTTTTTTTTCCCAAATAGGTCACACTTGACTAAATGCCATTAATTTATTCTGGTAAAATATACATACATAATATTTATCACTATAATCATTGTTAAGTGTATAATTCAATTGCATTAAATACATTCACAATGTTGTATAACCATCACTACTATTTATGCCAAAGCATTCTCATCATTCACAACAGACACTATACCCAATAAACAATAACTCCCTTTTCCCCCCTTCCCTAAGCTCCTCCTACTACTAATAACTACTATTCTACTTTATGTCTCCATAAATTTGCCCATTCTAGGTACCTCACACAAGTGGAATCATGTATTTGCCTTTCTGTGCCTGCCTTATCAATAAACATAATTTCTTCAAGGTCAATCTATGGTGTGGTATATATCAGAATCTTATTCCTTCTTATGGCTAAATAAAATTCCATTGTATGTATTTATCAAATTTTGTGTACCCATTCATCCACTAATGGACACTTAGGCTGTTTCTACCTTTTGGCTATTGTAAATAATAGTGCAAGAACACTGGTATAGACATATCTATTTAAGTCATTGCCTTCAATTACTTTGGGTATATAGCTAGGTGTGAAATTCCTGGATCATACGGTAGTTCTATGTTTAACCATGTAAGAAGCTGTCAAACTGTTTTCCACACCAGCTGCACTATTTTACATTCCCACCAGCAATGCACAAGGGTTCTAGTTTCTCCACATCCTTGCCAACACTTGCTATATTCCATGCTCATGGATTGGAAGAACAAATATTGTTAAAATGTCTACACTACCCAAAGCAATCTACACATTTAATGCAATCTGTATCAAGATACCACCAGTATTTTCCTTTCCTTAAAAAATTATAGTTATCCTAGTAGGTATAAAATGATATGTAGCAGCATTATCAACAACATCCAAATTATGGAAAGAGCCCAAACGTCCATTGACTGATGAATGGATAAAGATGTGATTTTATATATATATATATAACAAACATGGTTACTAGAGGGGAGGTGGGTGGGGGATGGGTGAAATGAATGATGGGTATTAAGGAGGGCACTTGTTGTGATGAGCACTGGGGGCTATATGTAAATGAAGAATCACTAAATTCTACTCCTGAACCAATATTACACTATAAGTTAACTAACTAGTATTTAAATAAAAACTTAAAACAAAAAATAAAATAAAATAAAATGGTATGTCATTGTGGTTTTGATTCACATTTTACTAATGACTAATGATGTTAAACATCTTTTCGTGTGCTATTAACCATTTGTATATCTTCTTAGGAGAAGTGTATATTTAAGTTCTTTACCCATTCTTTTTTTTTCTTATAATAATATTTTTTTATTATATTACGTTAGTCACCGTACAGTACATCCCTGGTTTTTAATGTAAAGTTCGATGATTCATTAGTTGTGTATAACACCCAGTGCACCATGCAATACGTGCCCTCCTTACTACCCATCACCAGCTTAGCCCATTCCCCCACCCCCCTCCCCTCTGAAGCCCTCACTTTGTTTCTCAGAGTCCATAGTCCATAAGTTCTTTACCCATTCTTAGATTGTTTTCTTTTTTTGTTATTTAGTTTTAGGAGTTCTTTACATATTCTGGATATTTATCACTTTTCAGATATATCATTTCCAAATATTTTTCTCCCATTCAGTAGGTTATCTGTTCACTTTCTTGGTATTATCTTTTGAGGTGAAAAAGTTGTTAATTTTGAAGAAGTCCAATTTATCTATTTTTGTTGTTTTGCCTGTGCAGTTTGGTGTTATATCCATGAAATCACCATCAAATTCAATATCATGAAGTTTTCTTCAAATGTTTTCTTCTGAGAGTTTTATCTCTTAAATTTAAGGTATGAATTCATCTTGAATTATTTTTTGTATACAATGTAAGATAAGCGTCCAACTTCCTTCTTTTGCATGTGGATATTCAGTTTCCCTGCACCATTTATTGAAAAGATGATCTTTTCTCCATTAAAGGGTCTTAGAATCTTTGTTAAAAACCAATTGACTACTGATTTTTTGTTTATTTCTGCGCTCTCTCTACTTTATTCCATTGGTCTATGTATACTTATTCAAGTACCATACTGTTTTAATTGTTGTAGCTTTGTAGTAAGTTTTGAAGTTGGGAAGTGTGAGTCCTCCAACTTTATTTTTCTTTGACAAGACTGTTATGGTTATTAAGAGCCCCTTCTAATTCTGTATTAATTTGGGGATCAAGTTTGCCATTTCTGTGTAAAAGGCAGTTGGAATTTTTGTTGCACTGAATCTGTAGATCACTTTGGATAGCACTGACATCTTAACAATGCTAAGTCTTTGTATCCATGAACACACAATGTCTTTCCATTTATTTAAGCCTTCTAAAATTCCCTTCAAAAATATTTTATAGCTTTCAGCATACAAGTCTTTCACCTCCATGGTTAGATATATTGTAAAATATTTAATTATTTAAGATGATATTTTAAGTTTAATTACTTTCTTAATTTCCCTTTCAGATAGTTCATTGCTGCTATATAGAAGCACAACTTATTTTTTAGTGCTGCCCTTTTACCCTGTAAAACTGGATTATTAGCTCTAATAGCTTTGTTGTGGATTATTTGGGATTCTATGTATAAAAGATCATACCAGCAGTAAACAGAGATAATTTTACTTTTTCCTTTCCAATTTGTATGTCTTTTATTTCTTTTTTCTTGTAGAATAACTCTGGCTAGAACTTCTAATACAATGGTGAATAGCAGCAGTAAAAGTTGACAATCTTGTCTTGTTCTTGATCTTAAAGGAAACCTAAGTCTTTCACCATTGAGTACCATGTTAGCTGTGGAATTTTCATGAGTACATGTTATCATGTTAGTGAATTTTCCCTCTATTTCCAGGTTTCTGAGTTTTTATTATGAAAGGATATTGGATTTTGTCAAATGCCTTTTGTCAACTGAGTAATAATATTGTTTTCTTCCATTGTTTCTAGGAACAGGATGTATTACATTGATTTATTTTCTTATGTTCAAACACCCTTGAATCTCCACGACAAATCCCATTTGGTTATGCTGAATAATCTTTTTAATATGCTTTTGGATTTGATATGCTTTTGTGTTGAAGATATTTGTCTTATATTTATAAAATGTATTAGTTTTTAATTTTTTTCTTGTAATATCTTTATCTAATTTTGATATCATGGCAATTCTGGCCTAACAGAAAGTGTTTTGGGAAGCATTTCGCTAATTTCTTGGAAGAATTTGAGAAGGATTGGATTAATTCTTCATTGAATACCTAGTAGAATTCACTGGTGAAGGTGTCTGGTATAGGACTTTACTTCTTGAGAGGTTTTTGATTGCTGATTCAATCTCCATTCATTTTTAGGTCTTTTAAGATTTTTTTTATTATGGTAAAAATACATAACATAAAATTTAGCATCTTAACTATTTTCAAGTGTACAGGTCAGTAGGTTAAGTATATTAACATTATTATGAAAAGATCTCCAGAAATTTTTCATCTTGCAAATCTGAAACTCTATACCAATTAAACAACTCCCCTTTCTCCCTCTCCCCAGCCCATGGAAACCACCATACTACTTTCTGTAGCTATGACTTGACTACTTTATATACATTATATAAGCAGACTCATACACTATTTGTTTTTATGTAACTGGCTAATTTTACTTAGCATAATGTCATCAATGTTAATTTCATGTTGAAGAATATAACATGATTTCTCTCCTTAATGTTGAATAAAATTCCATTGTACACATATACACATTCTGTTTATCCATTCATCCTTCATTGCACATTAAAATTGCTGCAACATCCTGGTTATTGTGACTAGTGCTGCTATCACCATGGGCATGGAGATAGCTCTTCAAAACCTGAATCATTTCAGATATATACCCAGAAGTAGGATAGATACATAGTATGGTCATTCTATTTTAAAATTTTCGAGGACCCTCCATACTGTTTTCCATGGTGGTTGCATCATTTACAATCTCACTAGCATTACTTAAATGTTTCAATTTCTCAATATCCTTGCTGAAACTTTATTAAGCGTTTTTCTTTTTAGAGTAGCCATCCTAATGGGTATAAGGCAGTATCACATAATGGTTTTGATTTGCATTTCTGATGATAGTGAGGTTGAACACCTTTGCATATGCTTGTTGGCCACTTCTATATCATCTTTGGAGAAATGTATATTTAAGTTCGTTACCCATTTTTTAATCAAGTTATTTGATTTTTGTTGTTGTTGAGTTGTAGTTCCTTATAAATTCTAAATATTTATCCATTATTAGATATATAATTTGCAATTGTTTTCTCCCCTTCCATGGGTTACCTTTCATTCTGTTGATTGTGCTCTTTGATTCACAAAAGTTTTTTGTTCGATGTAGTCCCATTTGTCCACTAGTTTTTGTTGCTTGTGCTTTTGGTGTCATACTGAAGAAATCATTGCCAAGTCCAATTTATGAAGATTTCCCCTTCTGTTTTCTATAAGAATTTTATAATTTGGGTTCTACATTTAGGTCTTTAATCCATTTTGAGTTAATTTTTGTATATGGTACAAGATAAGGGCCCCAATTTCTTTTGGATATAGACATTCCCATTTTCCAATCATCATTTGTGTGTGTGTGTGTGTGTGTGTGTGTGTGTGTGAGTGTTTGCTTCCAACTGTAACAGGCTATTTTTATTCTTTTGGTAATCTCTTCCAGAGTTGACTACTTCCATTTGTAGGTAATGAAATGTGTAAGGAATCCACTTGAAATGTTGGCACAGCTATGAGCATGGTCTTTCCCTCTACTTAAACTCAGAATTAAGACTTTCGGTTCTTGTTTTTTATATACCAGTCCCATAGTACTTTTCAGTGTAGAAATTATCTGCAGGTAGTCTTATGTTTTGTAGCAGTAGTCTACAACCAGGCTCTAACTTCTCCAGGACATTACACAGGATGGATTTAAATATGTATTAAACCATGAGACATTTTCTCAAATGAATTTAAATGCATTTTATTTTTAGACAACCTACATGACCTGTTATTTTTTCTTAAAAACAATTCTTCCACTCCAAATAAATCAAGGTAAAAATAAATGAAGAGCTCAAGATGACATCATTCCCATTTGTCTAAGTCCTGGTGTTGTGTGGATGAAGAGCATCAGCCAGTTATGACAACAGGAGATACATCCAAAGTAACAGACAACTCCTTAACATTTTTCCATTTCTAAAACACCCTTAAGGAGTGCATGTATTGCATGGTGCACTGGGTGTTATACGCAACTAATGAATCATCGAACTTTACATCAGAAACCAGGATGTACTGTACAGTGACTAACATAATAAAAAAACATTAAACTTTCATAAATTTTTATTGAAAAAAATCATATATGGGGTTACACCATCCTCCTGGTAGTCCAGCAAAGCAAACATCTGGATTCATGTTTCACCAGTAAAGAACTGATAGTTTTTGAAACTAGCAAGGGTGTGCCTGATTTGTTCTGCAGCCCCTGTCATAAAAGGTTTTAATCTTTTTGGCCTCTGTTCTTCAAGTTTGCCTTTGATTGATTTCATGTAATCTTTGATATACTTCTTGTAGGCTTCTTTTGTGAAGCTGGTTTCCTGCAAGTGATGGTTCATGACAATGTCAGCACCAGTGATTTCTGTGCTTTTGGTACTCTTGCCCTCAGGACCTTCAGTGGCGGCATTTCCACCAATGAGCAGCAAGTCATCAATGTCACCCTCTGTCCTACTGACCATCTTCCCCTCTATCTCCAGGCACAGGCCATCCATGATCTGGATCTTGTAGATGTTGGAGAACATCTCATCATGCCTGATGAGGTCTGGGTAGATAATTATAATAGGAGCTAGAGAGAGAGGAGGGTGGCCCTAGATTAGCAGGAGCTGGGAGCTCTGAGTCCATAGTATAGTACAGCATGGGTGGCACTTGGCGGGAGGAGAAGCAGGCAGAAAAGTCCCATCACCATTTGTTGATAAGATGTCCTTTCCCCATTAAATGGTCTTGGCACCTTTGTTAAGCATAATTTGACCATATATGCAAAGACATATTGCTAGGATCTTTATTCTGCTCCATTGGTCTATTTGTCTGCCTTTATGACTGTACACTGCTTTGATTATTGTAGGTTTGTAATATTTTGAAATCTGGAAGTATGTCCTCCAAATTTGTTCTTTTTCAAAATTGTTTTGGTTGAGTTCCTGAGACTCCATATGAATTTTAAAATGTTTTCTCTATTTCTGTAAAAAGTATGTTGGGATTGTGATAGGGATTGTATTGAATCAGTAGAGCATATTGGGTGGTATGGACATCTTAATAATATTAAACCTTGAAATCCATAAACATGGGATGTCTTTCCATTTGTGTCTTTTAAAACTTCTTTCAGCAATATTTTCTTATTTTCTGTGTACAAGTCTTTCACCTCCATAGTTAGGTTTATTTCTAAGTATTGTATTATTTTGATGCTATTGTAAATGACATCGTTTTCTTAATTTCCTTTTTGAATTGTTCACAGTTCATGTACAGAAAAACAACTTGTATTTAATTTTTGATTTTGCATCCTTCAACTTTGCTGAATTCGTTCTTTAGTTCTATCTGTGTGTATGTGTGTGCAAAATCTTTAGTATTTTCTACATATAAGATCAAGTAATCTGCAAACAGATAATTTTACTTCTTTTTAAAAGTTTTTATTTAAATTCCAGTTAGTTAACATACAGTGTAATATTAGTTTCAGGTGTACAACATAGTGATTCAACACTTCCGTACAACACCCAGTACTCGCAAGTGCTCTCCTTAATCCCCATCACCTATTTAACTAATTCTCCTACCCACCTCCCCTCCGGTAACATCAGTTTGTTCTCTATAGTTAAGAGCGTCTTTGCTAGCCTCTCTTTTTTCCCTTTGCTCATTTCTTTTGTTTCTTAAATTCCACATATGAGTGAAATCATATGGTATTTGTCTTTCTGTGATTGACTTATTTTGCTTAGCATAATACACACTAGCTCCATCCATGTCCTTGCAAATGGCAAGATTTTAATCATTTTATGGCTGGATAATATTCCTCTGTGTGTGTGTGTGTGTGTACATTTGTGTATAAATATACCATTCTTTAGCTATTCATCAGTCAATGGACATTTGGGCTCTTTCCATAATTTGGCTATTGTAGAAAATGCTGCTATAAACATAAGGGTGCATGCATCCCTCTGAGTTAGTATTTTTGGGGGTAAATACGTAGTAGTGCAATTGCTGAATCTTAGGGTAGTTCTATTTTTAACTTTCTGAGGAATCTACATACTGTTTTCCAGAGTAACAGCACCAGTTTGCATTCCCACCAACAGTGCAGGAAGGTTCCCCTTTCTCCACATCCTCACCAACATCTGTTGTTTCTTGTGCTGTTGATTTTAGCCATTCTCACAGGTGTGAGGTGATATCTAATTGTAGTTTTGATTCATATTTCCCTGATGATGAGTCTGTTGGCCATCTGTATGTCTTTTTTGGAAAAATGTCTATACATGTCTTCTGCCTATTTTTTAATTGGATTATTAATTTTTGGGGTGTTGAGTTGTATAAGTTCTTATATATTTTTTTATAATAACCCTTTATCAGCTATGTCAATTCCAAATATTTTCTCCCATTCAGTAGGTTGCCTTTAGTTTTGTTGATTGTTTTCCTGTGCAAAAGCTTTTTATTTTAACGAAGTCCTAATAGCGTATTTTTGCTTTTGTTTCCTTTGCCTCTGGAGACATATCCAGAAAGAAGCTGCTACGACAGATGTCAAAGAGGTTACTGCCTGTGTTCTCCTCTAGTATTTTTATAGTTTCAGGTATCACATTTAAGTCTTTAATCCATTATGAATTTATTTTTGTGTGTGGTATAAGAAAGTGGCCCAGTTTCATTCTTTTGCATGTTGCTCTCCATAGACTTTTATATTTTTTAATGTATGCATTAACAGCTATAAATTTCTCCATTAGCACTGGTTTTGCTGCATCTCATATATCTTGGTATATTTTGCTTTTGTTTTCATTCATCTTTAAGTATTTTCTAATTTTCCTAGTAATTTCATTTTTGACCTATTTGCTATTTGATCTTGTTTAATTTCTGCAATTTGTGAATTTTCCAGTTTTCCTTCTTTTATTGATTTCTAAGTTAATGCCACGTCATTGAAGAAGATATTTTGTATATCTTTCTTTTTAAATAAATCAAGACTTGTTTTATGGCATAACATATTGTCTTTCTTGGAGAATGTCCTATGTACACTTAGAATAATGTGTATTCTGCTTTTGTTAAATAGAGTGTTCTGTAATTGTTGATTAGGTCTCATTCATTTATTATGTTGTTCAAGTTTTTTATTTCCTTACTTATCTTCTGCCTACTTCATCCACACATTATGGAAAATGATGTATTGAAGTCTTTTAACTATTACTGTAGAAGTATTTCTCCCTACAATTCTGTCAATTTTTGCTTCATAAAGTATCTATTAGGTATGTAAATATTTATATTTGTTATATCTTCCTACTGTATTGACCCTTTATTAATATAAAATGTCCTCTGTTTCTTATAATCATTAAAAATCTACATCTATTATTTCTGGTATTAGTATACTCACCACAGCTTTCTATTGGTTACCCATTATTTCATTTTTAATCTGTCTTTGGAGATCAAATGAGTCTCTTATGGAGAGCATGTAGATGGATCATGCCTTTTTAAGCTCTTCTGCAATTCTATTTATTTTGATGGGAGTGTTTAATTCATTTACATTTAATTATTGATAAGGATAGTCTTACCTCTGCCATTATGTTATTTATTATAAGTCTTATAGTTTTTATGTCCCTCATTTCCTCCATTATTGCCTTCTTTTGTATTGAATTTATTTTTGTAATAAAATTTTTAATTGCCTTCTCAGTTTCTTTTGGATATATTTTATAGATTTTTTTTACTTAATTATTTATTTTTTAAATAATTTTTTATTATGTTATGTTAGTCACCATACAGCATATCCTTAGTTTTTGATGTACTGTTCCATGATTCATTATTTGCATATATACCCAGTGCACCATGCAATATGTGCCCTCCTTAATACCCATCACTGGCCTATCCCAGTCCCCCACCCACCTCCCCTCTGAAGCCCTCAAGTTTGTTTCCCAGAGTCCACAGTCTCTCATGGCTCATTCCCTTTTCTGTTTACCCCCCTTCATTCTTCCCTTCCTTCTCCTACCAATCTTCCTGCTATTTCTTATGTTCCATAAATGAGTGAAACCATATGATAATTGTCTTTCTCTGCTTGACTTATTTCACTTGGCATAATATCCTCCAGTCCCATCCATGTTGCTGCAAATGTTGGGTAATTGTTCTTTCTGATGGCTGAGTAATATTCCATTGTATATATGGACCACATCTTCTTAATCCAGTCATCTGTTGAAGGGCATCTCGGCTCCTTCCACGATTCAGCTATTGTGGACAATGCTGCTATGAACATTGGGGTGCATATGGCCCTTCTCTTCACTACGTGCAGGTATTTTCTTTGTGGTTACCATGGGGATTAAATTTAACATTCTAAAGTCATAACAATCTAATTTGAATTCCTCCCAACTGAACTCCAGTAGACTACAAAACTTTCCTCCATATAGCTCCATCACCCTTCTGTTATTGTTATCACAGATTATATCTTTGTACATTGTGCACCCAAAAGCATTGCTTAATGATTACTTTTTTACTTGTGCTTTAAATAGTATTTTAAAATGTGGAGTTACAACCCCAAATAAAATGATACTAGCTTTTATAATTGCCCTGTATTTATCTTTACTACAGGTCTTTATTTCTTCATATAGCTTCAAGTTACTGTCTCGTGTCCCTTTCATTTTAATTTGCTCCCTTTAGCATTTCTTGCAGGGTATAGCTAGTGGAAATGAACTCCCTCAACTTTTGTTTATCTGAGAATGTTTTAATTTCTCTCCATTTTTAAAAAAAACAGTATTTGCCAGGTAAAGAATTCTTGGTATAAATTTTTCCTTCAGCATTTTGAATATATAAACTCACTACATTTTGGCCTCCAAGGTGTCTGATGCTGATAATCTTAAGGAGGATCCCTTGTGTGTGAAAGTCACTTTTCTTTTGCTGCTTTCAAGATTCTCTGTCTTTGTCCTTTGGTAGTTTGATTATAATGTGTCTTAATGTGGATCAGTTTGTTTTTCCTACATGGAGTTCATTGAGCCTCTTAGATTTGTACGTCCATGTCTTTCATCAAATCTGTAAAGTCTTCAGCCATTACTTCTTTGGATAATTTCTGCTCTTTTTTTTTCTTTCAAGTTTTTATTTAAATTCCAGTTAGTTAACATACAGTATAGTATTAATTTCAGGTGTAGAATTTAGTAACTCATCACTTACATACAACACCCAGTGCTCATCACAAGTGCCCTCCTTAATACCCATCACCCATTTAACCCCCCCCCCCAACCTCCCCTCCAGCAACCCTCAGTTTGTTCTCTATAGTTAAGAGTCTGTTTTCTGGTTTGCCTCTCTCTTTACTCCTCCTCTGTTGATCTGTTTTGTTTCTTAAATCCCACAATTGATTGAAATCATATGGTAGTTATCTTTCTCTGACTGACTTATTTCATTTAGCACCAAAGGAAACAATCAACAAAACTAAAAGTCAACCTTCTGAATGGGAGAAGGTAATTGCAAATGACATATCTGATAAACTGCTAGTATCCAAAATATATAAAGAACTTATAAAACTCAATACCCAAAAAACAAATCTCTGCTCTTATCTCTTTTCTCCTGGAATTCCTACAATTGTATATGTTGGTCTGTTGGTCAGCTTGATGGTGTCCCACAGGTGTCTTAGGCTCTGTTCACTTTTCTTCGTTTTTTTCTTCCTATTCATGAGACTCAATAATTTCCATTGCCCTTACTTCAAATTAACTGATTCTTTTTACCGCTTGCTCAAATATGCCTTTGAGCTTCTAAAGTATATTTTCAATTCAGTTATTTTAGCTTTCAATTCCAAAAATCCTTTTTGGTTTCTTTTTATTATTTCTCTTTATTGATATCCTTATTTTGTTCATACATTATTCCTTTCTTTGTCCTGTTAGTTTTTTGAGCATCTATAAGACAGTTGTTTTAAAGTCTTTGTTATGTGCAACACTTGTGCTTCCTCAGGCAACTTTTCTGTAGATTTATTTTGTTCGTTGGAATGAGTCACACTCTCATGTTTCTTTGTATGTCTTATGATCTTTTGTTGAAAACTGAACATTTGATAACTGTGGAGATTAGATTATCTCTCCCATATCCAGGATTTTACTGTTTTTTTATGTTATGTTTGTAGGGTGCCTCCTGGCTGGAAATCAGCCTGAGGTGAAAGTTTAAATTCTCAGGGCTTTTCTGAGACTGTCTTTCCTTGTGCATGCACAGTGGCTTTCTAAATTATCCTGTATATGCAGTTGTTTTTGAATGCCCCCCCAATACCCCGGATGCATCTCTCTACATACCTTGGTAGCCACCTTAGCTGGTAGGTGTGAAACAATGATCAGCCTCTGTGCCTGCACCTCAGTGATCTGAAACCACCAAAAATCAGAACACAAACCCCAATTCTTAGAGGACAATGTCTTTGCTGTCTACCTTGGCTCCAGAAAGTCATGTTTCAAATGCAGGTTGGTGTCCCACAGCTGCCTGCCATGAGCCCGGAGATTGGAGAATTAGTAGCTGCTACCACACTGAAGGCTGAAATTGACTATTATCCATAGTTTATTAGCTAACCTTTCCTCTAAAAGCTGCAAAAGTTCAAACAGAATCCATAATTTCAATCTAGTCACTTCAGACATTTTTTTACCAGTAAAATTATTTTCTAAGTGGAGAGATGGTTTCATGGCACTTTCTACTCCACTATCTTCCCAGATACCGTTTTTGAACAATCCATCTTTTTCCTGCAGACTGACATGCCATCTTTATTATATATAAAATCTTTGTATCTATTTTGGTCAGTTTCTGATTTCTAATCTGTTCTACAGTTCTATTTTTAACCCATCACCAAATCACCTAATTATTGTAGTTTCATGATAAACACTTATACATTTTAAATTCAATTTCATATTTTGAATGTAAGGTCTGATATAGGTAGTGCTAGACTAGAGGAGGAATGAAATATAAGACGCTAGTGAAATGCATGGTTCCTGCTAGTTTTCATGATCACTGTGAAATTAAGTCTGTGTATTTTATCACTTTAACCTAGTGCCTAGCACGGTGCTAATCACAGTCACCACTTGACAGAAGATGAGAATTAATGGACTTTGTCTCTCAGATAGCAGCTCTTCATGTATGGAAGTCCTGCCCTCAGCTGGCTAGATGGCCACACACTCTGAGTACTCTTCCCTGTTAACTGCTTTTGCCTTTTCTTTCAGATTCCAAAGACAGGAGCCCACAGGAGAACCTAAACCTATGCCTTCCTGGTGTGATGCCTTCTAGGTCTGGAGAACCTGAGGCAATTCTTGTGGTATTTATAAAATTATCCAGAGAGGAGTGAAGCTGTTGACATCCAATATTTGAATGAGTTTCTTTAAGTGGATACAGCGTCCCTCCTCATTGGCATCTGCAGTCACTTTAGAATCTTTCAGAGCTCACCGTTGTGGTTTAGATGCTGCCAATAGCGTTTATTAGTGCTAAACTGTCACTTTTTTTTGCTATTAATATGAAATAAACAGACTAATGTTTTAAGCCATGATAACCATCATCATACACACATTTTATCTTGTCTCATTTGTCTACTTTAATTATGTATTTCTACAAGTGAAAGTGCTAAACCCCAAAATACAGACCACTTCTGTTTACTGATATTATAAAATTATTTCTGCATTAAAGTCACACCATAGTACAGTCCTTACAGAAAGTTATTGGCATGCTTGTTTACTCAATTCCTCTGATTTTATGTATCCAACATTTAAGCCTCACCAATGTCATAGATGAAAACCAGTATTTTTTCATTATATATGAATTTAAAGATTCTTTTAATATTTTAGTTGTTCAATCTTTATTTCTTGTTCATATTATTTAATCATTTTGCTTTACACCTTCTCACATGTTCCTTAAGATTTGTGCCTTCCCTCTCTTGGTCCTAAGATAAATACCAAAGTTGGTTAAATCCAAGCCTTGTGGTCTTGTCATGAATGACTACAAAGCTACTTTGGGAGGCACTTATGCATAAATTCTTGTCTATTACTGATCACTTGTAAGTAAAGTAACTGGCTAAAGCTTGAAAGATGGTCCTTGACAGAAACTAGAGCTTATTCTTTATGAAATATCAGGATGATTACATTTCTCACTCCCTGATGCCTTTATATTTAATTCCAATCTGTGTATTGCAACTTGGTAAAAGTTTTCTGGGTGCCACCTGTGAAGCTGAATTAAATTCAGGCGTTCTATTTGAGTCAGCTTTGCTACTTAAAGTGAATCCTAATGTGATAGTAAGGGATGTGTCCAAAAATTTAATTAAAATTGTCATACTTTAATCACCAGCCTAACTCACCTGTTATGAGATGGATGGAATTTATTTTTTTTAAAGATTTTATTTATTTGTCAAAGAGAGAGAGAGTGCACAAGCAGGGGGAGTGGCAGGCAGAGGGAGAAGCAGGTTCCCTGCTGAGAAAGGAGCCCAATATGAGACTCGATCCCAGGACCCTGGGATCATGACCTGAGCCAAAGGCAGATGCTTAACCGACTGAACCTCCCAGGCATCCCAGGATGGATGGAATTTAGAAACGACAGGGGTAGGACAGCAATAAAGTTCCAGGGGGAAACACATTTGACAGACATCACCAGATGTGTGGTGTTCATGTGCACTTACACATATGCTCAGTGAATACACACATATACACACAGTCCTGTAGGTCCTGTTATTATAATCATAAATTTGCAGGGGGAAGGAGGGAACCTTTTGATTCTTCGGCAGAATGAGTCAAATGATACACAGGAAACACATACTTTAACAAATAAAATAACTAAAAGAATGTTAATATTTATTCCTATTGCTAATGTAAAAAATTGCCACAGATTGAGTGGCTGGTAACAGAAATTTATTCTTGCAATTGTGGGGGGGCAGAAATGCAAAATCAGTATCACTAGGCCAAAATCAAGGTGTTGGTAGTGCCATGCTCCCTCCAGAGGTCCTCAGGAACAATCCCTTTCTTGCCTCTTCCAGCATCTCGTGACTGATAGCATTCCTTGGCTTGTGTCTACATTACCCCAATCTCTGCCTCTGTGGTCACATTGCCTTCTTCCCCTTCTGTGTGTGTTTTCTCTTCTGTGTGAATGTCCCTCTACAACACTCTTAAAAAGAAATTTATGATTCCATTCAGAGACCTCTCCTAATTCAGGATAATCTCCCTACCTCAATTTCCTTAACTTAATCAACTCCTAAAAGACCCTTTTTTGCCATGTATGGTAACATTCACAGGTTACAAGAGTTAAAACATTGGTATCTTTTGGGAGGCAATTTTCAGCCTACCACAGTGTTCACTGCTGTATATTTTGTAAGAGGAAAAGTGAAAATCATCCTAAACAGTCAACTACATGAACTGGGTTCAATGATGTCACAGTCATCGGATAGAATGTTATGTGACCACTGAAATTACTTATGATGGAAACAATTATTTTTTTCCCTGTAAAACTACACAAACACACACACACACACACACACACACACACACACACAATATAAAGAAAAANAAAAAAAAAAAACACCAGCCAGTGTTTGCAACGGTGCGGGGAACTAGACAGTGCAATACGCTGTTGGCAGAAATATATATTACAACATTTCGGTGATTTATTAGAAATAAATAGTAAAATATACAATGTTCAGGCTTTTTGGTAAAAGTTTTAGGTCTAGGACTTTTCGTGTAGCTATACATACTTCCTTCTCAAATGAAAATTGTATAGAGAAAGTTGATTACTGTAGCTAGTTTGTAGTAGCAGAAATGGGAAAGAAGCACAATATCCCTCACAAATGGAAGAGTAGGAAATCTTTAAAAAGAGAAAGAGATTACATTTGTACTTTAAATGGAAAGACAGGCATGATATATTCAATGAAAACCATGGAAAGATAGACTAGATACATTGTTAACCTGAAAATCAAGACCCACACTATTTTCTGTAGAGATGGAAAAAGAAAGAAGACACAAGGAATATATGCTTCTGTGTTGTCGGAATTAATTTACAACAAACATTTAATACTTTTGTAGCCAGAAACCAGTTATTGAGTTAAAAATCTGAAAATATGGGAAATACTGTGATGTATCTTCACAAGACTGGTTCTCCCCCTCCTGAAGACAGTTTCCTTGTTTACAAAATTAAAAAAAAAAAAACAACTTCATAGTATTTCCCTAAAGATGTAATGACATAATGTTTGTTAGAGCGAAGGATGATGAAAATTTAACCCCAAGATATTAATGAAATTGCGGTAAAATATTTTTATTGTTCAGTTGTAAACATTTTATGACCTCCACTTTGAATTCTTTAATCCTTAGATTATTTTGAAGTGTGCCTAAATTTCAAAACACTTTTTTTGTTTGAAGTTATTTTGCAATTGATTTCTAACTTACTTGTATAGCGGTCAAATAACATAATCTATATAACCATTCTTTGAAATTTGTTGAGATTTGTTTTATAACCCTTTCAGTAAATGCTCCAGTTTTGTTTCAATGAATGTATATACTCAAATTGTTAGGTGCACTGTCTTATATGCTTTCCTTAAATCAAGCTTATTGTGTTGCTGAAATATTCTATCACTTGTTTCTTTTTGTTCCTTGATGTAACAATTACAGTCTTTAAATCTCCCACTGTGATGATGGGCATAACCATTTCTTCATATAATTCTTTGAATATTTGTTTATTTATCTTGAAGTTATTTTATTAGGTAAATTAGAAATTTTATAAAGTTACCATCTTGATCAAATTCTATTTTTCAGAGTTTAATAAAGTTACATTATAATTTTTTTATTAGCGAGCATGATACATAATTTTTTATTCTCTTAATTTCGATAATTTTGTATCCTTTTAGATGTTTCTTGCAAACAAGATATACTTGGATTCTTTCTGTAACCAGTCTGAATATCTTTGTCCTTTGAATGTTAATCTTGTTACATTTTTGTAATGAATCATATATTTAAATTTATTTTCCATTTTGATTTGTGCTTTCTACCATTCTAAACTCATCTATTTTTCTCTCCTTTGCTTCTTCTGAATTGACTTGAATATTTTTTCTTGTTCTGTTTTAAAAATCTGCTAATTCAAAAGTTATATGTTCTATTATTTTAGTGGTTAACTTATTCATTTTTGTTGAAAAGAATAAAAACCTTTCAAACTCAAAACACTTTAAACTCTACTCACCTCCCAACTCACATTCTTGTCATGTATTTAATTCTTTGCTATGTTTTTATCTCGTAAGGTATCATTATTTTTTATGCCAATGTTTCTTTAGATTTACACATATTTCTGCTTTTATTACTTTTCATTCCTTTTTACATCTCAAGTCGTCCTCTTCTGCCTGATTTACAATTTAAAAATTATTTTAGTGACTTAGTTTTTGGAAAATCTATTACTATTTATCTGAACTGTCTTTATTTCAACAACATTCTTTGCATTGATTTTTAGTGAGCATTTAGAATATACATTAAAATCCAGAATAAAAAACACCTATACACGTACTTGGATTCAATAAAGGAGAGCACGTGATGTGATGACCACTGGGTGTTATACGCAACTGATGAATCATTGACCACTACATCTGAAACTAATGATGTACTGTATGTTGGCTAACTGAATTCAAATAAAAATAAATAAATACATACATACATATTTATCTTTTTTACATTTTTTGGCCTAAACCTTTAAAAATAAGTTACACCATAACATGTAAGCCTAAATATTTTGCCATACATCTTCAAACTATAAGAACATTCTCCTACCAAAACAAACTACCATTATCACTAGCAGTAAGATTAACTATTATTCCCTATATCTGATCCACTCTACACTAAAATTTTCCCAGTTGTTCCAAAATGTAGTTTATAGCAGTTTTACAAGCCAGATTTCAATCAAGAATCACACATGCATTAGTTGTTACATTTCTTGAATCTCATTTAATCTACAATATTTTTTCCTCTTGACTTTTTTCCCATGACATTGACTTTTTGAAGAAATTGTGATGATTATTTTGAATAATGTCCCACATTCCTAATTTGACAGAATATTCATGATATTATTTCACTTGTCTTATGCCCTGTATTTCCTATGCCCTAAAAATTAGATCCAAAAGCTGGATTCATGTAATTATTTTTTCCCTCTCATTCTCTGGGGGTGGCAATCTACATTGATAGCTTTGTCTCTTTTACATTAAGGGTTTAATTCCATTGTGTTCTGGCTTCCATTGATGTTGCTGAGAATCAGCTGCATGTATAAGTTGTATCCCTTTGAAGGGAATTTATTTTCTCTAGCTCTTATTAAGCTCCTCTTAATTTCATGTATATGAGTTTGATGTCTACAGTTTTACTATGAAGGGTTTAGATGTGTATATCTTTTTCTTAAGTTGCTTTAGATTCGCTGGGGTTTCTGAAGATGTGTTCTATGTTTTTCATCAATTCTGAAATATTCTCATTGTCTCTTCAAATGTTGCCTCATTCCTTCTTTTCCTTCTATACGAAATATTCTGTCTCTTATTGTTAACTGCAGAAAAATTTAATAAACCTAAATCCCACTTAATGCATTTTCTCTTCATGTGAATTTAATATGTTATAAAATATCAATTTCAATTAGTATACACTGTCCTTTGCAGAATTTCAATTTGTATTTATTTTTCTAATCTATTTAGGATTTTTGTTGGCACTTAATTGATAATTTCATTTCTTTTTTCTAGAAACCTATTAAATATATTTAATACTCCATGATTGAAACCCAAACTCTGAAGTTCTTGAGAGTTTTGATTCTTAGAGTAGTGAGTCTTGAATCTATTTCCTCATGTGTCTTTTGTGATGTCTGACTGTGAAGTACATATTTTCCTTTAAAATACATCTATTATAATTCTTTAAGGCCTAAGATAAAGGTAGATTTCCTCCAGGGATTTGTTTGTTTGAGCAATGTACCTAGGTTCACAACTTTTTTGGAACCTCAAAATTGTCTACATGATATTTATTAGACCGCCCAAATAGAATGACATGAAACTTCTAATTTGTGTGTGAATTGGCTTGATTAAAAATTTTCGTGGTTGTGATGTCATTGAAAATGGTGGAGTAAGAAACTCCAAAACTCTATTCTTTACCAAAAAAAGAAATTAAAGTGGCATAAACTGTCAAAATCAAATGTTTTAGAAAACTGTAATCTAATAAAAAAATAACCAAGGGAACATTTAATGAGGAAAAAAACCTGCTAACTTTCAGTAACAGTGTTGTAGCCTTTTAACTTGCCACCTACTATCCTACACCACCTAGCTCATAGGCAGCCATGTGGATGGCTGCCTGTGTTCCTGGTTTACCTCGCTTGATCCAGAGGGGCAACACAGACCTTATTCTCAAAGAAATGTGTTTTTGTTATCTCACCTCTCTGAAGGTTTCCAGAGGCGTTGTCTAAGGACTTGACTTTTTTTTTTTTTCTACCTGCCATGGAATTTTCTTAAAGAAGAAGTGGCTTATCAGGAGGCACTTGCTGAAATCATTTATAGATAAACAAACTGCTGCAACCACGTGGAATAAGCAATAGACAGACTAAAAAGCCTGGGAAGGAAAAGGCTAGGGAAGGAGATACATGGGAAAATTAGGGCTTTTAAAAGCACCCAGAGATAACAAAAAAGCCTAGAAAGCCACATATATGTCCAGATAGAGATACATGCTGAGAAAATACTGGGAAGATCCTAAAACTTTATCTCCTGCTGACCTTTCAAGTCATGTAGGCAGGAAGTGAAGGAAGAAGAAAAAATGTAAATTGCAGATCTAAGCATTGAAGGAATGCCCCAACACAGCAAAAACTGGGAGAGTGTCTTTTTGATTTTCTTGGCTACAGATATTTAAGGAAATATCTGTCAAATTCCTAGCTGACCCTTAAGATAAGAGAACAGGGATTCTGGAGACCAAAAATGACAAAGAATACAGTCTCTAAATAATTTAGAAAAGTCATTAAACAAACAAAAAATTACAATGCAAAAGGTGCAACAAAAAACCATGGAGAGGAAAGAAAACCCTATTTATAGAGCAACCACATTATAATATTCTATATGTCTACTTTTCAACAGAAAATGAAGCATGTAAAGAAATATGAAAGGCAGGCCAATTCACAAGAAACAAACAAACAAAGAAACAAACAAACAAAAAAACGAAGTAGAAATAGTCCCCGAGTAAGCCCAAACATTGGATTTAATAAAGACTTTAAAGCAAGTACCCTAAGTATGTGGAAAAAGTTAAAGGAAAGCATGAAAAAAAGGCAATCGAAATCTGGAGAACAATGTCTCAAAAAGTAGAGAATATCAATAAAGAGGTAGAAACCATAAAAAAAGAAACAAAATTTCTGTAGATAAAAAACAATACTTAGGGGGCGCCTGGGTGGCACAGCGGTTAAGCGTCTGCCTTCAGCTCAGGGCTTGATCCCGGCGTTATGGGATCGAGCTCCACATCAGGCTCTTCTGCTATGAGCCTGCTTCTTCCTCTCCCACTCCCCCTGCTGTGTTCCCTCTCTCGCTGGCTGTCTCTATCTCTGTCAAATAAATAAATAAAATATAAAAAAAAACAATACTTAGAATGAAAATTTATTAGAAGGGTTCAAGAGCAGGTTTCAGCAATTAGAAGAAAAAATCAGCAAACTTAAAAATAGTTCAATTGAGCTTATTCAGTCTGTGGAACAGAAAGTAAAAAGAATGGAAAAAATGAACACAGCCTAAGATACCTCTGGAGAAACAACAAGTACACCAACATACAAATAATGGGAGTCATAAGAGGAAAAAAGAAAAGGAAGCAGAAATAATATTTACAGAACAGAATGTCACAACTGATACAAACAAAGACTTTACTGGCAACATGGCATCATTAAAATCATCTCTCAGTTTTCAGTCTCAATGTGAATGGCTTAAATGCTCCCATAATGTCACAGGGTTGCAGACTGGATAAAAAGAAATGACCCATCCATTTGCTGTCTACAAGAGACTCATTTTGGACCCAAAGATACATTCAGACTGAAAGTAAAGGGATGGAGTACCATCTTTCACACAAATGGACCTCAAAAGAAAGCTGGGGTAGCAATTCTCATATCAGATAAATTGGATTTTAAACTACAGACTATAGTTAGAGATGCAGAAGGGCACTATATTATTCTTAAAGGAAGTATTCAACAAGTGGATATGACAATTATAAATATATATGCCCCCAACAGGGGAGCAGCAAGATACACAAGCCAACTCTTAACCAGAATAAAGAGACATATAGATAAAAATACATTAATAGTAGGGGACCTCACACCCCACTATCAGAAATAGACAGAACACCCTTGAAAAAACTAAGCAAAGAATCAAAGGCTTTGAATGCCATACTCGATGAGTTGGACCTCATAGATATATATAGAACACTACACCCCAGAACCAAAGAATACTCATTCTATTCTAATGCCCATGGAACATTCTCAAGAATAGACCATGTTCTGGGACACAAAACAGGTCTCAACCGATACCAAAAGACTGAAATTATCCCCTGCATATTCTCAGACCACAACGCTCTGAAATTGGAACTCAACCACAAGGAAAAAACTGGAAGAAACTCATACACTTGGAGAGTAAGAACCATCCTGCTCAGGAATGACTCAATAAACCAGGAAATCAAAAATCAAATTAAACAATTAATGGAGACCAACGAGAATGAAAACACAACGGTCCAAAACCTATGGGATACTGCAAAGGCAGTCCTAAGAGGGAAATACATAGCCATTCAAGCCTCAGTCAAAAGAATAGAAAAATCTAAAATGCAGTTTTTATATTCTCACCTCAAGAAGCTGGAACAGCAACAGAGGGACAAGGCCTAACCCACTCATGAGGAAGCAGTTGACCAAGATTAGAGCAGAAATCAATGAATTAGAAACCAGAAGTACAGTAGAGCAGATCAACAGGACTAGAAGCTGGTTCTTTGAGAGAATCAATAAAATTGACAGACCACTGGCAAGACTTATCCAAAAGAAAAGAGAAAGGACCCAGATTATTAAAATTATGAATGAAAAAGGAGAGGTCACGACGAACACCATTGAAATTGGAAGGATTATTAGAAATTTTTATCAACAGCTATATGCCAATAAACTAAGCAATCTGGAAGAGATGGAATCCTTCCTGGAAACCTATAAACTACCAAGATTGAAACCGGAAGAAATTGATTCCTTAAACAGGCCAATTAATTATGAAGAAATTGAGTCAGTGATAAACAACCTTCCAAATAACAAAACTCCAGGCCCGGACGGTTTTCCTGGGGAATTCTACCAAACATTCAAAGAAGAAATAATACCTATTTTCCTAAAGCTATTTCAAAAAATAGAAACAGAAGGAAAGCTACCAAACTCATTCTATGAGGCCAATATTACCTTGATCCCCAAACCAGGCAAAGACCCCCTCAAAAAGGAGAATTACAGACCGATTTCCCTAATGAATATGGACGCCAAAATCCTCAACAAGATACTTGCTAATAGAATCCAACAGTACATTAAAAGGATTATCCATCACGATCAAGTGGGATTCATACCTGGGATGCAAGCGTGATTCAATATTCGCAAATCAATCAGCGTGATACATCATATCAACAAGAAAAGACTCAGGAACCATATGATCCTCTCAATCGATGCCGAAAAAGCAATTGACAAAATACAGCATCCTTTCCTGATTAAAACCCTTCAGAGTGTAGGAATAGAAGGTACATTTCTCAATCTCATAAAAGCCATCTATGAAAAGCCTACTGCAAATATTATTCTCAATGGTAAAAGCTGGAAGCCTTTCCCTTAAGATCAGGAACTCGACAAGGATGCCCACTCTCGCCACTATTATTCAACATAGTACTAGAAGTCCTTGCAACAGCAATCAGACGACAAAAAGGGATCAAAGGTATTCAAATTGGCAAAGAAGAAGTCAAAATGTCTCTCTTCGCAGATGACATGATACTCTCTATGGAAACCCAAAAGAAGCCACTCCCAAACTATTAGAAGTTATAGAGCAATTCAGTAAAGTGGCAGGATACAAAATAAATGCTCAGAAATCAGTTGCATTTCTGTACACGAATAACGAGACCGAAGAAAGAGAAATTAGGGAATCCATCCCATTTACAATAGCACCAAAAACCATACGTTACCTTGGAATTAACTTTTTTTTTTTTTAAAGATTTTATTTATTTATTCGACAGAGATAGAGACAGCCAGCGAGAGAAGGAACACAGCAGGGGAGTGGGAGAGGAAGAAGCAGGCTCCCAGCAGAGGAGCCCGATGTGGGACTCGATCCCAGAACGCTGGGATCACGCCCTGAGCCGAAGGCAGACACTTAAGACTGCGACACCCAGGCGCCCAGGAATCAGTTGTATTTCTATACATGAACAATGAGACGGAAGAAAGAGAAATTAGGGAATCCATTCCCTTTACAATAGCACCAAAATTCATACGTTATCTCGGAATTAACTTAACCAGAGACGTAAAGGTTCTGTATTCTAGAAACTACAAATCACTCTTGAAAGACATTGAAGAAGACACAAAAAGATGGAAAAGTATTCCATGCTCACGGATTGGAAGAAGAAACATAGTTAAAATATCTATGCTACCCAGAGCAATGTACACTTTCAATGCCATCCTGATCAAAATACCAATGACATTTTTCAAAGAACTGGAACAAACAGCCCTTAAATTTGTGTGGAACCAGAAAAGGCCCCAAATCACCAAGGAATTGTTGAAAAGGAAAAACAAAGCTGGGGGCATCACAATGCCGGATTTCGAGCTGTACTACAAAGCTGTGATCACAAAGACAGCATGGTACTGGCACAAAAACAGACACATAGACCAATGGAACAGAATAGAGAGCCCAGAAATGGACCCTCGGCTCTTTGGGCAACTAATATTTGATAAAGCAGGAAAAAACATCCAGTGGGAAAAAGGACAGTCTCTTCAAAGCCAAAGTGGTGCTGGGAAAATTGGACGGCTACATGCAAAAGTGAAACTTGACCACTCTCACACCCCTTTACAAAAGAGTAAACTCAAATGGATGAAGACCACGATGTTGAGACGGAATCCATCAAAATCCTAGAGGAGAACATAGACGCTTAACCTCTTTGATATCTGACCACAGCACCTTTTTCATGACACACTCAAAGAGCCAAGAGAAACAAAAGAAAAAAATGAACTTAGCGGGACTTCATCAAGATAAAAAGCTTTTGCACAGCCAAGGAAACAGTCAAAAAAACTAAGAGGCAGCCCACAGAATGGGAGAAGACATTTGCGAATGACACTACAGATAAAAGAGTGGTATCCAAGATCTATAAAGAACTTCTCAAACTCAATACGTAAGAAACAAATAAACAAATCATGAAATGGGCAGAAGATATGAACAGACACTTCTCTAATGAAGACATACAAATGGCTAACAGACACATGAAAAAATGTTCAAAATCATTAGCCATCAGGGAAATTCAAATCAAAACCACATTGAGATGCCACCTTATGCAGTTAGAATGGCAAAATTTGACAAGGCAGTAAACAACAAATGTTGGAGAGGATGCGGTGGAAGGGGATCCCTCTTACATTGTTGGTTGTAATGCAAGTTGGTACGGCCACTTTGGAAAACAGTGTGGAGGTCCCTTAAAACATTAAAAATTGAGCTACCCTATGATCCAGCAATTGCACTACTGGGTATTTACCCCAGGGATACAGACGTAGTGAAGTGAAGGGCCTTATGCACCCAAATGTTCATAGCAGCATTGTCCACAATAGCTAAATCATGGAAGGAGTCGAGATGCCCTTCAACAGACGAGTGGATTAAGAAGATGTGGTCCATATATTCAATGGAATATTACTCAGCCATTAAAAAGAATGATTTCTCAACATTTGCTGCAACATGGATGGGAGTCGAGGAGATAATGCTAAGTGAAATAAGTCAAGCAGAGACAGACAATTATCATATGGTTTCACTCATTTATGGAACATAAGAAGTAGGAAGATCAGTAGCAGAAGAAAGGGAAGAAGAAAGGGGGGGGGTAAACAGAAGGGGGAATGAACCACGAGAGACTATGGACTCTGGGAAACAAATGAGGGCTTCGGCGGGGGGGGGGAATGGGATAGGCTGGTGATAGGTATTAAGGAGGGCACATATTGCATGGTGCACTGGGTGTTATATGCAAGTAATGAATCATGGAAATTTACATCAAAAACTAGGGATGTACTGTATGTTGACTAACATAATAAAAAATATTATTATTTAAAAAAACTAAATTCAATCGTAAAAAAAAAAAGAAAAAAGAAAATTCCAATGGCCCTTTTTTGAAGATATGGAAAAGCTGAGCCTCAAAACCCTACACAATGTCAAGGGTCCCCAAGAGCCAAAACAATCCTGAAAAATAACAAAGTCAGAAGCCTTACACTTTCCAATCTCAAAACCTACAACAAAGCTTCAGAATTAAAACAGTATGGAACTAGCATAAGAATAGAAATATAGACCTGTGGAATATAACTGAGTATCCAGAAATAAACCTACATATCTATGGTCACTTCATTTTTATGACTAGTGCCAAGACCATTCAATGGGGCAAGAACAGTCTATTCAAAAAGTGATGCTAGAACAACTGAATATTCATATGGAAAATGATGAATTTGGACCCTTACAGCATATGATCCACAAAAATTAACTCAAAATGGAGCTGTGGGGCACCTGGATGGCATAGTCGGTTAAGCATCTGACTCTTGGTTTCAGTTCAGGTCCAGATCTCAGGGTTGTAGGATCAAGCCCTGTGTGGGCTCTGTGCTCAGCACAGAGTCTGCTTGAGATTCTCTCTCCCTCTGCCCCTCCCACTTGTGCCCTGTCTGTCTCTCTCTCAAATAAATAAATAAATCCTAAAAAAATAAATCTGTTACCCAAATATGAGAAGAAATCATAAGGATAAATATTCATGACCTTGGATTCGTCAATGGTTTCTTAGATATAATATGAAAAGCACAAGCTTCTAAAGAAAAACAAATAAATTGGAATTCATCAAAATTAAAAACTTTTGTGCATCAGAAGACATTATCAAGACAATGAAATGACAACTCACAGTTGGGAGAAAATATTTGCAAGTCATGTATTTGATAAAGGTCCAGTATCCAGAATAAGTAAAATTCATAGCTCAAAAGCAAATTAACTAACCCAATTAAAAATGGGCAAAATGTTTAAACATACATTTCTTCAAATAAATATAAAAATGGCCAACAAGCATATTAAACGATGATCAACATCAGTAATCATTAGGGAAATGCAAATGAAAACCACAATGAGGTATCACTTCACACAAACTAGAATGCCTATACTAATAATTTTTTAAAAAACAATGGAATTTAGTAAGTATTGGTGAGAATGTGGAGAAACTGGAACTTCTGTACATTGCTTCTGTGAGTGTAAAATGGTACAGTCACTGTGGAAACCAGTGTGGCCATTCCTTAGTAAGTTAAACACAGAATTACCATATGACCTCAATATATCTGAGGTATTAAAATTTGATGGGAGGGGTGGGCAACCGGGAAAAGCTATTGCCTAAAAAGCCTTCTTATAAGGCTGATAAATACCAGGTATTATAATTTCAAAATGTCTTTTTAATTGGACTAGTAAATGGTGAGTAGTGATATCTCAAAATTTCATGTATTTACTGGCCATTATTATATTTTTGAATGAGTGATATGGCTTTTAAAATCCCTTATAAAGTTTTTGGAGGTAGTAGTGTTTACTGATTTACAAGAGCTTTTATATACTACATTAGATGTATTAACAGTTTGATGTACATAGTCAGATGGGCACTTTTTTTATGCAGCAAAATATTTTAATTAATCCCTTTTATATTCCTCCCTTTTGTTGTCATATGTAGGAAATCCTTTACCATGCCCATAATTCATAATTTTTAAAACATATATTAACATATACCCTCTGTTACAGTATCACAGAATAGTTTCATTGCCCTAAAATGCTTCTGTGCTCTGCCTATTAATCCCTTCCTCCCCCTTATCCCATGGTAATTTAAAACAACTATGAGATTCAACTGCCTACCTATTAGGAATGGCCACAATTAAGAACACTGGCAAAACTCCATGCCCCTAATCCATTCCTCCCCCTTATCCCACTGATCTTTTTACTGTCTCTATAGTTTTGCCTTTTCTAGAATGTCATATAGTTGGAATCATTTATGTAGTTTTTCAGATTGACTTCTTTCACTTTGTAACATGCACTTAAGTTCCCTCCATGTCTTTTCATCTCTTGATAGATTTCTTTTTAGTGCTGATAATTTCCCATTGTCTGAATTTATCAAAGTTTATCTATTCACCTGCTGAAGGATATCTTGGTTGCTTCAAAGTTTTGGCACTTATGAATGAAGCTGTATAAATTATCTTGTGTAGGTTTTTGTGTGGGCACACGTTTCACCTCCTTTGGGTAGATACTAATTAGTATGATTGCTAGATCTTGTGGTAAGAGTATGTTGTTTACTTTTGTAAGAAACTGCCAAAGTGCCTTTCAAAGTGCCTGTACCATTCTGCATCCCCTTAATAATGAATGAGAGTTCCTGTTGCTCCACATCCTTGTCAGCATTTGGTTTTGTCAGTGTTCTTAATTGTGGCCATTCCTAATAGGTAGGCAATGGAATCTCATAGCTCTTTTAAATTGTATTTCCTTTATGATACATAATGTTGAGCATTGTGTCATATATACACACACACACACACACACACATATTTGGTGAGGTGTCTCTTAAGGTCCTTGGCCCATTTTTAAATTTGGTTGTTTGTTATCTAATTGTTGAGCTTTTAGATTTATTTGTATATTTTGGTTATCAGTCCTTTATCAGATATGCCTTTGAAAGTATTTTCATTCAGTTGATGGCTCATCTTCTCATTCTCTTGACAGTGTCTTTCGTAGAGCAGAATTTTTAAGTTTAACAAAGTCCAGCTTATCAATTATTTCTTTCATAGACTGTGTTTTTGGTGTTGTATCTAAAAAGTCATCACCAAACCTATGATCATCTAGATGTCCTCTTAGGTCAGCTTCTAGGAGTTTTACAGTTTTGCATTTTACATTTAGCTCTGTGATCCACTTTGAGTTGATTTTTGTGAAGGATGTAATGTCTGTGTGTAAATTCAGTTTTTTTGCATATGGATGCCAGTTATTCCAGCACCATTTATTGAGGAGACCAACGTGTCTCCATTTTATTGCCTTTACTCCTTTGTCAAAGATCAGTTCACTATTTTTTTAGAGATGGAGTGGGGAGGGGCAGAGAGAGAATCCCAAGCAGGATCCACGCCCAGTGCGGAGCCTGATGTAGGGCTCAAGCTCACACCCCTGAGATCATGACCTGAACTGAAATCAAGAGTCGGATAGCCAATGTACTAAGCCATCTAGGTGCCCCAAAGATCAGTTCACTATTTTTATGTGGGTCTATTTCTAGGCTCTCTATTCTGTTCCATTGATCTATTTGTCATTCTTTCACCACTATCACACTGCCTGCATTACTGTAGCTTTATACTAAGTCTTTTTTAAACAATATTTACTATATTTGTTCATTTTAATTTACATCAAATTCTTGTCTTTATTTTTTTATAATTTTTATTTTGTTATACTGTTTTAAGACCAAACAGTGAAAATCCTCCAATATTGTTCTCCTTCAATATGGTGTTGTATATTCTGTGTCTTTTCCCTTTCCATATAAACTTTAGAATCAGTGTGTCAATGTCTACAACTTACGTTGTTGGAATTTTGATTGGGATTTCATTGAATCTATAGATAAAATTGGGAAGAACTGACATTTTGACAATATTGAGTCTTCCTATCCATGAACATGGAACACCTCTCCATTTATTTAGCTCTTCTTTGAATTTTTTCATCAGAGCTTTGTAATTTTCCTCATATGGACCTTATACATATTTTCTTAGATTTTACACAAGTATTTCATTTTGGAGGGGGGGCAAGTGTAAATGGTATTGTGTTTTTAACTTCAAATTCCACTTGTTCATCACCGGTATACAAGAAAGCAATGGGCTTTTTATATTAACTTTGTATTCTGCAACTTTGCTATAATCACTTAGTTCCAGAGGTTGTGAGTGTGAGTGTGTGTGTGTGTGTGTGCGATTTTTTTCAGATTTTCTACATAGGCAATGACGTCATCTATGAACAGTTTTATTATTGCTTTCTGTTTTAAATCCATATCCCATTTATTTCCTTATCTTCTATTACCACATTAACAAGGACTTCCAATATAATGCTAAAAAGTAATAGTGAGAGGAGACATCTTTGCCTTGTCCCTGAGTGGGAAAGTTCTGGTTTCTCACCACTATGTATGATGCTAGCTGTAGGCTTTTTGCAGATTTTCTTTATCAAGTTGAGAAGTTTCTCTCTTCTTAGTTTGAAAGTTTTTATCAAAAATGGGCATTACTTTTTTTACCAAACGCTTTTTCTCTATCTATTGGTATGATCATGTGGTGTTTCCTTTTTAGCCTATTGATGTGATGGACTACATTAACTGATTTTTGAATACTGAACCAGCCCTTCATATCTGAGTAAAATCCCACTTGGTCGTGGTATATAACTTTTTTTTTTAATTTTTTTTTAAGATTTTATTTATTTATTTGACAGAGATAGAGACAGCCAGCGAGAGAGGGAACACAAGCAGGGGGAGTGGGAGAGGAAGAAGCAGGCTCATAGCGGAGGAGCCCAACGTGGGGCTCGATCCCACAACACCGGGATCACGCCCTGAGCCGAAGGCAGATGCTTAACCGCTGTGCCACCCAGGCGCCCCTTGGTATATAACTTTTTGTACACAGATCATGGTTTCCCTTTGTAATAAAGGGGAAAGAGTTTTTTTTTAAAGTTAGTCTATCTGATTTTTCTAGGTGTATGCTTTGGCTGGGAACCTGAGCTTATTTCCTTTAAATAGTTAATCCATTGTCACAATATGTCTAGGATATTTTATTCCATTCTCTCATTCAAAATGTTACCTATATGGTCAATCAATCTTCAACAAAGCAGGAAAGAATATTCAATGGAAAAAAAAAGTCTCTTCAACAAATGGTGTTGGGAAAACTGGACAGCAACATGCAAAAAGGATGAAACTGGACCACTTTCTTACAGCATACACAAAAATAAATTCAAAATGGATTAAAGACCTAAATGTGAGACAGGAAACAATCAAAATCCTAGAGGAAAACACAGGCAGCAACCTCTTTGACATCAGGCACAGCAACTTCTTACTAGATATGTCTCCTAAGGCAAGGAAAACAAAAGCAAAAATAAACTATTGGGACTTCATCAAAATAAAAAGCTTCTGCACAGAGAAGGAAACAATCAACAAAACTAAAAGACAACCTTTGGAATGGGTAAAGATACTTGCAAATGACATATCTGATAAAGGGTTAGTATCCAAAATATATAAAGAATTTATAAATCTCAACACCCAAAAAACACAAAATTTGGTTAAAAAATGGGTAGAAGACATGAATGGACATTTTGCCAAAGAAGACCTACAGATGGCTAACAGAAACATGAAAAGATACTCAACATCACTTATCATCAGGGAAATACAAATCCAAACTACAATTAGATATCACCTCACACCAGTCAGAATGGCTAAGATTAACAAAACAGGAAACAACAGATGTTGGCAAGGATGTGGAGAAAGGGGAATGCTCTTACACCGTTTGTGGGAATGTAAACTGGTGCAGCTACTCTATAAAACAGTATGGAGGTTCCTCAAAAAGTTAAAAATAGAGCTACCCTATGACCCAGCAATTGCACTACTAGGTATTTACCTAAAGGATACAAAAATAAGATATGAAGGGGCACATGCACCCCAACGTTTATAGCAGCATTATGAACAATAGCCAAACTATGAAAAGAGCCCAAATGTCCATCAACAGATGAATAGATAAAAAAAAACACATGGTATATATATACAATGTAATATTACTCAGCCAAAAAAAGAATGAAATCTTGCCATTTACAATGACATGGAAGGAACTAGAGAATATTATGCCAAGTGGAATAAGTCAGTCAGTGAAAGACAAATATCATATGATTTCACTCATATGTGAAATTTAAGAAACAAAACTGATGAACATAGGGGGAGGCAAACCAGGAAACAGACTCTTAACTATAGTGAACAAATTGAGGGTTACTGGAGGGGAGGTGGGTGGCAGAGTGGGTTAAAAATGTGATGGGTATTAAGGAGGGCATTTGTGATGAGCACTGGGTGTTGTATGTAAGTGATGAATCACTAAATTCTACACCTGAAACTAATATTACACAGTATGTTAACTAATTGGAATTTAAATAAAAGCTTGAATAAAAATTAAAAAGAAAAGAAAATGTTACCTTTATTTGCTGTTTCTGCAATGAGCCTGTATTTTCATGACTTCTGTATTTAAATTCTTTACTTTATTCCATATATTGGTAACAAGCTTTCTAATTAATAAAATCAGAGCCAGTGGACTTCTAAATGGAGTTACTTGTTTTCTTTCTTCTGAAGGAATCAGATTTTTGTTCAAATAACCCATAATGAAATATTCCATGGCAAGCTCCTAATACAATACATACATGGGCTGTTTCTCCATAGGTGGCAAGTTATGTTACCAGTCTGCAAAGACAGCTTTCATCAAAATGGTAATTTACTCATGGCTATTTTCATCAAGAAATTTTTGCTACAAAAATAATGTGTGCTTTCATACAGTCCATTCAAGTTTTGGCACAAATTCCATTGTTTTCCCATTTCAGATTGGCACTTTGGGTAGCATCATTCAAGAATTATCATATAAGAATGACAGCAAGATGGAGGAACAGGTGGACCCCAGATTCAGTCCTCGCAAAGAAAGACTAACTAGCAACTATCCAGAGACAAGACACTTCTGGATATTCCAGAATCTGGGGGTGAGGCTGAAGTATTCTCATGGACCACAAAAACTGGGAAAGGTTCAGAGGAGCAGTTACACTTTCACTACATTGCCTCTCCTCCAGGCCAGCAGAGTACTCTGAGAGGGTTCCCTTGGGTGTATGGTTATTCCAGTGGGAAAAGGAGAGCTCGAGGTGGACATCCAACTTCCAAGCACTCTTGGATGATTTCTGGGAGTCTCAATTCAGTCTTACTTCACAGGGATCACTGAGGAAACCAGTGAAGCCTGACCACAGGGAATCTGCTAGAGAGGAAAAGGGGGTGAGGCTCACAGCAACCAGTGTGTGGATCATGGCAGACTGTTTTCCTATTGACAATGGCTCCCATGCAGAGAGCCCAGCCATCTACAGAACCAAGCCAGTGGACCCAAGTGGCCAGGGAGCTCGGTTGGCAGTCTACCTGGTTTGGGTCTTCGGCCAACAGGCTTTCCCATGGGATCCATCTTATGACTTTTCCTGGAGAGGGTGGCAAGCCAGCAACCCTGCCCAACTGCTGATCACAGGCTCCAGCCCTGCTCAAACAGGGAGCCTGGCTAAAGATCGGAGGCAACTGTGGAGCCCATCCTATGGCACACTCAGGGAAATAAGTCAGCAGCCCCGCCCAAATGTGGAGCATAGCCTCCAGCCTCTCCTGAACTGGGAGCCCAAACAGCAATTCCAGGCAACCTCAGAGCACAGTCCACAATTCCAAACATGCAGGAAGCGAAGCCAACATCCTTGTCTCATTGCAAATAAAACACATACAAATCAAGCAAACAAACAAATAAATAGCATAGCATAGCATCTGGCCCCTCTTGACAAAAAAGCCCAAACTATGATGCCATAAAACCATGGAACACAGTCTAAGGCCTCACCCAGGCTGAAAGCCAAGGCTACTTCCCTGCTAAATTGTTAGGTGGAGCCTCCACCTCTGCCCAATCAGGAAGTCTGGCCAGAGGTCCTGGGCAACTGTGGACCACATCCTTCAGCCCTGCTTGGGCAAGAAGTCAAGCAAATAACTCTGCTCAACTGCAGAGAATATGCCTCCCCATCCTGATGAGGGAACCTCAATACAACCTTGGGCAGCCTCAGTGTTCAGACTATAGCAGTACCTCAGCAGGTAGTGCACTAGCAGCCCCACCTAACTGTGAAGCAAAGCTTGCAGCTTCACCCAACCATGATGCCTGGGTAGTAACCCTGCTCAGCCATGATGGCCAGCCTATGGCACTGCCCAATTGGTTAACACAGCCTGCTGCCTCACCCAGATAAGGAGCCTAACCACCAATTCTTCCCAATCACAAAGTATAGATTGTGGCCTTACCTGACTAGGGAGAACACAAAGAAACCTCACCCAACCTCAGATCACATCCTACAGTCTCATTCAACTACAAAGTATAGCTGGTGGCTACACTAGACTAGGGGTCCTAGGTAGCTACCTAACCCAACAGCAGAGCATAGCCAGCAGCCTGCCCAATTGGAAAGCCTACCCAATGGCTCTAGCCAACTACAAGGCAAAGCCTGAAGCTCTTCCTGATTGCAAAGCACAATCTGAAACCTGCTCTAATCATGAAGGCCAAAGCCCAGGCTCTGGGCCCACCTGACCATGCTACCAGGCATGCCAAACCAAGGAGCCCTGACAGCAGCCCTGTGTGAACACTGAGCCCAGTAAGCAGGCTCAACTGACCATGGAGCACAGCCACTGGCCACCATTCCACCAACTTCAGAGCATGGGAAATTAACTAGTCCAACTAGAGACCCTGATAGCAAGCCCTGTCTGCTCATGAAAACTATACACGATATAGCCAGAACCCTCAAATAGACTGACTGACAAACATCTTCCCTGGCTACACTGAATCTGTAAAGGGTAGAAGAGGAGACTACTTCTTCAATTACACAGATACCAACATAAGGATAAAAGAATCACGAAGAATGAGGTAAACATGATAACACCAAAGGAAATGAATAATCCTCCAACAACTGAGCCCAAAGAAGTGGAGATTTAAAAACTGACAGACAAATAATTCAGAATAATTCTCTTAAAGAAGTTCAGTGAACTACAAGAGAACACAAATGGACAACTAAACAAAATTAGGAAAACAACACATGAAAAAATTAGAAATTCAAGAAAGAAATAGAAACCATTAAAAAAATCAAACAGAAATCCTGTAGCTGAAGAATACAATTACTTAATCGAAGAATTCAATACAGAGCATCAACAATAGACTTGACCGAGCAGAAGAATTAACGAACTCTAAGACTTGCCATTTGAAATTATCCAGTCAGAGGAGAAAAAAAAAAGTGAAGAAAGCATATAGGACTTAAGGAACACCTTGAAGTGAAACAATATACCTGGGATTATGGGAATCCCAAAAGGAGAGGAGAAAGGGACATAAAGTTTATTTGTAAATAAACTTATGAATAAAATAATGGCTGAAAACTTCCCAAACTTGTGTAGAGAAATGGACACCCAGATTCATGAGGCCCCAAATTACATAGGATGAACATGAAAAGGGGTGCATCAAGACACATTATAATTAAATTGTCAGAAGTTAAAGACAAAGAATTTTGAAAGCAAGAAGAGAAAAGCAACTCATTACATACATTAGACCCATAAAGCTATCTGATTTTGCCACAAAAACCTTGCAGGCCAAGATAGAATAGAAAGAGATATTCAGTTTGTTTCCCAGAGTCCATAGTGAATTGAATATCTCCTTCTATTCTATCTTGGCCTGCAAGGTTTCGGGGGGGGGGGGATTGGCCTAGGCCGGTGATGGGTATTGAGGACACGTATTGCATGCAGCACTGGGTGTTATACACAAACAATGAATCATGGAACACTACATCAAAAACTAATGATGTAGTGTATGGTGAATAACATAACATAATAAAAAATTAAAAAGAGAGAGATTCGAAATATTGGAGGAAAAAAATTCAAACAAGATACTATACCCAGCAAATCTGTCCTTCAGTTATGAAGGAGAAATAAAGGCTTTCCCAAACAAACAAAATATGAGGGAGTTTGTCAGCACTAGACCAGCCTTACAAGAAATGCTAAAGGGGATTTGTCAAGCTGAAAAGACAGGACACCAAGTAACAATGTAAAAAGAAGGGGTGCCAGGCTGGCTCACTTGGTAGAGCATGCAACTCTTGATCTCAGGGTTGTGAGTTCAAGCCCCTTGTTAGGCATCTAGCTTACTCAAAAAAAAAATAAATTAACAAAATAAAAATAAATTAAAAACACAATGTAAAAATATACGAATGAGGAAAACCCATTGCTGAAGGTAGGTAAAGAGTCAAAGTCAGATTCTCTAATGTGATGGTGGTGTGTAAAACACTTTCAACTTTCGTTTGATTAAAAGTCAAACTTATATATAAGACAACATGAGCTACAACAAGGTAGAAAAACAATGAACAAAATGGCAAAAGTCAGTCCTTAGCAATACCATTTTAAACATAAATGGACTGAATTCTCCAATCAAAAGACATACAGTGGATGAATGGATTAAAAAAAAATAAGATGCAGTGATATGCCATCTATGAGCAACTCACTTTAGCTTTGAGAACATACATACACCAATACAGATGGAAAAGATATTCCAAACAACTGGTAAACAAAAAGAACAGGGGTGCTATATATGTACAGGTTTCCCCTGCTGTGTGAAAGTAGAGAATTCCTATGAAACCTTTTGCAAGCTGAAATGGCACAAAGCAAAGAGTATCTCCTGCTTTCTAAAAGTTTGCATCATGCCACTTTACTTCTTTTTTTTAAAAAAAAGATTTTATTATTTGAGAGAGAGAGAGCACAAGTGGGGGGAGGGGCAGAGGGAGAGGGAGAAACAGACTCCCCATTGAGCAGGTAACCCGATGTGGGGCTGGATCCCAGGACCCCAGGATCATGACCTGAGCCAAAGGCAGATGCTTAACTGACTGAGCCACCCAAGCACCCCCACTTTGCTATTTTTTAATTTTTAATTTTAATTCCTGTAAACATACAATGCTATAGTAGTTTCAGGTATACAATATAGTGATTCAACAATTCTATACATTACTCAGTGCCATCATCATAAGTGTACTCTTTAATCCCCATCACCTGTTTCACCCATCCGCCCACCCACCTACCTTCTGGTAACCATAAGTTTGTTCTGTATAGTTAAGAGTCTCTTTCTTGACAAATACTGTATGATTGGTTTGTCTCTCTTCCTTTGCTCATCTGTTTTGTTTCTTAAATTTCACACATGAATGAAATCATATGGTATTTGTCTGTTCTGACTTATTTTGCTTAGCATTTTACTCTCCAGTTCCATCCATGTTGTTGCAAATGGCAAGATTTCATTTTTTATGGTTGAATAATATTCCATTGTATGTAGATGTGTGTATGTATATATATGTGTGTGTGTGTGTGTACATATATATGTATATATGTGGATATATATGTGGATATATATATATATATATATATATATATATATATATATATATACAT
>NW_024423319.1:45318746-45357302 GCF_017311325.1 Ursus maritimus
ATATATATATATATATATATATATATATATATATATATATACACATCTTCATTATCCATTTATCTATCGATGAAGACTTGAGCAACTTCCATACTTTGGCTATTGTAAATAATGCAGGTATAAACATAGGAGTGCAGGGCCCCTGGGTGGTTCAGTTAGTTAAGCATCTGACTCTTGGTTTCAGCTCAGGTCATGATCTCAGGGTCCCGAAATCGAACCCCACGTCCAGCTCCACACAATGTGGAGTCTGCCTGTCCCTCTCCCTCTGCTCCTCCTCCTGCTCTCTCTCTCTCTCTCTGGAATAAATAAATAAAATCTTTAAATAAAATAAAAATAAGGGTGCATGTATCACTTCGAATTAGTGTTTCTATATTTGGGGGGTAATTATTCCATAGTGCAATTACTGGATCAGAGGGAGGTTCTATTTTTAACTTTTTGGGGAACCTCCATACTGTTTTCCACAATGTCTGCACCAGTGTGCATTCCCACCAACAGTGCAAGAGGGTTCCTTTTTCTCCACATCCTCACCAACACCTGTTGTTTCTTGTGCTCTTAATTTTAACCATTCTACCTGGTGTGAGGTGATATTTCATCGTAGTTTTGATTTGCATTTCTCTGATGATGAGTGATGTTGAGCATTTTTTCATGTGTCTGTTGGCCATCTGGATGTCTTCTTTGCAGAAATGTCTGTTCATGTTTTCTGCCCCTTTTCAAATTGGATTATTTGTTTTTTGGTTGTTAAATTGTATAAATTCTTTATATATTTTGGATACTAACCCTTTATTGGATATGTTATTTGCCAATAACTTCTCCCATTCAGTAGGTTGCCCTTTTAGTTTTGTTGATTTTCCTTCACTGTACAGAAGCTTTTTTATTTCTATGTAGTCCCAATAATTTATTTTTACTTTTACTTCACTTCACTCAGGAGACATAGCTAGAAAAAATGTTGCTACAGCCAATGTCAGAGGAATTATTGCTTGAGCTCTCTTCCAAGACTGTAATGGTTCCCTATCTCACATTTAGGTCTATCATCCATTTTGAGTTTATATTGAGTTTATATCTGTGTATGATGTAAGAAAGTTGTCCAATTTCATTCTTTTGTCTGTTGCTGTCCATTTTTCCCAACACAATTTGTTTAAAGAGACTGTTTTTTTTCCCATTGCATATTCTTTCCTCCTTTGTCAAAGATTAATTGAGTATATAATTGTGGGTTATTTCTGTGTTTTCTAGTCTGTTCCACTGATCTATGTGTCTATTTTTGTGCTAGTCATTTTGCTTTTATGAAAGAACTACATTAGTACCTATTTTCACTAATGGAAAGAAATCTGAAGAGGATTTTCACTTTTATGAAAAAATCTGTTACTTTACTAATGTAGGTTTTTTTTATTAGTGAAGTGGCATAACACCAACTTCTGGACAGCAGGAGATGCCTGTATAAGACAAAATAAGCTTTAAGTTAAACGTGGTCACAAGAGATGAATATAATCATTATATAATGATAAAGTGGTCAGTTAATAAAGAAGATGTAACAGTTGTAAATATTTATGCACCTAACATTGGAGCACCTAAATACGTAAAGCAAATGCTAACAGAACTCAAAGGAGAAGCAACACAATAATAGTAGATGACATTAATACCGCACTCTTAATTATGGATATATTATTCAAATAAAAAATCAATAAGGAAAAAGCAGATTTGACAGCACTATAAGACAAAATGTGACTAAAAGTCATATAAAGAGCATTCTATTCAACAGCAGCAAAATACACATTCTTCACAAGTGGACATGGAACATTCTCCAGAATTGATCATATGTTAGACTACAAAAGAAGTCTTAACAAATCCAAAATGATTGAAATTATACCAATAGTCTTTCTCTACAACAATGGCGTGAAACTAGAAATCAATAAAAGAAGGATAATTGGAAAATTCACAAATACATGGGCATTAAACACATTTCTGAATAACCAATGAATCAAAGAATAAATCAAAAAAGAAATTTAAAAACTTTGACATCAATGAAAACAGAAGCAAAACATACCAAAATTTATAGGATGCAACAAACGTATCTCTAAAAGTAGGGTTTATAGCTTAAAATGCCTATTTTAAGAAAAAAAAAGATCTCAAATAAACAACCTAGCATATCTCACAGAACTAGAAAAAGAAGAACAAACTAAGTCCAAATTAGCTGAAAGAAGTAAATAATAAAACAATTAAGCAGAAATATACAAAGTGAGGGGCGCCTGGGTGGCACAGCGGTTAAGCGTCTGCCTTCAGCTCAGGGAGTGATCCCGGTGTTGTGGGATCGAGCCCCACATCAGGCTCCTCTGCTATGAGCCTGCTTCTTCCTCTCCCACTCCCCCTGCTTGTGTTCCCTCTCTCACTGGCTGACTCTGTCTCTGTCAAATAAATAAATAAAAAATCTTTAAAAAAAATAAAAAAGAAATATACAAAATGAGGAAAAGGAAAACAATAGAAAATATCAACAAGACTAAGAATTGAGTTTTTTGAAGGATGAACAAAAATGACAAATCTTTGGCTACACTACCCAAGAAAAAAAGAGAGTATACTCAATAAATAAAAGTATAAGTGAAAGAAAAGACATTACAAGTGATACCACAGAAATACAAAGGGCCCATAAGAGATCACTATGAACAATTATAAGCCAACAAACTAGGTGACTTAGAAACGTATAATTCCTATAAGCATATAATTGACCAAGATTGAATCATGAAGAAACAGAACACCTGAACAAACCAATAATGGGTAAGGAGACTGAATCAGTAAGCAAACATCTCTCAACCAAGGAGAGCCCAGTACCAGATGAATTCACTGGTGAATTTACCAAACGTTTAAGGAAGAATTAATGCCACCCCTCAAAAACTTGGGGAAGGGAACACTCCCAAGCTCATTTTATGAGGCCAGCATCACCTTCATACCAAAGCCAGAGAAGGACACTACAAGAATATAAAATTACAGGCCAATATCTCTGATGAATATACATGCAAATATTCTCAACAAAATACTAGCAAATTGAATTCAACAGCACATCTAAAAACTTATACACTACGATCAAGTGGGATTTAACCCTGAGGTGAAAGGATGGTATGCCATATGCAAATCAATAATGAGATACACCACCTTAAAAGAATGAAGGATAAAAATCACATAATTTCAGTAGATGAAGAAAAAAAAACTGAAAAAAATCAACAGCTTTTCATGATAAACTATCAAGGAACTGGGTACAGTAAGGGCCATATGTAAGTAGCTCAAAATGGCGAAAAACTGAAAACTTTCCCTCTAGAATCAGAGTAAGACAAGGGTGCCCACTTTCACTAGTCCTAGTCAACAAAGCACTGCAAATCCCAATCAGAGAAAATAGGCAAGAAAAAGAAATAAAAGGTATCCATAAAAAATCCTCAACAAAATATTCGGAGACCACATTTACCATCACGTTAAAAGGATCATTCTCTGGAGCACCTTGGTGGCTCAGTCGGTTAAGCATCTGACTCTTGATTTTGGCTCAGGTCATGATCTCGGGGTCGTGAGATTGAGCCCCACATCAGGGTCCATGCTGGGTGTGGAGCCTGCTTGGGATTCTCTCTCTCCCTCTGCTATTCCCCCATTGCATTCATGTTCTATCTCTCTCTCTCAAAAAAAAAAAAAAAAAGGATCATTCACCACAACCGAGTGGGATTTATTCTGGGGATGCAAGGTTGAATCAATATTTGCAAATCAATGTGATACACCACATTAAAAAAGAAGAATAAAAATCATATGATCATCCCAACAGATGCAGAAAAAAGCATTTCACAAAATTCAACATCCATTCATGATAAAAACTCTCAACAAACTGGCTTTAGAGGGAACATACCTCAATGTAATAAAGGCCATATATGACAGGCCTACAGCTAACATCATACTCAATGATGAAAAACTGAGGGCTTTTCCTCTAACACCAGGTAACAAGACAAGGATGTGCACCTTCACCACTTTAAATCAACATAGTACTGAAAATACTAGCCACAGCAAGCACAATTGAAAAAGAAATAAAAGGTGTCTAAATTGGTAAAGAGGAAATAAAACTGTCACTATTTGCAGATGACATGATATTATACGTGGAAAACTCTAAAGACTCCACCAAAAACACTATTAGAATTAATAAATGAATTCAATAAAGTCATAGGATACAAAATTAATACATACAAAATGGTTGTATTTCTATACACTAATAACAAAGTATCAGAAAGAGAAATTAAGAAAACAATTCCATTTACAACTTCACCAAAAAAATAAAATAAAATACCTAGGAATAAACTTAACCAGGAAGGTGAAAGACTTATACTCTGAAAACAGTAAAATACTGATGTAAGAAATTAAAGATGGCACAAACAAATGCAAAATTATCCGTGCTCATGGACTGGAAGAATTACTATTGTTAAAATGTCTATACTACCCAAAGCAATCTTTATTTCTTTTTCATAGTTTGTTGTTAGTATATAGAAACACAACTGATTTTTCAGCATTGATTGTATATTCTAAAACTTTACTGAATTTATTCCAATAGTTTTTGGTTGAGTCTTTATGACATTTTTATTTACAATAGCCAAGATATGGAAGCAACCTAAGTATCCATCAATAGATGAATGGATAAAGATAATGTAGTATATATATACAATGGAATACTACTCAGCCATAAAAAATGAGATCTTGACATTTGCAACAACATGGACGGACCTACATGATATTATGCTAAGTATAGTAAGTCAGACAAAGACAAATGCCATATGACTTGCTTATATATGGAATCCAAAAATGAATGAATAAACAAACAAAAAGCAGAAACAGACCCATAAATACAAACTGATGGTTGCCAGAGGGGAAGGGGGAAATAGGCAAAGCAGAGTGTGAGGTACAGGCTTACAGTTGTGGAATGAATAAGTCACAAGGATAAAATGTACAGAATAGGAAATATGGTCAATGGTATTGTAATAGCTCTGTATGGTGACAAATGGTAGCTGTACTTGTGAGCATAGCATAACATATACAGGGGTTGAATCATTATGTTGTACACCTGAAACTAATGTTAAGTAACACTGTGTGTCAATTTAAAAAAAAGAAAGAAAAGGTATCCCAATTGAAAGGAATAAGTACAATTATCTGTGTTTGCACATAAAATAAGCTTATATTTAACAAATCCTGGGGCGCATGGGTGGCTCAGTCAGTTAAGCATCCAACTCTTGATCTCAGCTCAGGTCTTGATCTCAGAGTTGTGAGTTTAGGCCCCAGCATGGAGCCTACTTAGAAAAAATAAAATAAAAATATCCTGAAGACTCAACCAAAAACTGTTGGAAAAAAATTCAGTAAAGTTTTAGAATATACAATCAACACTGAAAAATTAGTTGTGTTTCTATATACTAACAATTAACTATCTGAAAAAGAAATAAAGAAAACAATCCCAAATTACAATAGCATCGATAACAATAAAATACTTAAGGATAAATTTCAGGAGGTCAAAGATCCGTACACTGAAAACTAGAAGATATTGATAAGACATTGATAAGAGAAATTGGAGAAGAAACAAATAGAAAAATGTTCTGTGTTCATTGATCAGAATAATTAGTATTGTTAAATGTCAATACTACCCAAAGTGATCTATAGATTAAATGTAATCCCTATCAAAATTCCATTGGAATTTTAACAGAAATAGAAAAAAAATCCTAAAATTTGTGTGAAACCACAGATGACTTCACATAGCCAAAGCAATCTTGAGAAAGAAGAACAAAGCTGGAGACGTCACACTTCCTCATTTCAAACTTCATTACAGAGATATATAATTCAAACACTAAGGTACTAGCATAAAATCATACAAATAGAAAAATGGAACGGAACTGAGAGCCCAGAAATAATCTCACAAATACATGGTAAACTAGTATTTGACAAGAGTGCCAACAATACTCAATGGAGAAAAGACATTCTCTTCAATAAACTGTGACAGGAAAACTGGATATTCACACGCAAACGAATGAAGGTTGACCCCTATCTTACACCAGTCACAAAAATTGACTCAAAATGGATTAAACACTTAAATGTCATACCTGATACTTCCTCCTAGAAGAAAAAAAAAAGGAAAAAAGCTCCTTGACGTTGGTCTTGGCAACTTTTTCTTTTTTTTTTTTTTTTAAAGATTTTATTTATTTATGTGACAGAGAGACAGCCAGCGAGAGAGGGAACACAGCAGGGGGAGTGGGAGAGGAAGAAGCAGGCTCATAGCAGAGGAGCCCGATGTGGGACTCGATCCCGGTACGCCGGGATCACGCCCTGAGCCGAAGGCAGACGCTTTAACGACTGCGCTACCCAGGCGCCCTTGGCAACTTTTTCTTGATATGATGTTGAAGTCACAAGGAAAAAAGCAAAAATAAACAAGTAGGACTACATCAAACTAAAAAGCTTCTGCACAGCAAAATAAATGATCAACAAAATGAAAAGGCAACTTACAGAATGGGAGAAAATATTTGCAAACCATATATCTGAAAAGGGGTTAATATCAAAAATATATAAGGAAATCATACAACTGAATAGTAATCATCATCATCATCATCATCATCATCATCATCTGATTTTAAAATGGCCAAAGGACCTGAACAGACTGTTTTCCTCAGAAGATACGCAAATGGCTAACAGGTCCTTGAAAAGATGCTCATCACTAATCATCAGGGAAATGCAAATCAAAACCAGTGAGATCTCACTTCACACCTGTTAGAATGGCTATTATCAAAAAGCAAGAGATATCACCTGTTGCCAAGAATCTGAAGAAAAGGAAACTCTTCTGTATTGTGGGTGGGAATGTAAACTGGAATGGCCACTATGGAAAACTGTGTGGAGGTTTTTCAAAAAATTAAAAATAGAACTACCATACGACCCAACAATCCAACTTCTGGGTATATATTCTAAGAAAATGAAATCACTATCTCGAAAAGATATCTGCACCCCCATGTTCCTTTGTAGTATTGTTCACAATAGCCAAGACATGGAAACTACCTAATTATGCACTGATGGATAAATGAATAAAGAAAATGTAACACATATCAAATGGAATATTATTCAACCATGAGAAAGAAAGAAATCTTGCCATTTGAGACAACATGGATGGACCTTGAGGGCATTATGCTAAGTGAAATAAATCAGAGAAAGACAAATACCATATGTTCTCACTTATACGCGGAATCTAAAAAAAGTCAAACTCATAGAGACAGAAAATAGACAAGTGGTTGCCAGATAGGTGGGAAAAATGGGGAGATGGAGTTCAAAGGGTAAAAACTTGCAGTTATAAGATGAGTTAGTCCTGGGTATCTAATGTACAGCCTGATGACTGGAGTCAACAATAGCGTATTGTAAACTGAAATTTGCTGAGAAAGTAGATCTTAAATATTCCTACCACACAAATACACACACACACACACACACACATGCACACTATAAGTACAGGCGGTGATGGGTGTTAACTAGCCTATTTGTGGTAATCATTTCACAATATATATGTATATCAAATAATCACATTGTACACCTTAAACTTGCACAATGTTTTTGTCAATTATATCGCAATAAAGATGGAAAAAAATTGAAAAATTTAAAACAAAAGTAATCTTTTCTTCCAACCTTATAACAAACATTTACACATTTAAATATATATGAAAAGTATTTACTTTTAAATTCAATTTAATTGAGCTTCTGATTTTGATTTTAATTTCCTATAGGTGTACATACAGTAAGAGAATACAATGGATAATATTATTTCATTTCCTTTGATGTTGCTATTTCCCTGTACAAATTAGTAAACCGACACTCTGGATTCTATATAAGCCTTGTGATTTTGTTAATTATGAACTCACCCTATATAAACAGATGCTATTTTTTTGTATGAGGAAATTCAGCTTCTGAGCTGGTATGGTTGAGGTACAGATATAGTGAATTCTTTAAAATGTCATCTAGGTAATGAGCACCATCATGAAAGTCTTCATGAAAGACAACGAGCTGGCTTTGGCAACACAGAGACATATTCTTTGACCTGGCCAATACACTTTCCATTTTGGAATTCCAAGAGTTTCAAAGGAGTTATATGAGAATTTCAGTACCTCTCAGCCCCAATCAATATAATACTATTACATTAAAGATAAGATAAAATGATAAAATTAACTGGAGAGTCTGATCACATATGTGAAGTATGGATACAACATTTCAGATAACCCACAATGCTTATTATAAACTGCAATATGCAATCCTGTATATTTCTAACACCAGAGAGCATTTACCTCAGAAATATAAACAAAACCAATTCCATACACTACAAAGGAGACATTAGAAATTGTTAGAGTAGGGGCAGATTATTTAATAAATGATACTGGTATTATGTGGAAAGGATCCATATCCATTTTCCTCTACAAAACACAAGCCGAAATTCATTCTAGATAAAGGAGTGTTTCATTCTCTTCATCCACCCATTCCTTTTAAAATATTTAAGATACCTAATTTTCCTGGAATTTGCTCATGTGTATCAGGGTCTAACTTTGTTTTTCCAAATGCCTTGGTAATTATTCTAACACCATTCACCAATGTGTAGAAGAGTTAACATAACAGACCTGAATTTGCTAGCCTTAGAAAGGCCTGCTTGCATGGTTGGCCCTTGGTAGGATTCTGATAATTTATTAGCCAGAAGGATAAAGAAAACAAAACGGAAGACCCAATTACTAACATTAGGAATGAGAGAGGAGACATCACTAAATAGTCTACAGATATCAAAAGGATAATAAGAAGTTGACTGACAAGGCTATAGCGAAACAGGCACTCTCATACATTGCTGGTGGGTGTAAAAATGTGTAATACCCCTTTAGAGGGATATTTGAGAATACCTAATAAAAATACACTGCACATACATATCATCCATCTCCACTTCAAGGAATCTATCCTGAAGATAGACCTCTGACCATACAAAAATACATTTGCATGAGGTTATCTGTCCACCATAAATTATAACAGCAAAATATTGGAAATAAATGTTCACATATAGTGACTGAACACATTATGGTAGTGACACAAGGGAGTGTTATTCAGCTGTAAGAAATGAGAAAGATCTCTATGTACCAACTGGCTTCAAGTCTGTAAAATATGCAAATAGATTAATGTGATTAGTAAAATTTATTTTTCATAACTATATTTTCCTAAAAACAACAACAACAACAACAACAACAACAACAAAGACCTCTGGTATCTTGTCGCTGTTTCACAGTTCTGGGCTCTGACCAAAAGGGATCAACACAAATAAGGCAGTGCCACAAAGGATCGCTGTAAATCACCAAGTCTAAAAGCTTTGGCCAGAAAACAAAAACAAGGGAAAGAGCTAACGTCTACAGAAGGGAACCTGTGAGACCATCCATAAACCAGTTTCTGTAGGTGGTTCCTAGAAAGACCTTTCTTTAAGGCTCAAGACTGAAAAAGGAGGGACCTCAGATAGCGAAGGCAGGGCAGTGACCCTTGTATCCTTATATGGGAGGGAGCTGTCTCCGGGGTACAATGGGACTAGGCCCTTTCAGAACCTCATATCCAGGGCAAACCCCCAGAACGCTGCTGCCTGGGATGAGATCCAGGGATCCTCTTGGGAGTTGAGAAGCTTGCTGTTTTACCGATGAGAAATCCTATGTGAAGGGCGCATTTAGGTTCCTTCCTCTTAAGTGTGTTGCCTCTCACACTCCTTAGAGCTGGCGGGATTGAGGTTAATGCCTCTTTTGCATCTTCAGGCAGCTGGGGCCTTGGAGTAAGTCAGTCTTGTTCCCCCCCACCCCAACCTACCCCCAATACTGAGTTCAGCCATCCCCACCATTTGAAAGACAGACAGCAAAGAGTGAGTGCCAACTAGCTGAGAGGACAAGAGCGGTAATGTAGGTCACAGATCCTACCAGTTTCCATCTCTGCCTTTTCAGAGAAAAGGCCACTGGTGTGCAGAAATTGTCCATTCACCGTTTCCTCTCTCGGGGGCCCCCTGAAGCCAACTCCCTCCGTGTGTCCACCTCCCACACCCACAGAGTCACACAGAGCTAGGAGGGGAGGCTGGGAGTGGGGGAGGGGTGTTCAGAAGGCAGGAGAGAACAGAGAGCAGGAGGGTCCGAGGCACTCCCTGCACCCGCACCTAGTCTCAGCCACCACCTCCCACGGATGCCATTTCCCGGCCGCGCACCCACCTCCTCCAACAGCAACCGCTGCTTCTCTCCACGTCTTCCTCCCTCAGGATGACCTCCTGCCTCTTGAGCTCCTGGGCAAAAGACTGACCCCGGCTAAGACGCTGGCAATAGGCTGAGGGGCTGCGCCCTCTACCAACGAATGCTGTATCTCTGATCCCCCGAGAAATTCGTTTCCAGGTTAGTGCAGCATGGAGAGACACCCACCCATCCACCACAACGTCCTACCACTCCTCGCGCGGCCGTCTGTCATTCGTCAAGCGTAGGTCCCTCCTGCCCCTTCTCCGCTTGGCACACGTCTGTGTTTGCCTGAGTGAGAGCGTGGTCACGTGAGCCACCACCCGCCTCACGTGACCACGCAGTCAGCCTGCCCGCCGCAGCCCTGCCGCACGGATGGCAGAATCTTCTGCGCCTGAGGTTGAGATGCTTGCTGGAAGAATCTGAAGCTCCCGTCCCTGCTGAAGACAGAGCTGAAGGAAGGCTGGATTTGGAGCCAGAGCTTCCGGCCCTAGCGCTAGACCTGGGCCCTGCTCTGTCAGGAGCACAGGGCTGGTGAGGAATACTCGATGAAGAGTTTGGAGACTGATTTTTATTATTCTGTACGATACTCGGGCGACATATTAAAATACACACACACACACACACACACACACTCTCTCTCTCTCTCTACCTTGAAAAATACTGATAAGCGAAACAAGCATTCGAACTCCAATGTCCACTACCAGGATGATCCCTGTTAATGCTTGCGGTTTGTAAAGGCAGGCAAAACTGCCACTGTGCCCTACTTCCATAAACCTTGAATACCAGAATGGGGTAGGAAAAAAAAAAACACTTTGTGTTCTCAGACAAGCAAAAAATAACAGGGTCACCATGTCTGTTTATTTTCCTGAAAAAAATAAAACTTTGTATATTTCCCCTTAACCTGCACTCCCCTTCATCCCCCTCACCCCCCCAAAACAACTGTATGCCTGACTTTCACTCCTGTCTGAATATATATTACCTTTTTGAATGTGAAAAACCTGTAGTATGAATTCAGGAACTTTGGAAATTTTTAAAGTTTATTCCCTTTAACTTATTATGTATTTTTATTTGGCAAACCAGTCATTTTGAAATTGTAGTCTCTTACACTTATTTATTCCTTTGATATATCTTGTCATTACAGATTTTTGCATAATCAAACATAAGTTTGCATAAATTTGGTCCACTTACACACTTAGCTTTTCTTATTCAATTTAAAAATCTATACATCATCACTTTTAGTGGCTGTATGGTATTACGGTAACATTTTCCATGGGCACCATCCTGAAGAAACGGTTTTCCTCAGTTACTTTTGTCTACTTTCCTGTCTTACTCGTTTAACTTTTAGGCAGTATCAAAGAAACACCCATACTTTGAGCTGCAAAATGCAACTTCTCAGCTCTTCAAAACTTACCTCACCCTCTATATCCCTTAACCACTCCAGGCTGACTGGATAATTCACTCCCATGGAAACTGCTTTTCCAACTCCATGCTTTTCTTCATACCACCCCATCTTTTTCAAATATTCCAGAGCCCAACTTAATTGGGTCCTTTTTCTCTGAGGCATGCCCTGAGTAGCAGCCCATGGTAATCTTTGCATTTAAAGTTATTAGAATAAGCTTTTTCAAGGTGCATATTAGTTATGCATTAATGAGCTGTGTATATTCCTGTTTTATCTTTGCATCTATATTTTAAGTTCAAGGAGAAGGGTGACTTCTGACAACTTTAACACAACTTTATTGAAAATACAAACAAGTCTCAAATAGACCTCAATACACTAGAACAACAATCAGAAGGGTAGCTGGCTTACTTTGATGGCTCAGTTCACTTTAGCTTAAATACTAAGTGTCACAATCTGGACAAAAACACAAATATCAACAAATGTGCTTTCAGTTCTAATATTCATTTGGCATCAGAAGAATGATTCAGCTCATACACAGTTAGGCAAAGGCAGTGTTGGCAATAAAGATGTACGTTACAACACAGAACCAACTATGTAAATCAAAACATTATTCAAGGAATTGTTAACTTAGGAATATAAGGATAAAGGCGAGTGATTAATCATACTAATTTTCTTGGTCTGCCTCAGGGTCCTCTTGACCAGCTCTTTTGCCTTGCATTTCCTTAGCAAATTTCTCAACTTCATGGAATGTAGAAATAAGTGGCTCAAGACTGTAATCATCATCAGCGAACAACACTGACTCCTTTTTGATATTGTTACCAATATTCTCAAACACTGCTAGAACAACTTGAATATTGTCATTTGTCTCTTTCCTGTTAAAAAGGCCCATAAATTCTGACATTGCTTCAGCACTGAGTAGTTCTTTTGTCATGACAGGATTTTCAGACAAATTCAGTAGCACTTTCAGAATATGAAACCTTGTTTTGGTATTGCCCATGGCTAACAAGGACAGAAATCCAGACATATACTTGGCAACCAGTGTGTGGTAGTCAGTAGTTGTAGTGAGATGTCTAACCATCCCTATACCAGATAGCTGTTCAGGGGAATCTAAGCTGTAAGCAAGGGTTTCTTCACACACTTGACATACATATGTCTGAATCATGTTTAGATTAGGATAAGGTGGAGCCAGGCGAATCATATTTTCCAAAAAACTTGTCCTAACTCGGGAGGAAGGAATATCAAGCAAGGTTTCAATAAGTGAGACAACACCTGAATCCCGAATGAAATCGCGGGTAAATTGAGAAGCACTTCTCATACCCATTGCGATTTTAGATATTTCATGAATAAAAGGATCTCGGATTCTGTCCATTAACAGAAGGAGTTCTTCAAACTCTTCAGTACCAATTTTAAGCTCACACTGTATGCAGCTGCAGGACCAACTCTCAGGCTCTGCACTATCCCTGGCCTTAAGATGCTCCCGAATTTCCCTGACTGACCTGTAGGAAGGGTCATACTGAAATGGGAACTCAGGTTCAGGCTGATCAGATTCCTGCTCCTCCCCTTCTGGGTTAAGTTCCATGTGCTTGGGCTTTCCTCCAAACATTTCAGAGAACAGAGATGCTGCCTCTTTTGGAAATCTAAAGGGAATTGGAGATGGGAAGCCAACCCTACCCCATGGACCAGGCTTGAACTGAATAGTGACCTCGTCCCAGCTCTGGGGCCTGCGTGAGGCATCAGGCTCCTGCTCAAATGAATACTCAGACCTGCAAATGGCCCTGAACACAGGCCTAGGATTTGATTCAAAATGGGCATCATCTCCTGCCCAGAACCAGGACCCCACTATGGCCTCATCCTCCTCAGCTACTGTCTGGGTCTCACAGTTGGTCCCATACCCAGTCCTGTTATTGGCCTCATCTTTAGCTCCAAACCAGGCCCCAACAACTGTCTCTTCCTCATTTTCTGGCCTGGACTCACAGGTAACAGTAGTTCCAGTCTCGTTAATGTCCTTCTCTCCAGACCAGAACCAGGACTCGACAATTATCTCATCATCTTCTGGCTTGGATGCACAGCATTTCTCTGCTTCTACACTGACTTCTTTTGCAGCACAGAACCACGATCCAAAAATGATTTCTTCTTCAGGGCTTGACTTGCCCTCTTCTATTGCCTGAGGCCCAACCTCTATATTGTCTTCTTCTTCTTCAGGCCAAAACCAGGACCCAAAAATGATTTCCTCTTCCTCAGTCACTGGCATGGGCTCGAAACTGGCTCCTGCCTCCAAATTGGCCTCTTCTTCAGCCCAGAACCAAGACCCAACAGTGGCTTCCTCCTCTTCAGCCTCTGGACTGGATTTGTTGCAAAAGCCAGCCTCCTTCCTAATGATCTCTTCCCTGGCCCAGAACCAAGACCCAACAATAGCTTCCTCCTCAGCTGCCAGCAGGTCCTCTTCTCTAGCCTCCACTGCTGTCTTGAGCCTGTCCTCTTCCCCAGCCCAGAACCAAGAACCAATAATGTCCCCCTCCTCAGCATCTGCCCCAGATTCTTCTCTGTCTGTAGCCTCTCTAATGGTTTCATCTCCTTTCCAGAACCAGGATGTAATCATGGTCTCCTCCTCCATCAGTGGCTTGGCCTCTTCTCCAGTCCCATCATCTATACTGACCTCTTCTGTAGCCCATAACCAAGGCCCTATAATGGTCTCTGGGCTTGTGTATTTTCTGGACCAGAATGATGAATCAACAGTGTCCTGTTCCTCCTCTGGCCTAGACTTCCAGCTGCCTCCATTGGCACTATACATGCAGGGATCATCTTCATCCCAGAAGCAAGAATCATTATTCATCTCTTCAGGCCCTGCCATAAATTTGCATCTGGCACCAGCTCCATACTTCATACTGACCTCTTCTGTGGTCCCAAACCAAGATGATATAAGAACCTCTTCATTGTCCTTCAGGCTAGACTTGTTGCTGACCTCAGTCCCCACACAAGCTTCTACTCCATCCCAGAACCACGACCCAATAATGGGCTCTTCCTCAGCTCCTGGCATGGTGTCACAACTGATTTTAACCCCAGAATCTATCTGGGCCTGGTTTCCAGCCCAAAACCAGGACCCGAATATTGTCTCTTCTTCATCTTCTGGACTGGCGTCTTCTCCAAACTCAGCCTCTGTATCGACCTCTTTTCTATCCCAGAACCAGGGACCAATGGCCTCTTTTTCCTCAGACCTTGGTGTGGATGCACAGCTGGCTCTAACATCAGCTTCTACACTGGCCTCATCACTGACCCAAAACCAGGGCCCAAAAATGGTCTCTTCCTCAGCCTCTAGGTTGGTTTCTTCACTAGCCCAGAAGCAGGAACCAGCAATGAGCTTTTCTTTATCATATGCTACCACAGATTTGGAGGTAGCCTCAGCCCCAGTTTCCATACTGGTCTTTTCCCCAGACCCAAGCATAGAATTACCAATAGACTCTTCCTCAGTCTTTGGGCTGGATTTACTACTGGCATCAGTCCTCAAACTGGCTTCTTCTTCAGTCCAGAACCAACTGCCAACAATGGACTCATCCTCCACTTGAGAACTGTGCTTGACACTGGCCCCATCAACTACACTGGACTCTTCTGTAGCCCAGAACCAGTTCCCAATGAGGAACTCCTCCTCGGACCTGGCTTCTTGCTTGGCCCTGGCTCTGGCCTTAGTTTTCACCTTTTCCTTTGCCATTATTCTAGCCCTGGCCTCTTTCTTGGACTTGGGCCTTGACAAGTTATTAGCTTTTTCACCAGGCCAGAACCAGGACTCTTTTTTGACTACATCTGTAGATCCAGACAAAAAATCAATGGAAGTTTCTTGCTTGGCCCTGTGCCTGGCCCTGACATTGGCCCCTTTCCTGGCTCTGGGTTTGGACGTGGATTTGGCCTCCTCTCTAGCCCAGAACCAGGACTTCACATTGTCCTCACATTCAGATCCAGAACTGGACTCAGAGACTTCTTTCTTGGACCTAAACCTGGACCTGTTATTGGTTTCTTCCTTGGGCCTGGACCAGCTATTAGCCTTTTCTCTGGTCCAGAACCAGGATGTCTTAATAGATTCATCCTCAGAGCCAGAACTAGACAAAATATAAAACTCCCGATTGGTGTTGGGCCTAGACATGGCCTCTTCTCTGGCTATGTGCCTGGATCTGGCACTGGCCTTTACCCTGCCTCTAGGATGAAAATTTGTATTGACCTCTTCTCCACTCCAGAACCAGGAACTCAGAGAGGATCTGTCCACCCATCTGAAATCACTCTTGTGAGAGATCTCTTGCTTGGATGTAGGCCTGGGGCACCACCAAGACCCCACATTGGTCTTTTCCTCTGACCCAAACAAAGGCTGTTTTCCTGATTGGAACTTGACCTTGGTGCCAGAAAAGGACTCAGTGTCCATACTGATCAGTTCCCTATCCATAGATAAGGTCTTAGATTTAGCAACTGACCCAGACGCAGTACTAACCAGTGGCCAGGCTATGGTATTGGTCTGGGACACCCCCTCTGTCTTCAACATTGCTTTACCATCAAACTCAGTCTGGGCCCATGAATGGGCTTTATCTGTGGGCCTTGACCCAGGGATTGCCTTGGCCTCATTCTTAGGATGCACCACACCTACTACCATTGGTTCAGATTTGGGCCTTGCACCACCTACTACCATGGCATCAGATTTAGGTCTTGCCCCAGGCATTACCTGTGCCTGGGTCCTGACCTTGGGTCTGACCACCAACGGGACTTCATTCTCTCTTTCAGCCCCACTCCCAACCTCTTCTCCAGCCTTCTTTTCAGGCTTTGCCTGGGCAGCAGGTTCAATCTCGGCCCCAGTCATGGTATAAGTTACAGAGGAGGCCCAGTTAAGTAACCCTACCCCAGTCTCAGCCTCTACCACAGCTCTATCTTCACACTCTGATCTTTCAGTGATTCAGGCGGTAGAGTTGGAAACAAATGTCAGAGTCAATCACCAGTCCAGCAATCAATCAACCTCCTTCCGAAGCCTAGCCTCAGTCAATATCACAGACAAAGTGCAGAAGAGGCACAAGCAAGCTGGGGGATGATGGATGTTTCCGGGTGGGTGCAGAACTGTTGAGGGTACAGATCAGCAGCAATTCCAACACCACCAGAGCTGCCACTGGAGGTGGATCTAGGGAAAGAGAATGATGACATGGGGCTTTGAATCTCTTCTAATTGTGTTGCTCCATGCAGAGATTCACAGAGAAACTGGAACATGAATGCTTAGTGGGACAGCTGGACTAGTTAGAAAGTCTTCTGTCACCTCATTTCACTCACATTTTACCCCAGAGTTTGCCACGTTACTTTGCATGATACAAAACAGGTATGAAACTGGTAAGTGTTGGCAATGGGAGAGGTTTAAGAGCCCCCAGAGTACCCTAATCACTCTTGGGCCAGTGTTGATTTCCATTTCCCCACCCAAAGTTGTACCACCCTCATACCAACCTATATGGATGTGGTGCGATTTCCCCCTCCTTTCCTTGATTCCAGTGTTGTCAAACCCTAAAGCAGCCTGGAGGCTGTCCTAGGAATAAGTAAAAATAGAGGAGAGAACGGAAACTGATGCTAGATAGATAACAGGGCACACCGACCTCTGATGCAAATATCTTTCTTACCTTTAGAGTTCCATTTGTCTGTTTCCTGTCTCCGTGTCCCTCCTCTCAGGTCTTCTCCTTCCCTTCACAGCCAATCCACACCTACCCCAATATTCCTAGTATCTCCTGCAGGAAATGGACAAGGGATGCTGTGGCAGTGTGAAAATCTGGCAGCAAGCAGGAGGTGGAGGAGGTCCAGGACCCACTTGGATCAAAGACACTTGCCATGATCTTACTCTGTAGTGCTGCCCTGATTTACCCACCTTCACACCAACCTCCAGAGATTTGAACCAGTCTCCTCCTCTCTCCTTCCTTACAGAGTGAGCAGCCTTAAAGCAGGTCTATGGACAGACACAAAGGCAAATTATTCAGGAAATAATGGTAGCAACTGAGTGCTTGATGGACTGACCAACACCAAAGATAAGAGTATCCATATTATCTTCTAACATTTAGGGTACTGTTGATAGAATATTCTCAATTAATTCAGGCCCTCTGCTTCGCGGTTCTGGATAGCAACTCATCACATGACACTCTTCCCATTACTCCACTCTCCAGTTATACGAATCCACCACTAGGTGTTCACACTCCCTTGTGCTGTACTACAGAAATGGGGGAAAGTACGCAGCATATTCCAGAAAACAGTATGTGACGTGGCACTTGTAATTATGACTTTTATCTCACCCTCACCTCCTAGCCCATCTTTTCCTGCCTCGAATTTTGGGTGGAGGTGAGGGAGGAAGGCAAGGGAAGTGCTTAGAAAGCTAATGCAAAGGGGAATTTTAGAAGGTATTCTGGATGCCTGACCTGTCCTGGTCCGTCACCGACCCCGATTCCCGTTTCCACTCAATGGTTGCTGTCCACCCCCCGCCCCGGGCCAGCCCCACACACCTCCAGAAATCCAGGCTATTGTCCTGCTCCTTCTTTTTCTCAAGTCTCTCCTCTACAGATGCACCCTGCAGGAGGAAACCGCCAGAGCTACTGCGCAGAGAGAAGACTTTGGCATCAACCAGGCACCTGTGGGAAAGGACAGCACCCAGGGCGCGGGGCCCAACAGGCCTCTTTCCAGAATCAGGGCCCGAAGCAGCCGACGCCACCGGCCACCCGCTCCCGCCAGCTGGGCACAGACCTCGGACGCCGTCCCCGTCCCTGCCACGGCGGCCTCCCTGGGCGCCCCCCGCCCCAGCTCCCGCTCCGCCATTTCTTACCGCAGCAGCGCCCCCCCCCCCCCCAACACACACAGCTCTCTCCCGGTACAGGCACCGTCGACGGCGGGTCGCGGGCGCCTGGAAAGCTGGCCGCGCAGTGGCGGGCGCAGTTCGTCTCCAGACGATCCGAGGGAGCCTCTCCGGCCAGCCCCGGTGCCCTGGGCCCAGCCCGCGCCAGTCGCCGCCGCCAGGGGTCCCCGCGGCGCTGCGCACCTCTCTCAGGGACCAGCTACGACCGGGTCGCCTCCTCCTTGCCAGGCTGCCAGGGTCTGGGGTCCGGGAAGGCTGTAAGCCGGGCGACAGTGGGGGTCCTCCCGCCTCCCCCCAGGACACCCCCACTTGCCTTCACAGGCTCAAGGTGTAGGTCGCTGTCCTCCCCCTCCTCTCGGAGCTCCTCAGTCGGATTCCCACCGCCTTGCGAGCGGCCAGAATCGCAGAGGCGTCCCGCCCCCCGCGCTGCTGCACCGAACTGGGCAGGGGCTGCGCAGGATGCGGCACGAAACGCTGGCGGCGAGGGTGTCGGGAAGGGGGGCGGAGGGATGCGGCACGAATGGGCTCGACGCCCTCCCCGGCCCACCCTAGTTCCGACCAGAGGGGCGGGGCCGGGAGGAGCCCAGCCTAAGGGGCGGGCCTAGCAGCCCGCCTGCAGACCTCCGAGGCGACACCCCTCATTGCTGGCACTGCCATCCATGGGACCGGGGGACGCTTGGCGGTGGGGGCTAGGATCCAGAAGTCGGGGGCGGCGGGGCGGGGAAGGTGCGCCGCAGGCAGCAGCGGATGGATATCGAACGGATAGCAACTGCCCCTCGGGGCCTCAGAACCCCCAGACTGCTCGGTGTCTGCCCCCACATCGCCCATTCGGTCCGCCATCCTAACTGGAGGCCCGTGGGCCAGGGGCTGTCAGGACAGCAGACTGCGAGGGGAAAGGCGACCTAAGGCCAGACTGCCCCGGAGGTTCTGGGGTGGGGGGCCCTCCCACGTTCTTCCTTCATTGCTTCGCGGGGCCACGGAAGGGAGGAAGGTGGGAGGGGGCCCCCACGGAGGCCTCACCACTGCCCCTTTTCTAAAGGAAGGCAGACCAAACCTCTACCCTGAGAAAAACCAACCACTGCTGTGCCCATTCTTTTCTGCCACACTGCTGTCCTCCCCCATGCCAACTGGTAACATGCTTTGCCATTTTGCAGTCCCCACAGTTGCCCAAGAAGGAGGGCCTTTTTTCCCTGTCAGGACCCGCACTGGGTCCTAGGATCTTTCCTGTCTCTTGCCCCCATGGCCAGGGGTCGGGCTGCTCCTGGCTCCTCTTCAACTGTCCTGTGTGTCAAGTCTTCTCTTGCAGTCACGTCCAAGTGCTCATGATCTTTGGCGGTGTGGAAATGTGGCAGGGATTAGAACCAGCTTGGATCTCAGCCACTTGCCATACACACCCGTCTAGTTTCCCCAGCCGTTCTTTGGAGGAAGGCCCCATCGTGTACCTAGTTCTCCAGGACAGAGCCTGGTGGTTCTTGAATCCTCCACGGGGCAAACAGAGCAATGTGTTTAAGCACGACTGTGGTTGAGCACGAACCCACTGATGCCCATTTTAAACCCAATTAAATGGCACTTTCACTGTGATAGGCTGAACAAAGGTCCCTCAATGATGTCCACATCCCAGTCGTCAGAACCTGTAAATATGTGATGTTACAGGGCAAAGGAGAAGTAAGACTGCTGATGGAATTAAGATTGCTAATCAGCTGAATTTAAAATGAAAATATGCTGGGTCTCTTTCCTGGCCAATGTAATCACAAAGGTACTTCAAATGTGGAAGAAGTAGGCAGAAGAGAGTCAGTGTCACAGTGAAGTAGCACGAGAAAGACTGGGTAGGCCATTGCTGGCTTTGAAGATGAAACAAAGCCAGGGCCCAAGGAATGCAGGCAGCTTCCAGAAGCTGGAATAAGCAAGGAAGCAGATTCTCCCAGGGACCCTCAGAGAAATGAAGCCTGACCATCTCCTTCATTTCAGACCAGTGAGATCCTTTTTGTATTCCCACCTTCCAGGTCTGTAAGATAATACATTTGTGTTATTTTAAGCCGCCAAGAACCTGGTAATGTGTTACAGCAGCAGTAGGAACTAAGTTTACTCACCATCTTGACTTGAAAGTCCATTCCCCTTGACTTACTTTACTTGGCCTTCAACCCCTGGGAAGATCAATTCGGGGGCTCATCTCTTACCCCTATAACCACCCTCTCCAGCAATCCCCTGTCTCTGTTTTCTAAAGAAAAGAGACTTTTGCAATGGCCTTTGAGATTCATCTTGGAGAAAGTCCCCATTTGCTGAAAATCACTGATGGCTTTGAACATGGAAAGGGAACTATATTCTTACCATGAATTTTCATATATTTTCATTTCGGTTTTTATTTGTTTCTAAACATTTATTACAACTGTGCAATATTTAGGTGATAAAAACCCATCTGGAGATGATTCTATACAGTACCTGGACTGACAATGGATATCAATTATCAGAGGAGGGCTGCTTTTACTGTGCTGTTTAAATGGCTTTAGCTGAATTGTGGATCATTTTTTCTTTATTCCACAGCATACTATCTTGGGTGAATGCCAGGCTTGAAGAAGGGAGTCTGAGCTATGCTGTTATCTGTGGGTGTGTGTGAATCTCCTTGCCTCCCTGAACTGTTCTTTCACTTTCTTAAAGTCGATGGTGCCTTTCATTCATTCAAGAAATACATATGAATACCTTCTTTGTCCTAGGCACTGGAGATAATGGTAGAAACACCAATGAAAGAAATCTCTGTTCTTGTGGAGGCTACATTTACTTATAATTTCTTTCTTATTCAATTTCTTATCCTAGAATTTTATAGTCATACCAGCATAATGTTGTCTGGTAATTCTCAAGGTGATCCAGTATTGATTTCAAGATATTTACTAACAGGGGAGTGGACCTACCATAAGCTGAGAGATTACACTGTGAGAGTTTGAAATTTTGTTGGACAATTTGTTCTCAATTCATTTATAGAACAGGCGCTATTGCTGTTTAATATTTATTAAACTGAGAAAAGTCCTATTTTAAGCTCTGTATATGTTAGCAGTTTATGTGTATATATCAGATAACTTAAGTGTCATATTTATTTATTTATTTATTTATTTATTTATTTTTTAAAGATTTTATTTATTTATTTGACAGAGAGAGACACAGCGAGAGAGGGAACACCAGCAGAGGGAGTGGGAGAGGGAGAAGCAGGCTTCCTGCTGAGCAGGGAGCCTGATGCGGGGCTCTATCCCAGGACCCTGGGATCATGACCTGAGCTGAAGGCAGGGGCTTAACGACTGAGCCACCCAGGCACCCCTAAGTGTCATCTTTAATATCAGAGAGCATATAAATGATTGAAATGGGATGCTGACCTATGTCTTTGTGGCTGCTAAGTTATAGTCTACTTACTTCCTCCTAAAATGGATTCTGGTCTGATTGCAACAGCCATAGTTGCACTCCCCAGTGTCTCCACTGACTAGCCTCTAAAATCTAAATTTCTGTAGTGTAAATGCTTGATATTGAGCTTTTGATTGCCAAGGTATCTACTTCAAAAGACATCCATTATACTACAGAAAACTCTAAAGAGTCCACCAAGAACTGTTAGAACTGATAAATTCAGTAAAGTCAAAGGATACAAAATCAATGTATGGAAATCTTGCATTACTACACAGCAATAATGAAGCAGCAGAAACAGAAATTAAGAAAACAATCCCACTTACAATTGCACCAAAATAATAAGATACCTAGGAATAAACCTAATCAAAGATGTGAACGACCTGTATTCTGAAAACTATAAAACACTGATGAAAGAAATTGAAGACACCATGAAGAAATGGAAAGAAATTCCATGCTCATGGATTGGAAGAACAAATACTGTTAAAATGTCTATACTACTCAAAGCAATCTACACATTTAATGCAATCCTTACCAAAATACAACAGTATTTTTCACAGAACTAGAACAAACAATTCTAAAATTTGTATGGAACCACAAAAGACCCCAAATATCAAAGCAACCTTGAAAAGGAAAATCAAAGCTGGAGGCATCATAATTTTGGACTTCAAGTTATATTACAAAGCTGTAGTAATCAAAACAGTATGGTACTGGCACACAAATAGACACTTAGAGCAATAGAACAGAAGAGGAAACCCAGAAATAAACCCACAACTATATGGTCAATTAATCTTCAACAAATGAGGCAAGATTATCCAGTGGGAAAAAGACAGTGTTTTCAAGATATGGTGTTGGGAAAACTGGAAAGCAACATGCAAAAGATAGAAACTGGACCACTTTCTTGCATCATATATAAAAATAAGTTCAAAATGGATTAAATACCTAAATGTGAGACCCAAAACCATAAAAATCCTAGAAGGGAACACAGGTAGTAACTTCTCTGACATCGGCCATAACAAGTTTTTTCCAGCTAGGTCTCCTGAGGCAAGGGAAAGAAAAGGAAAAATAAACTATTGGGAGTACAGCAACATAGAGGTTTCTGCACAGCAAAGGAAACAATCGACAAAACGGAATGGGAGAAGACATTTGCAAATGACATATTCAATCATGGGATAGTATCCAAAATATATAAAGAACTGATACCACTCAACATCCAAAACACAAATAATTCAGTTAAAAAAAATGGGCAGGAGACATGAAGAGATGTAGGGAGCAAAATGGAGTCTCTCATGTTAAGCAGGAGTCTGTGTCACGCAGGGGCCTGTGTCAAAACGCAAATAGTTAAAGATAATGCAGCCATGAGGTATTGCTTGGATCAGCATCAGATGACACCACAAAACTGATAACAAACAGAACCAGAGGAGGTCTGCAGGGTCCCAAGACTGATTCAATCCCTTTAAAAAAGGGAGGATTTTTGCAGCAAACTGTCAGACTCTTCAGACATGACACCTCTATGTCTGACCACTTAAAAAAGGCAACTGCCACCCAAGGCTCTGCTCATTTGATCTCTGAACAGAACTGAGATCCTTCACTGCTTGAACATAATAAGCAGTTAGTGCCTGGACTGGACCAAGACCTTATCTCAACTGCACGCCCACAGACTGACTCTGTGTTAGGTTCATTAACTTCCTACACCCTTCTTTTATCTTGTTTGTTGTGTGGTTTGTCTTATGTTCACAGAGCAGAACATATGCTATGTAAGAAGCCAAGTTTAATCACATGGTGAAATGTCACTGCGTTTGGAATCCGGAACCTGCTTTATAATTGTGACTAACTTTGTCTTATGATTGAATAAAACTGACATTGTGGAAAGACACAAATTGTGTGTATGTCTTCATAGTGTGCTCATAACATTTTCCCAAAAAGACATCCAGATGGCCAACAGACACATGAAAAAATGCTCAACATCACTCATCACCAGGGAAATGCAAACCTAAACTACAATGAGGTTTCACCTCACACCTGTCAAAATGGCTAAAATCAACAACAGAAGAAACAACAAGCGTTGGCAAGATGTGAAGAAAGAGGAACCCTCGGTATTGTTGGCGGGAATGCAAACTGGTGCAGCCACTCTGGAAAAGAGTATGAGGGCTCCTCAAAAAGTTAAAAATAGAACCACCCTACAATCCAGCAATCTCACCACTGGATATTCACCCAAAGAATACAAAAACACCAATTTGTAGGGATACATGCACCCCTATGTTTATACAGCATTATTTACAATAGCCAAAACATGGAAGCAGCCCAAGTATCCATCAGTTGATGAATGGATAGAGAAGATGTGGTATATATACAATGTAACATTATTCAGCCATAAAAAGATTGAAATCTTGCCATTTGCAATCACATGGATGGAGATAGTATAATGTTAAGCAAAATAACTCAGAGAAAGAAATACCATATGATTTTACTCATAGGTGGAATTTTAGAAACACAACAAATGAGCAAAGAAAATAAAAGGAGAAAGACAAACCAAGACACAGACTCTTAATTATAGAAAAAAAACTGGTGGTTACCAGAGGGGAAGTGGGTAGGAAGATGGGTTAAATAGGTGATGGGGATTAAGGAGTGCACTTGTGATGAGCACTGAGTCGTGTATGGAATTCTTGAATCACTAAATTGTACACCTGAAACTAATATAACACTGTATCTTAACTAACTGGAATTAAAATAAAAACTTAAATAAAAAAGACATCCATCTTGAATAGACACATGGCTTGGTGTATGACCCACCTACTAGCAAAACAACCAGATAAGGAACTCAGCCACCCCCATCCATGAAGTCACCTTTCAAAATGCCCTGTTAACCTAAATAACTGAGCCCTTGACTCATCCTGCTTTTTCCTTCCCAGCCCTAATCCCTACTTTTATGCCTTAAATAAGCCAATAAGGAGTATACTTGTGGAACCCTAGGCTCCCACCCTCTGATCCTAATAAAGAAGAATCCTAGGTCTCTTCTCCCTCCCATCCCCCACCGTATGCTTGGGACCTATGCAACAACTTTAGAACAAAATAATCCTCCAAGCATTAAGCCAGGGATACAGGAGCAGCTGTGCCCCCAGCCCCACCCCCACCTCCCACATACATGCATGTGAACTTTCAAACTAGCATATACCTTACTAGTGCAGGTCAAATGATTTCCTCTTGTCTGTCTTAATCATCGGAGTCATGGACCTGTTTTTTGCCGTTTTAAGTTAATTTGCCTCTCTTCTGTCCTCCATGTGCCTCAGGCAAACTCTCCTTCTGGGATCTCCCTTTTATCTAAGGTTGAGCCAAACTCTGCATTCTTAGAATTTATCCAGGCTCCTACCCCTGAGTTTCAGGAGCTTTACACAGGAACTCAAGTCCCTTGCATTAGGACCACGCAAGCTAGGTTAGTTCTTGTGAACTATCTGATGAAATTGGCTCAAGAGGCTTATGAACCGCAGGGAAAGATCTCAGCCTGTGTCCACTACTTGGGACAAGGCACATCTAGAAAACTTGTGGGGAGGCCTGACCCAAGAATATTTTCAGGTCACATTTGGAGTGGGTTCCGCCTTAAAAGAATTTATCCTGAGGGAAAACAGAGCCAGGCACAACAACCTCAGTGCAGAAACAATGCCTTGTCATTAGGGGAATATAGCTATTTTAATGGCCACACTGGGATTAGGACTTCTATTTTTGCCTGGTCTAGCAGATGCCCTCAACTATATGTCTGTCACAACAAAGCCAGGTAAAACAAAATAAGACCAAAACAAAACCAAAAATGAAAAAACAAATAAAAGCAGGTTGTCCCAGAAAGAACTGTTGCAGATCCATTCTGCAACACTCTGGTGTGCAGATCCCATTTATAAAGTGTAACATAAAAAGAGGAAAATATATTCCTCTACAACATGGACTTAAAGTTTAGAGTAGTACTCAGCTCTGACATCATGAGGATTCTGGGATGAAAAAATTAGAGGGAGCGTTGGAGGGACTTAACTGTTTGTGACAGTAAAACATTTTTTTTAAGATTTTATTTTATTTATTTGACAGAGAGAGAGACAGCCAGCGAGAGAGGGAATACAAGCAGGGGGAGTGGGAGGGGAAGAAGCAGGCTCCCAGAGGAGCAGGGAGCCCGATGCGGGGCTCGATCCCAGGACCCTGGGATCACGCCCTGGGCCGAAGGCAGACGCTTAACGACTGAGCCACCCAGGCGCCCCCGTGACAGTAAAACTTAATGTGTCAACAACACCTGGAAAAATCTTGTAAAAACCACCAAAATTCAGGACTTGGGAAATACCCCTTGAGGATTTCTAGAATTAAAGGGGCTGGTAAAGTTAGGTTATTAGCTTTGAAGGGATAAGAAATTGCGAATTTCCACAATGTCAGCAAATACTAACAGTTAACTGAATGTCAAATTACTTTTTAAAATAGAAAAAAATAATATATAAGTCCATAGTACATTTTGTTATGTTTCTCATTACCTAACCATCATTTATTGCCTCATTATGACAGGGCATAATCGATGTCTGCTTCCAGACAGCAAAATGGGGGGGGGGAGTAAAGGTAGTCCACACACTTCTTAAAATCCTTGGTCAAGAAATGTTCACATCATTTCCACTCACATTCGATTGACTGGAACTCAATCACCATTTATTGAAAATATGGTCTGTTCACAAGCTGGGACAACTGGATATCCACATGCAGAAGAATTAAGTTGTCTCAGCAGACCAGAAATAGAACAAAACTTCCTTGACTTGATAAAGAACATCTACAAAAACTCGATAGCTAACATCATACTTAATAGTGAGGAACTTAGATTAACCATTAAGATCAGGAAAAAGCCAAGAATATTCTCTCTCACCACTCCTTTTCAACACTGTACTGAAATTCCCAGTTAATGCATTAAGACCAGGAAAGAATATAAAAGGAATACAAATTGGGAAGAAGAATAAAACTGCCTTTATTTGCAGGTGACATGATTGTCTATACAGAAAACCTGGAAGAATAGACTAACACTCTTGGAAGTAGTAAGTGATACTAGCAAGGTTAGAGGATAGGGTTAATATACAAAAGTCAATTGTTTTCCTATATACCAGCAATGAACAAGTGAAGCTTGAAATTAAAAACACAATACCTTTTATATTAGCACCCCCAAAAATGAAGTATACAAGTATAAATCTAACAAACATGTACAAGATCTCTGTAAGGAAAACTACAAAACTCTGATGAATGAACTCTCAGAAGAACTAAATAAATGGAGAGATAGTCCATGTTAATGGATAGGAAGACTCAATATTATCAAGATGTCAGTCCTTCCCAACCTGGTCTACAGATTCAATGCAATCCCAATCAAAATCCCAGCAAGTTACTTTATGGATATTGACAAGATGACACTAAAGTTTATATGAAGAGGCAAAAGACCCAAAATAGCTAACTCAATATTGAAGGAAAAGAAAAGAGTTAGAGGACTGATATTACCTAACTTCAAGATTTATTATAAAGTTACAGTAATCAAGATGGTGTGATATTGACAAAAGATTGGACAAATAGATCAATGGAACAGAGAGTCCAGAAATGTACAGACATAAATACAGTCAATCTTTGGCAAAGGGAGAAAGGCACATAATGGAGCAAAGATAGCCTTTTCAACAAATGGTGCTGGAAAAAATGAACATGCCTGTGCAAGAAACTGAATTTAGACACAGACCTCACACCCTTCAAAAATTAATTCGAAATGGATCACAGAGCTAACTATAAAAAGGAAAACTATAAAACTCCTAGAAGATAACATAGGAGAAAACTTGATGACTTTTAGTGTAATAATGACTTTTTAAAACAGCTTTATTGAGATATAGCTGACATATTAAAAACTGCATATATTTAATATACACAATTTGGTTAGTTTGAACATATGCATACACTCGTGAAACCATTATCACAAAGTAATAACACATTTATCTCCTCCAAAAGTTTACTTGTGCCCCGTTGTTGTTGTTATTGTTATTGTTGTTGTAAGAACACCTAACACAAGATCTACCTTCTTAACTAAATTTTAAGTACACAATACTGTATTGTTAATTATAGGCATTATGTTGTACCATTCTCTAGGGCATATTCGTCTTGCACAATTGAAGCTTTATACATCCTCAACAACTCCCCATTTCTCCCTCCCCCTAACCCCTGGCAACCACCACTCTATTCTCTGCATCTATGAGTTTGAAAATTTTAGATATCACATATATGTAGAATCTATCACAATCATGATGTGGAATCATGTGGTATTTGTCCTTCTGACTGCCTTATTTCACTTAGTATAATGTCCTACAGGTTCATCCATGTTGTCGCAAATGGCAGGATTTCCTTCTCTTTTAATGCTGAATAATATTCAATTCTAGATATACCACATTTTCTTTATTACCCATTTGTCAATGGACATTTGGGTTGTTTCCATATCTTAGATATTGTGAATAATGCTGCAATAAATAAGACAGAATGGAAATCCTTTTGAGATCCTGATTTCAATTTTTTTGGATGTACACCAGATGCAGAATTGCTAGATGATATGATAATATATGTGTATATGCATATATACATATGTATATGGAGGGAGAGATACATTTATGTATGTGTTTATGTATGTATCTATGTATTTATGTATGTTTTAGGAACCTCCATACTGTATTCTATAGTGGCTGCACCATTTTACATTGCCACCAATGATGTATGTTCCAATTTCTTCAAATCCTTGCTAATTGATTAACACTTGTGACTTTTTTTTTATAATAGCCATCCTAACAGATATGAGGTTAATATCTCATTTTGGTTTTGATTTGCATCTCCCTGGTGGTTATTGATGTTGGGTACCTATTCATATAACTGTATGCCATTTGTATGTCTTTTTTTATTTTTTTAATTCTTTATTTAAATTCAATTTAGTTGACATATACTGTATTATTAGTTTCAGGGGTAGAATTTAGTGATTCATCAGTTGCATATCACACCCAGTGCTCATTACATCAAGTGCCCTCCTTAATGCTCATCACCCAATTATCCCTTCCCCCCACCTACCTCCCCTCCAGCAACCCTCTTTGTTTTTTATAGTTAAGAGTCTTACTGGCTACTCCTGACTGCACATTCCTAGCTTTCTTTTTTGTTGTTGCTTTTGCTAGTTCATTGTCACTTCCTGTATCTCAATATTAAAATGTCCCAGAGTTCAATCTTTGAACTTCTTCCCTTACTACATACACTACCTATATTCCTTAGTGATCTCATCAAGTCTCATGGCTTTAAATATCATCTATACGTTGATGAGTCTCAAATTTCTACCTCTAATCTGGATCTCTCTCAAAAATCCCAGGTTCATATATCCAACTGCCTACTTTTCATCTCTATGTGTATATATAAAACATATCTCAAATTCAACACGTTCTAACCTGAGCTCCTGAGATTCCCCCTAAAACCCGCTCTTCCCAGTCTTCACCCATCTTAATAAATGATTACTCAGTTGCTCAGCTTCAGAATCATCATTGATCCCTCTTTTTCTCTTACTTTATATTCAATTCATCTACAACATCCATTGGTTCTACCTCCAAAATATATGCCAAAGCTGGACACTTATCACCATATCCAGAGCTAACACCTTAGTCCAAGCCACTATCATCTCTTACCTAGACCACTGATTGCTTCCTACCTCCAAATTTTTCTCCGTTTTCATTCTTGTTTCCCTAGGTTCCATTCTCTTCACAGTAGCCAGGTTTATCCCTTAAAAACATGTCATATCATGCTGATCCCCTTGTCAAAATCCTCTAATGACTCCCCATAACCTTTAGAATAGTACCCAAAGTTCTTTCCATGGCCTACAATATCTCATAAGATCTGGCCCCTAGCTACTACTTTAAACTCATGTCCAACCATTCTCCCTTTGCTAGCTCCCTTTGAGCCACACCGGCCTCCTTGCTATTTCTTGAACAAGCCAAGCATATCACTACCCAAGGAGCTCTGCATTTGTTGTTCCCACTGCCTACAATGTTTTTCCCTAAGATAGCTTCATGGTCCATTCTCTCATTTCATTCAGGAACTTGCTCAGAGTGAATTTCTCTGATTATCCAATCTAAAACTGTATTTGTATTCCCCCTTTGAATATCCTTTATCCCCATACTTTATTTTTCTCCATAGCATTTATCACAATTAAATATTTTATTGCATATTTTATATGTTGACTTTCTTATTATCTGTTTCCCTCCATTCTTAAATGTAAGCTCCACGAGTATTCTATTCTATATATTCCCAACAACTAGAAATAGTGCCTGCCACATAATAGATTGCTCAATAAATATTTGCTGAATATATAAATGCCTCTGGAACCCTGAGGTGTTTTTTTGTTGTTGGTTATATAAGTCATATGAGTTTACACCATAAGTTAAAATCTGGGCAGAGTTATTATGCTTTATGCTTCTATCACTGACCAAACAGACTTAGAAGCATGCCATTAAAAATCTTTAGACTATTTTGTTGGGAGATAATATTTTGTGTTGGTGGAGATAATATTTTGTGTTGGTGAAAGTGAAAGTGTCCCACACAGTGTTTTCCCCCCTATTCTGCCATCTCAGGCAGGTGGAAAGCTAATTGTACACCACCACACTGGAACATAATACTAAAACAAAGCTGTAGGTTTGCTAAGATTTATACAGTTTGGAATTTTAAAGAGGCTTTCACAAAATTCTGTACATTCACCACAAAGACAAGGCTTCTTTTTTCTCAAGCTAATATAAGATGCCGAGCCAATAAATGAAAGTTTGAAGATGTATAGTTTTGCTGGGGCTACCATAATAAGATACTACAGACTAGGTGGCTTAAACAACAGAAATTTATTTTCTTACAGTTCCGGAAGCTGGAAGTCCGAGACCAAGGTGTCAGCAGGTTTGGTTTCTCCTGAGGCCTCTTTCTTGGCTCAATGGCCACCTTATTGCTATGTCCTCATACGGTCTTTCCTCTGTGGGCATGCATGTTTGGTATCTCTGTCTCTATTCAAATTTGCACGTGGTATAAGGGCACTTGTAGGAATGGGTTAAGGCCCAGTCCAATAGCCTCATTTTAACCTAATCACTTCTTTGAATGCCCTGTATCCAAATATAATCATATTCCGAGATACCAGAGGTTAGGGCTTCAACATATGAATTTGGGGACAACTCACCCCATAACAGTGGATTATCATGGAAAAGAGAGTGTTACAATGAACCCCTATCATATTTTCAGGAACTCCACCAAAGGACATGTTTCCAAGTTGTTTTATAGTTCATTGTGAAGTGAAACCTAGAGTGGTCAAATTTCACTTTGTTAAGGACATCTGTGGAGTTTGATACTCATCTGTTTTTACTTATTATAATATACCCTTTTATGAACTCATGGATGGTGACATGGTGATGACTGGATATAAGTCTATCAAAGATGTCTATATAATGTCCAAAAACCAAAGCATATGAGTAGCCTGCTTTACCACAGCATTTATTTACCCATCTGGAATTTGCTTTACTGTTTCTGTGACTACTGCCTTTACTGTAAGTGGTGTGGTAGGTTGAATAAAGCCCCTCCACAAATATGTCAATGTCCTGATCCCTGGAACCTATCAGTATGTTACCTTACATGGCAGAAAGCTCCTTTGCTAATGTAATTAAATTAAGGCTCTTGAGATGGAAAGATTAATTATCCTGGATTACGCAGATGGACCAATGTAAGTAACAGGATCCTTAAAAGAGGGAGACAAGAAAGTAAAAGAGAGTAGACAGAGATGCAGCAATGGAATCAAAGGTTAGAGTAATGCAAGGAAAGGGCCATCAGCCAAGCAATGCGGGCAGACTATAGAAGCTCAAAAAAGGCAAGGAAATGGATTCTCATCTCGCAACCTCCAGAGGAACCAGCCCTGCTGATACCTTCACTTTAGCCCAGTAAGACTAATTTTGGACTTTTGACTTACAGAGCACTAAGATAATAAAGTCATATTTGTAGTAATTTGTTATAGGAGCAATAAAAAGAAACTCAGTCAAAAGCTTTTAAAGGAGACAACATTATATACTGAAAATAAAGGGCCAATTCACTAAGAGGATGTGACAATTATGAACATATGCACAAAACATCAGATTTCCAAAATACATTTAAAAATCTCAGAATCGACAAGAGAAATGAACAGTTCTACAGTAATAGTTAAAAATATCAGTAACCCCACTTTCAATAATGTAGAAAACCAGACAGAAGATCAATAAAGAAATAGAAGACTTGAATAACACTATAGACTAACTGTATCTAACAGACATATACAAAATATGCCATCCAACGATAGCAGAATACACATTTTTCTCAAGTACACATGGAACATCCTCCAGAATGTTATACCACAAAACAAGTCTTAACACTTTTTAAAAGATGAAATCATACAAAATACCATTTCTGATCACACTGGAATGAAACTAAAGGTCAATAATAGAAGAAAAATTGGGAACTTCACAAATATGTGAATACACGCTCTTCAACAACCAACAGGCCAAAGAAGAAATCATAAAGGAAATTAGAAAATAACCAAGGAAGTGAAAATTAAAACAAAACATACCAATACCTATGGGATGCAGCAAAAGCAGTGCTATAGTTCTAATTATTTACATTAAAAAAAGAAGAAAGATCTCAAACCAACAACTAAACCATATACCTTAAGGAATTAGAAAAAGAATACCAAATGAATCCCAGAGCCAACAGATAGGAGAAAGTAATAAACATAGAGAATAGAAGAACAATAGAGAAAATCAATGAAACTAAAACTTAGTTCTTCAAAAGATCAACAAATTTGACAAACCTGTGGCTAGATTAACTAAGAATAAAAAGAGAAGACTAAAATTACTAAAATCAAAAATGAAAATGGAAACCTTACCAATTTCACCAAAATAAAAAGCATTATAAAAGGATACTATGAACAACTGTATACAAAGCAAATTGGATAATCTAGGGGAATGAACACACTCAAACAAAAAACAAACATAACCTAAGACTGAATCATGAAAAAATAGAAAATGTGCATAAACCTATGTTTAGTAAAAAGATTAAATAAGTATCAAAAAAGGCCTCTTTACCAAAAAAAAAAAAAAATCACCCTGGGCCAGATACCTTCACTACTAAATTAACAGTAAAAGGAGAATTACAGTAAGCCTTCCCAAATTTTTCCAAAAAAAATGGAGAAGGGACCATTTCCTAACATTCCAATAGGCCAGCATTACCCTGGTACCTAAGTCTGACAAAAATACTGCAATAAAAGAAAATTATAGTCAAATATGTTTTATAATGCTGATGCAAAATTCTCCAACAAAATGCTAAAAAAGCAAATTCAGCAGCATATTTAATGAATTCTACACCACGGCCAATTTGGGTTTACTTCTAGAATTTAAGGATGATTCAACATATAAAAATCAATCATATTGCAACACACCACATTAACAAAATGAAGGCAAGAAACATATCATCATCTCAATTCATGTAGAAATAGCACTTGACAAAATTCAACACCCTTTCATCAAAACACTCAACAATCCAGGAATAGAAGGAAACTTCCTCAACACAATAAAGGCCATATATGAAAAGCCCACATTTAAAGATCATATTCAATAGTGAAAGACTGAAAGCTTTTTCCTTAGGATAGAGAACAAGACAAGGATGTCCACATTCCCCACTTCTATTCAATGTAGTATTGAAGGTTTCAGCTGTACCAATAAGGCAAGACAAAGAAATAAAAGACATCTAAATTGTAATGGAAGAAATAAAATGATCTGTGCTCACAAATGGCAAGGCATATATGTAGAAAACCCCAAAGATTCTGCAAAAAAAACCTTAGAACTAATTAATGAATTCAGCAAAGTTTCAGCATTCAAAATCAACACACAAAATGGGTTGCATTTCTATAGCGTAACAATGAACAATGTAAAAAAAAGATATTAAGAAAGCCATTTCATTTACAATAGCATCAAAAGAATATAATACAGAAGAACACAATGTAGTAGGTCAAAGACTACACATCGAAATCTACAAAACATTGCTGAAAGAAATTTAAAGACATAAATATACGGAAACACATCTCGTGCTCATCAAGTGTAATATTCCACACTGTTAAGATGTCAACACTACCCAAAGTGATCTGTACGATCCACTGCAATCCCTATCAAAATCCCAATGATAGGGGTGCCTAGGTGACTCAGTTGGTTAAGAGTCCAATTCTTGATTTAGGCTTAGGTCATGATCTCAGAGTTGTAAAATCAAGCCCTGAGCTTGACTCTGAGCTCAGCTCTGATTCTGCTTGTCCCTCCCCCTCTCCCTCTGCCCCTTTCCTTGCTGGTGGTGGGGAGCTGTCACTCTCTCTAAAATAAAAAAATAAATAGAATCTTTTAAAAAAATCCCAATGATATATTCTGCAGAAATAGAAAAACCTATCTTAAAGTCATATAGAATCTCAAGGGATCCAAAATTAACAAAATAATCTTGAAAAAGAAAAAAAGTTAGCACTCACTCTTCCTAATTTCAAAGTAAAGGTATTCTGGCACCAATTCCAATGTATGTGTATGGGAGGGGCTCCAAAACCACTAAGAGATGCTTGGACACCAGCAGGGTGCCCTACAATTCAACCCAATTCTGGTACTAATAGCATGAGAGCCCACAGGTTAAGCGCTCGGTCCTACAGGACTGCACCTGCCCCCCTCACCTTTGAATGACAGTCTCAAATCCAGATTACCATTTCTGCTTTCCACTGACAGGCTATAGATGGGAGGTTCCAATGACCCCCTCCTTAAGTCTGATTAATTTGCTAGGGAAGCTCACAAAACTCACAGAAACATTGTATCTATTGGATTAGCATTCATTAATAAAAAATATATATATGACTCAGGAATAGCCAGATGGAAGAAATGCATAGGGCAAAGTATGGGGAATGGGTGCGGAGCTTGCATGCTCTCTCCCAGCGTTCCAGTCTCCCAGAATCTTCATGTGTTCACCAATGCAGAAGCTCTCTGAACCCTGTCCTTCTGGGTCTTTATGGAATTTTTATTATGCAGGCATGATTGATTAAATTATTGGCCACGGGGGACTGATTCAACTTCCTTCCAGGAAGTAGGGGTGGGATGGGGCGGTGAGGGGTTGGACTGAAAGTTCTAACCCTCTAATCACACGGCTGGTTCCTCTGGAAACCAGCCACCATCCTTAGGTGCTCTCCAAAAGTCACCTTATTCACATAAACACAGTTGTGGTAAAAAGGTACTTGTTATGAATAACATGACACCCATTTCATATTAATGGCTCTAAAGTGTATTTCAGGAACTGAGGACAAGAGACCAAATATTATGACAAAAGATGCCCCCATTGCTTTTTTATTTTTTTTTAAAGATTTTATTTATTTATGTGACAGAGAGACAGCCAGCGAGAGAGGGAACACAGCAGGGGAGTGGGAGAGGAAGAAGCAGGCTCCCAGCGGAGGAGCCTGATGTGGGGCTCGATACTGGAACGCAGGGATCACGCCCTGAGCCGAAGGCGGACGCTTAAGGACTGAGCCACCCAGGTGCCCCCTCCCCCATTGTTTTTATCACTCAGGAAATTCTAAGGGCTTTGGGAGCTTTGAGCCAGGAATCATGGATAAAGACCAAATACATATTTCTTATAATCCACAATATCTACAGAACTTCCTACACTAACTTCAGTAATCTAAACAGTATGGTGCTGGCATAAAAACTGACATATAAACCAGTGAAACAGAACAGAGATGTCAGAAATCAACCCTTGTATATATGGCCAAATAACTTCTGACTAGACTATCAAGACCATTCAATGGGGAACAGATATTCTTTTCAAGAAATGGTGCTGGGAAAACTGGAAATCATATGCAAAAGAAAAAATATGGACCCTTACCTTATACAATATACAAAAATTAACTCAAAATCGATCAAAGACAACTTAAGAGCTAAAGCTTTGAAACTTTTAGAAGAAAAAATAGGGAAAAACTTCATGACATTGGGTTTGGCAATGATTTCTCGGATATGACACCAAAAACGTAAGAAAAAAATAGATAAATTGGACTTCATCAAAATTAGAATCTTTGGCACATCAAAAGATCCTTTGAAGAGAGTGAAAACACAACCCACAGAGTGGGAGAAAAAACTTTTGAATCATAAATATGATAAGGGGTTAATATCAAAAATAAATAAAGAACCCCTAAAACTCAACAATGACAACAAAAAGACCAAACAACCCTATTTTAAGGGTTTGTTTTAAGGGCCAAACCCTTGAATAAGAACTTTTTCAAAGAAAATATATAAGTGGCCGATAAGAACATGAAAGGACAATCAACATCATTAGTCATTAGGGAAATACAAAGTGAAACCGTGAGATTCCACTTCACACACATTAAGATGGGTATTATCAAACCACTGAAAGCAACAAATGTTGGCAAGGATGTGGAGAACTTAAAACCCACGTGTATTGCTGGTAGGAATGTAAAATGGGGCAGCTGCTTTGGAAAACAGTATGGTGGTTCCTCAAAAAAATTAAACACATAATTAACATATGATGTAACAATTCCACTTCTTGTTATATACCCAAACCAACTGAAAGCGGGGACTCAGATATTTGTACAACCAGTGTTCTTAGCAGCATTATTCACAATTGCCAAAGAGTGCAAACAACCAAAATACACACAGAGATGAATGGATAAACAGAATGTGGTATATATTTTGGAATATTATTCAGTCTTACAAAGAAATGAAATTTTGACATAAGGATGAACTTTGAAAAACACTAAGCTATGTGAAACAGCCAGAAAGTAACAAATATTGTATGATTTCACTTTTGTGATGTATTTAGAGTTGGCAACTTTATAGAGACAGAAAATAGAATAGTGTTCATAGTGGCTGACCAGGAGTGGGTAGTGAGGAGTGGGAAGTTACTGTTTAATGGATAGAGAGTTTCAGTTTGGGTTGACAAAAAATGTACTGGAGATGGACAGCGGTGATGGTTGAACCACAATGTGGATGTACTTACGGCCAATGAACTGTACACAAAATTGGCTAAAATGGCAAATTTTATGTTATGTATATTTTACCACAATTTAAAAAACATAGAAATGTACAACACAAAAGGTGAACACTAATGTACACTAGAGACTTTAGTTAACAATAATGTAGCAATATTCATTAATCAACTGTAACAAATATATCACATTAATGCAAAATGCTAATAATATGGGAAACTGTGGGAAAAGGGTGGTGGGAGAGAAGTAGTATATGGGAGCTTTTTTTTTTTTTATTAATAATGATTTTTTATTATATTATGTTAGTCACCATACAGTACATCCCCGGTTTTCGATGTAAGGCTCGATGATTCATTAGTTGTGTATAACACCCAGTGCACCATGCAATATGTGCCCTCCTTACTACCCCCATATGGGAGCTTTCTGTACTTTCTGCTTTTTTGTAAACCTAAAACTGCTCTGAAACAGTCAAGTAATTTTTTAAGCCAATATTATTGCATTTTTGGTTTGTCATTTCTTGTTTTTTTTTTATTTCTGGTGCATTTTAAAAGCCAAATGCATAAAGCTATAATTAAAGATCTGTGTTAATGGTACACAATGTATAAAGATCTAATTTGTGACAATAACAACATAAAGAGGGAACCAGAGTTGTAAAGGAGCAGAGTTTTATAGACTATTGAAACTAAGTTGATATTGGTTCAAACTTGGGTGTTATACACTTAAGATATTAATTATAATTGCCAGAGTAGTCACTAAGAAAAAAAACCTAAAAACATACAGAAAAAAGAAATAAGAAGTAAAACAAAATAGTACACTAGAGAAAATGCCAAATTGCTTTGCACAGTGGCTGTACCCTTCTACATTCCCACCAGAATGTACAAGGGTTCCAGTTTCTCTACATCCTTGCCAACTATTGCTATTATTCACTTTTTAAAGAATTATAGCTATTTAGTGGGTATGAATTTATATCATTGTGGTTTTGATTTGAATCATTATTGATTATTTGAATATCTTCTCTGGAGAAATATCTATTCAAATCCTTTGCCTATTTTTTAATTGTTTTATTTGTCTTTTTTATTGAATGGTAAGAGTTCATTTTATATTCTGGGTACTAGACCCATATCATATATATAATTTGCAAATACCTTCTCCTATGCTATGAGTCATCTTTTTACTTTAGTGACAGCATCATCTGAAACATGTTGCTATGTTTAAAGCCAAACTGAGTAAGCCTAATAGCTTTGCTCTAAAAAGTGCTGAAGGAAAATACTTTGGAAAACAGTATTCACTATATTAATTCAGTATTCAATATATTCATAACAGTATTCACATATTAATATTCATTATATTAACCACTACCCTGGTATTGGTATGGTGAAGCCAATACCAATACTTAAGTTACTCAAGATATCCATGCCACTGATTTATTGAATCCTTGCAACTCCAGGATATTCTGATACATTTAATTTTGGGGACAAAGATGCCAGAACAAAAGTATGTATTTCAGAGAAATCTGATCAACCAAAATTGACGTTTTGCTTTACTCACAATAGAAACCTATCTGTATATGCTTCTAGTTATGACCAGTAAAAAAAAAAAAAAA
>NW_024423319.1:45357312-45374636 GCF_017311325.1 Ursus maritimus
AAAAAAAAAAAAAAACATATTTTATAGTCTGTGTAACAAAAAGGCTGACTCCATTTTTTGATTTTTGACTACTGTCAGCTTTTAAGCTTCACCCCTCCTCCTATTCTGCCCCACATATAAATAAGTTAATAACTTCCCCTTGTGTCCCTTCTCTTTAGAAAAGTTTAGTAATCTTACTGTGAAATCATCATTTATTACACTAATTATTGATGATTTATATTAATGACTTATATAATTATCTGAACAGTATCTCCACATATTTGAAACAATTAAAATAAAAAAATATCTTCTAACTCATAATAGTAAACTCTCAAATTTGTTAGCACTATGAGAATTCTTATCTTTTCTTTGCATACCAGGGATTTGTGAATCTTAAGTTCATGCAAAAAATTCTTTTTCTTTTCAGGCTTTTCCATAGACCCCAGAAAGCTGTTAAGAAGCATTTAGCTGCTTACAAATTGAGTTGCATTTTCTTTTTTTTTTAAAGATTTTATTTATTTATTTGAGAGAGAGAGAGAGAGGAGGGACAGAGGGAGAGAAAGAGAATCTGGAGCACACTCCACACTGAGCACAGAGCCCAATGCAAGGCTTGATCCTATGACCCTGTGAGCATGACCTGAGCTGAAATCAAGAGTCAGGCGCTTAACTGACTGAGCCACCCAGGCACCCCTGAATTATATTTTCTTAAAGGGGAAATTCATATTCCTCATCTGATTCTTTTCTGAGTTAACAGAACTTATATATGTTCTTCAGTGTTAGTAAAATTTTAATTACAACAAAGTGATACCATTTTGCATCTATCAGATTGGCAGATATGTTTAAATATGCAAATACTCAGAACCGTTAATGGGTTCTCTCATATACAGGGACTCTCATATACTGATAGTGTGTAAAATGACATAATCCCTTTCTAAGGAGATTTCAAATGTCTATTAAAATGAAAAGTACCTAGGACCCAGAAGTCTACTCAGAATCACCCAGAGAAACAAAAATGATATTGCAATACATGAAATTTGATACAGCACTAAGAAAAAAGACATAGATACATACTTAGATGGAAAAATCTCTAAATCATACTATTGCAAAAATGTTAAAGAATATACATATACTATGATAAAATTTAATACTTTAAAAAATCCTCAGGATACTTGCATATCTTCGTATGTAAGCAATGTATACAGAAGTTCTAGAAACTAACAATATGTGTTGCCTCTAGGAAGGAGACTGGGACTGGAGATGCATTCAAAGAGGTCTTTATTTATGATGTTTAATTTTTTGAAACCAGAGTGTAATTAAGATATTGCACGATTAGAGGTTTGAGGGACCAAGTAAATATCTATCCTCTTCCCCTACCCATACTCTAGATAGAATGAGTAAAAATAATAAAGTAGGGAGTGATGTCAGCAACACAGATGCACAGGGCTTTCTAGTGCTCAACCACCTCAGAAATACCAACTTGAATAACTATCCATGCACAAAATACCTTCAAAAGAGCCAAGGATTCCAGCTGAGGGATGACAGCACCTGGGTGAAGCACAGAAATAAGAAAAGATGTATTGAGGGGGGGTAGGAAAGATAGATTCACATTAACTCCATCACCTCTCCCCCAAGACCCAGTAGCCCAGCACAGAGAGATACCCTTCCCATGGGAAATGGAGAGTGAAGTGAGTGCCCAATTTCACCAGACTCCAGAGCCAGACTGTCCCAGCACAAGGTCAACTCTTGTGGCCCTAAGTGGCTCTCTGCAGGCTCCCACAAACCCAGGCCCTCAGCTCATTGCAGTGCCTTCCAGATCCACAGCTTTAGGCACCTCCCATGATACCCGGCTCCCAATCAGCTCCTGCAAACCCGGGCTCCTGGTTCACCTCAGTGCCTATCAGCTCCAGCATGCCCAAGTGACTCCCATATCTCCAGACAGCTTCTAGAGCACCAGACTCCTAGCAGGCTCTCACAAGCCCCAGCCTCTGACTCATCCTGGTGCCTGCCAACTCCTGTGGCTTCAGGTGGCTTCTGTGGCACCAGGATCCCAGAGGGTTCTTATGAACCTAGGCTTCTGGCTCACCCTGGCAAAAACCAGCCCCAATGGTCTGGGGTGCCATCTGTGGGGCCATGCTCATAGCAGGCTCCTGAACATCTAGGTTCCTGGCTTACCACAGTGTTGGCTTGCTCCTGAGGCCGTGAATGGCTCTGTGGCCCAGGCTTTCAGCATATCCTCATGCTTGCCAGCCCCCACAGCCCCAGGTGGTTTCTGTCACCTCAGGCAGCCAATCAGCTACTATGAATTCAGGCTTCCAGCTGGGCCCAATACCAGGCTGGGTACTGCAGACCCAGGCTTTTGACCCATCCCAGTACCAGGCTAGCTCCTGTAGCCCTAGTCCCCCAGCCCACTACAGTGTCAGACTAGCCCCTACAGACCTAAACTCTAGGCCAGCTCTTATGGACCCAGGCTCTTAGCCTGCCCCAGCACCAGGCCAGCCTCTGTGGTCCAGCTTCAAGGATAACTCCCACATACCCAGGTGCCTGGCCTTCCCCAGCACCAGAGCGGCCACAATCGCCCCAGCCTTCAGGCTGGCTCCTATGAAACCAGGCTTACAGCTTCCCCTAGTACACGCCTGGACCCTGTGGACTGAGACATCAGGCCAACTCCTGTGGTTCTTGGTGCCTATTAGGCGCCAGTGAACCTAGGCTCCAGACCTGCCTCTTTGGACCCAGGCACCAGGTGGATCGCAATATACATAAGCATGAGGCTTGCCCACTTGCTGACCCAGACACCAGACCTTCCCACTGTCCAGCAGAAAGCCCACCATGGACACTACTGGATAGCCCACCCAGAATCTCTAGATGAGCTGTTTAATGATGAGCTTTGGTTGCAGAAGCAGTCTATTAAGACTAGAAGAGGTTCTAATTCCTCAAATGTGCAGGCACTAACACAAGGCCACAAGGATCATGAATAATCAAGGAAACATGACTTCACCAAAAGAAACTAATAAAACTCCAATGACTACAGAAACAGATCTGTGAACTAAGAATTCAGAATAATCCTCTTATATTCAGTGAACTACATGAAAACACAGACAAGTAAATGAAATTAGAGAAAAATAAACAAAATGGGAAGTTCAATAAAGATACAGAAACCATTAAGAAAAAAGCAGAAATCCTAGAGTTGAAGAAAACATTAAATGAACTGAAGAATTCAAAAGAGAGCTTCAACAGCAGACTCAACCAAGCAGAATTAGGAAATAAGACATCTGAAGGTCATTTGAAATCTTTCAGTAAAAAGCAAAAAGAAAGAATAATGAAATAAGGTGAAGAAATACTACATGAATTATGGGATACCATTAAAAAAATATCTGCATTACTGGAGTCCCAGAAGAGTGGGAGAAAGGAGAAGAAAGCTTATTTAAAGAAATAATGCCTAAGAATTTACCAAATTTGGAGAGAGATTTGGACATACAAGTTGACGAAGGTCATAGGCCAGTCCCAAATGTCAACCTAAAACAAGCTTTTCTAAGACACATTATAATACAACTGTCTAAAATTCAAGGGCACTTTGTCATTGTCAAAGACAAAAAGACAATCTTAAAACCAGCGAAGATAAGAAGATTGTAACTTATAAGGGAACCTCCATAATGCTATCAATGGATTTCTCAGTGGAAATCTTGTAGGCCAAGAGAGAGTGGGGTGATATATTCAAAGCGCTGAAAGAAAAAAAACCCTGCCAACCAAAAATACATTACTCAGCAAAGTTGTCTTTCATAAATGAGAGATAATTTCCCCAAAAAACCCCAAAAGCTGAGGCAGTTCATCACCACTAGATCTACCTTACAAGAAATGATGAAAGGATTCATCACTCAGTTCTTTAATTTCTTAAAGGATTCTATTTTTTTTAAAGATTTCATTTATTTATTTGTCAGAGAGAGAGAGAGAAAGCACAAGCAGGGGGAGCAGGAGGCAGAGGGAGAAGCAGGTTCCCTGCTGAGCAAGGACCCTAAGATCATGACCTGAGCCAAAGACAGATGCTTAACTGACTGAGCCACCCAGGCATCCCTAAGGATTCAATTCTTTAAGCTGAAGATAACAGGAAGAAGACCTGAAAGTTCCCAAGTAAGTGGAAATTAAGCAACATCCTCCTGAATAACCAATGGATCAAAAATAAAACTAAAAGGTAAATTAAAAAAAAAAATCTTGAAACAATGTAAGTGGAAACACAACACACCAAAACTTGCAGGATGTAACAAAAACATGTCTAAGAGGGAGATTTGTAGTAACAAATCCTTGTGCACTGTTGGTGGTAAGGTAAATTGGTTAAGCCACTATAGAAAACAGTATGGAAGTTCCTCGAAGAATTAAAAATGTAACTACCATATGATCTAGCAATCCCAGTTCTTTAGATATATATCTGAAGGAAATAAAATCACTATCTCAAAGAGACATCTTTACCTGCATGTTCACTGTAGCATTATTCACATGGAAACAACCTAAGTGTCCATTGATAGATGGATGGATTATGAAAATGTGGTGTATATACAAAAGAATATTATTCAGCCATAAAAATTGGCTCCCTTTCGGGATAGTAATAATGGACCTTGAGGGCATTATGCCATGTGAAATAAGCCAGACAGAGAAAGACAAATAATGTATGTTCTTACTTATATGTGGAATCTAAAGAAAAAACAACAACTCAGAGAATAGCATGGTGGTTGCCAGGGGCTGAGAAGGGGTGAGATGAGGAGATGTTGGTCAAAGGATACAAACTTCTACCTATAAGATGAATAAGTTCTGGTGAACTGATGTACCACAAGGTGACTATAACTAACAATACTGTATAACATATATGAACATTGTTAGGAGAGTAAATCTTAATGTTATCACCACAAAAAAAATGGTAATCATGTGATGGAATGGTGGTATTAACTAACCTTATAGTGGTAATCATTTCACAATATATATGTGTATCAAATCATGATGTTATACAACTTAAATTTACATATGTTATATGTCAATAATATCTCTACAAAGCTGGGGAATAAAAAATCTTTGCTACTGACAAATTTGATACAGATGAATGTGACTTAGAATTTTGGACAACAGTGTTCCTAAAAATAAATCCAAGAGTTTGCTACAATATCCCACCCAATTAGAAACTGGGGCTCTATTTCAATGTACACATGAAAATGTATATTATGGAAAAGCAAAGTAGGACACAGTCCTTTGTGGTAAGGCAAACTTCCAAAGAGAAAGGGAAGATGGAAAAACAAGAGTGAATAAGGATGAGGGCAGAGAAACGTCACGGTTGTCATTCTTTTTTTTTTAATAACAATTTTTTATTATGTTATGTTAGTCACCATACAGTACATCCTTAGTTTTTGATGTAGTGTTCCATGATTCATTATTTGCATATAACTCCCAGTGCTCCATGCAATACGTGCCCTCCTTAATACCCATCACTGGCCTATCCCAGTCCCCCGCCCCCCTCCCCTCTGAAGCCCTCAGTTTGTTTCTCAGAGTCCATAGTCTCTCATGCTTCATTCCCCCTTCTGATTACCCCCCCTTTCTTTATCCCTTTCTTCCCCTACCGATCTTCCTATTTCTTATGTTCCATAAATGAGTGAAACCATATAATTGTCTTTCCCTGCTTGACTTATTTCACTTAGTATAATCTCCTCCAGTCCCGTCCATGTTGCTGCAAATGTTGGGTAATTGTTCTTTCTGATGGCTGAGTAATATTCCATTCTAATTAAGTTCCCACCACATGGAAGGATACATCAAAAGTGGAAAATAAGCATTAATCTCTAACATCATGCTTAAATAAAATATTTTAAAAATTAAACTGTCCCTTTTCTTCAGGGAAGATGAAAGCTTTGGTGACTTTGAGTGCAGGGTTTCAGTACAGAAGAGAGAAAGAAATCAGACTGCAATCATGTGAGGACTGAGTAGAAGATAAGAAAGCAGAAAAAAAAACAATGTAGAAATATAGAAAACACTGTTGTGAAAGGGTAGAGAAAGACAGGATGGTAGGTGGAAAAGTGTGTGGAGTTAGAGTTGAAGAAATGATTATTCTTTTTCATATATATATATATATATATTCCCATGCAGATACAGAGGAACCTATAGATAGAGAGGGATTAAAAATAATAAAAGTAGAGCAGAGATCATCAGGAAGGTAAAATCTCTAAGAAGAAAACATTGACAGAATTGAAAGGAGAAATAGACAGTTCTACAATAATAGCTGAAGACTTCCAACATCACACTCAATGAGTAGAACACTTGGTGAGAATATCAAAAGGCAACAGAGGGTTGCAGCAGGGTTATTAATCAACTAGACCTATCAGACATATACTGAATACTCCACAAAACAACTGCAAGATACACATTTTTTCTCAGGTGTACATGGAACATTCTCCAGACATGTTAGGACACAAAACAAGTCTCAATAAACTTAAAAATGATTGAAATAGTATGAAGTATCCTTATTGACCACAACAGATGAAGCTAAGAACCAATAACAGAAGGAAAACTGGGAAATTAACAAATGTGGAAATTAAACAACATACTCTTAAACAGCCAGTGGGTCAAAGAAGAAGTTACAGGGAAATCAGAAGATACTTAGACATGAATGAAAATGAGGTTGGCCAAGATATTTAGTCAATCAGTATCTCAGCTTTCCACCATGTAAAAATGTGGATGGGAGACCTACTCCATAGGGATGTTTTAGGAATTAAATGAATTAATACAAGTAAAGCACACAGGATGGTATCTGGCACATTGTAAGCACTTAATAATGTATAAATGTTAATAATCATTATTATTATACATAATCAAAAGTTCAGGCTTTGGAGTTCAGACATTCACAAAGCCCAAGCTTCCCCCTCTATGCTGTCTCTAAACACAAGCTCCAATTTACTAAAAAGACTCCAAAGCATAATATAAAGACACAAATGCTAAAATAGAGGAGTAAATAAAAAACTTTGGAAATGCAGAAGAGGCTATTAATTCCAACATGGAGACAAGGAGGATAAGCATGTCAGGGAAGACTTCAAAACAACCTGGCATTTGAGCTGAGTTTAAAAAGAATGAGTAGTTGGGGCGCCTGGGTGGCACAGTGGTTAAAGCGTCTGCCTTTGGCTCAGGGCGAGATCCCGGCGTTGTGGGATCGAGCCCCACATCAGGCTCCTCCGCTATGAGCCTGCTTCTTCCTCTCCCACTCCCCCTGCTTGTGTTCCCTCTCTCGCTGGCTGTCTCTATCTGTGTTAAATAAATAGATAAAATCTTTAAAAAAAAAAGAATGAGTAGTATGCCCAAAAGTAAAAAAGAAAAAAAAAGGTTGTAAAAGCATTGCAGAATGAGTGAACAGCCTAAGCAACCGCACAAAAGCAGGTAAGAGCATAAAAAGTCAGGAAACAATAGCCCACTGTGGCCTGAATGTAGGTCGCGTGGTGGGATATAATGGGAAAAATGGAAAGGTGCTGAAGGATACAGAGCTTTGAAAGCCTTGCTAGGGAATCTGGTGATATTGTATAGATGAATTCCCATTGAAAATTCCTCTCTTAAAATTGAGGGTATGGTAAAGGGTCAGTGTGTGCTAACAGCCCAGGTGTATTGTAGGAAGATTAGTTGCTTTATTTCAAGACAGGGAAGATGAGAAATCCATCCTGATTTTTACTCCCAGGTAGCAACATTTTAAGAGAAGTAGTATCGAATCAGCCCTCATACTACATGGAGTTGCCTGAATTATTATTCCAGGAAAGGAGTAAAACAAGGGATGAGTAACAGGGTTTTGACTTCAAGCACACCCCAGGAACAATCTGGGAAACAACTGTCTCCCAAAACTCCCACCTAAGGAGAGACCATCCCCTTCTTGCTTTGACACAAATACCTGCATAGCCCACACTGATGGAAAATTCCATAGCTGACTGTGTGCTCCACAGGGCATTTGAGACACAGAGTATTTCCAAAGGGTCTGGTCCAACTGCATTGTGAAGACCCCTAACTCTGAAATTAGTACACATAGCTGGAATTCCAGGGGATTAAAAAACAAATTATAAACAGGCGCCTGGGTGGCTCAGTAGGTTGAGTGTCCAACTCTTGACCTCAGCCCAGGTCTTGATCTCAGGGTTGTGAGTCCAAGCCCTACGTTGGGCTCCATGCCGGGTGCAGAGCCTACTTTAAAAAAAAATCACAAAGAACTTCAAAAATCATCTAAGCTATAACTGCACATTGCAAAACCCTACTTTTTTCACCCTTTAGTGCAATATGTGTGGCCAGTTGTCCTTCATTTTAAATCCTAGATGTATAAAAGATAGGTTCAGAACTGGCCTTCATAGAAATTAAACTAAGCATGGTTTCTAAAACTAGGAACACATGAAACCTTGTTGAGATTTTTCAGTTTAGGCCTTCCCCCCAATACATAAATTAGGAACAAGAGGAAGTTCAAAAGAAAGACTAGTATTTGTACACTGATCCTAATATCTTTATTTCCCAATTCTTGGCAGTAAAGGAAAGGGGACAATAACAGCAAAGAAGGCAGAGGTAACCCCAGATCCCAATCTATACTCCAGCATTCTATGCCAGTAACTTCTAGCCAGAACCTAGCTTTTGTTAAGTATAAACAGGAGGACCTGAAGCAGTATAGACAACATGGCTTCGGGTCTGTAAACTGCACAAACAGAGAGTGTAATGGAGTTAGGGGAATTAATTTCTTTCTAACTACACACCCCTAAAGGACTTTGGAATCCTGTAGCTATCTGAGTTCAGCTCGCTGAACTCTGACCAAAAGGGATCAGCACAAACAAGGTGCTACCACCAAGGATAGGTGCAAATTACCAAGCCCAAAGCATTGGCCAGCAAACAAAAGCAAGGATGAGAGTAAACAGTCACCAAGGCAGGACAAATGAGACTATCCATGAAGCAGCTTCTGTAGTTGGTCTCCAGGAAGACCTTCCTCAGAGGCCCAGGACTACAGGGAATGAAGCAGTAAACCTGGTACCTTGATGGGGGTACCTAGAGTTTGAGGGCACCATGGGGCTAAGTCCTTTCAGAACCATACTTCCATGGATTTGCTGAATGGGGGTGAGAACCAGGAATCCTTCTGGGAGTTAAAAACCTTCAAGATATCCTAATGAGAAATCCTATGTTAAAGGGTGAACCCAAGTTCTGCGACTCAGACTGGAATGAAAGAATCTGTGTTCTCTTTCTCCTAGGTCTGTGTCCTCACCCCTTTCCCCAGATCTGCCCAGATGTCATCTAGTAGCACAGTCCTGTCTTCTCGTGTAGAGTGAGTCCATTCCTTGAACATGTTGAAACCAAAGGATCTATCAATGTGAACTTGTTTTGTTTGTACCCTCCTACACACACAGACAATGTTCTTTATCACCTTTGCGGTAATTGTGCTTTATCCTTCTGACTAGACTTCAGCTGAAGAACTAGGACAATGTTTTCACCAGTTTTAGCATGCAACTTTATTAACATGTAAATAAAGTCTCAAACAAATACACTTATGTCAATATAAAGCACAGAAATATAGCTTACTCAGAATGAATAGGTTCATTATCAGGTAGTGTTGCAGAAATATTAAAAATATTTCCATTTATATAGCACAATAAAAAGCAACAAACATTCAAGTTCTCATGATCATTTGGTATCCATAAAGTTGCCTCCTTCAATCAATACAAATAACATAAATATTGAACTTACAATTATAATATGCATGGCTTCATATTACACCACCAAAAAGATTGTTCACGGTTTTGTGAGAACATACAGCTGTTCAGAGTTTGAGTATTAATCGTATAACTTTATCTCTCACCTCAGGATCACTGTGATCTGCTAAGTCTTGGAGTTTCTGACCAAACTCTTTTGCTTCCTGGAATATGGAAATAAGCTCAGATTTAGTGAACTCTTCCTTAGTAAACAGCTTCGCCTTCTTTTTGAATTGGAAATTTATATTCTCAAATATTTCAATGATATTAAGAATATTGGCCTTTGACTCATTCTTGTTAAAGGGCGCAACCAATGATGATAGTACTTTGGCACTAATCAGTTCTCTTGTATTGGCTTGATTTTTAGACAAGCGCAAAAACACTTTTAAAACATAAAATTTGGTTTTGACACTTCCCTTGTTTAACAAGGTAAGAAAATCTGGAATGTAATTAGCAATTATACGGTGATCCTCAAATTTCACACTCAGGTTCACTAATAATTTTAGTCCAGCCAGTTGCACAGGGGAGTTCAATGGACAAGAGATTATGTCCTTACAAACTTGATGTATGTATGACTCTGCTGGTTGTGGTTCTTCAGAAGACTCAGAGTTATCATCTACCATATTTAAAGCTCTAGGGTGTTCTGTAACATTGGGATTATTGACCAAGTTTTCAATCATAACAGTAATACCTACATCATGAATTATATCTTGGGTAAATGGATAAGCAGGACTGATGCCCATTATCATAGTAGCTATTTCATGAATAAAAGGATCCTTAGTTAACTTAAGTAGGGCAACGAGTTTATCAAACTCTTTAGGCTCTAAACTGAAGTTACGTGATTTACAGCGGCAGGCTCTTGGATTGGGCCCATACTTTTCCCTATACCTAACCTGGTTTTTGATCTCAGCTAAGGTTTGGAAGTAAGGCCCATCATAGGGTGGGATCTTGGTCAGAGGCCGAATGCCCAGAGGAGTTTCAATCAAGGTCTCAACCAGAGTCCAGTTCCCTGGAGGCAAAGATCGCTCTCCTCCCTCTATTGGGACGAGGACACTATACCTGGCCCTTGACCATGCTGCTGCTTTTTGTTTTATAGTGAGTTCTGGTTTGGGTATGGGCTTGGGCTTTTCCTGGATCTTAGGTGGAGGCTTATAAACTTGAGAAGGAGTCTCCTCTTCTGGCCAGAACCAGGATCCTACACTAGGCTCTTCTCCGGTCCAGAACCAGGAGCAGACATTTTCTTCATCCTCATCACTGGATTCGATTATAATACCAGCTCTGTCCCCAGCCCCAGCCCTGACTTTGATGCCGTCCTCTCTCTTTCTCTGGGGCCTGGACTCAATATTGGCCTTGGCAAAGTACCTGATATTGGCTTCACTTCCAGGACCAGCCTTGACTTCGTACTTGGTCACTGCACTGACCCTGGCCACAGGTATCACCTTTGACTTGGCCTCGGGCACTATACCAGGTTCTGCCATGGATTCTGCCTTAGTCTCAGTCATGACTCTATTCTTAGTCATAGCTTCCATCTTGCCCACATCCCTTGTCATAGCCACGGCCTCAGTGCAGGTTACTGTCTGTGTCCTGGCCACTGCTCCAACCCCAGCATTGGCCTGGGTCACTGGTCCTGTTTTCAGTTCTGCCTCAGCCACTGCCTTGGCCTGGATCTTAGCTTTGGCTCTAGTGTTGGCAGGGCCACTGATTCCAGCTTTTAGGGCAGCCCCAGGCTCTGCTCTGCCCCTGCCTTAGCCTCAGAGCCAGTCATGATCCAAGTTAAAGCCAAGGCCAAGTTATACACCCCAACCCCATCTCAACCTTGACTGAAGGTCTGTCCCAGGTTGGTGTTTTCATACAAAGTCCATTCGTCACTCGGCCCCCTTTCCAACTACAGGCTCTGCCAATGATACAAACAACGTGCAGAGGAAGCTCACTCAGGTAAGGGAAGAATGGCTGTGTGCCTGAACGCAGCCCTGTGGAGGGTTGTGGTCTTCAGCCACTCCAAGGCCACCAGATCTGCCACTGAAGTTGGACCTAGGGGTGGAGGAAGGAAATGGGACTTTGAGTCTCTTTCAATTTATTTCTTATGTTGATTAGCACAGAGAGACAAGAGAGTATGGACATTCAGTGCTAAGTGGGAGAGGCAGGTAATTATCAAACTCACTCTCTCCTCATTTCACACTCTCAACAAAACTGCAGGTGCTACTAATCTTCTTTCCAGACACAAGACAGGAATATGGAGACTGGGAAAGTTTAATGGAAGTGAGAGAGACTAAGGAATCCCTAGACTGGCTCTTTATCCCTGTTGGACTACTACTTCATCTTACACGTCTACTAGGGAAGTCTCCATACTCATACCAAATTTCATTCATCTGGAGTAATTTTCTCCTCCTTTCCTTGCTTCCAATGTTGACAAGCCCTACAGCAGAACTACAGGCAGATCTATGGACAAATAAACAAATAGGATATGCAAACTGACCTCTTGGTAGAAAGACCTTGGTCCCTGGTCCCTGTATTTGTAGTCTGAATAGTGTTTCCCTCCTTCTGTCCCATACCACCATTGCCCTAATTCAGGACTGATCCTCCTTCTCCCTGCTGCCCACCATTTTACTGTTCAGTGACTGCCCTTACGTTTCTCTATTTAAAATAGGCCTGGGTGAAGCATAAGAATAAGAAAACCAAGTGGGAAATCAGAAAAACAAGTGTTACTCTTCTATACTCCCAAAGCTTTCAAAGACTCCCAAACTAAATCAGCAGAGGACCAAAGACGGCTTAGTAAACTGGCAAAACAAAAGAGAATAGAATTCCCAAGTCTCAATCCTCTCCTGTCCATCTACCGTCACACCAATCCTAACAGACACAGGGCATGTTTCTCTTCTTCATTATTTCCTAGGTTCAAGTTTGGTTACCATTTGCAAACTTTTATAACAACTGAGTTCCACAGACCTGGGGATGGGTCTATACCCAGAGATTCACAAATGCAGAGATAAAGAAATAAATCAAGACACAGGAGACAATGGAGACTGAGTCCTTGGTAGAGATCAGCACCTGGGACACCAATCCTTTCTGGAAACAGGTACCTGTTTGCCAAAATTTTCTGCAGCCCTTTTTTCCTCCCTCTCCCTCCAAGTTCCTCTGCTCCATTCCAAAAGCCTGATAATCCTCCTGCACAGACAACTCAAACATCCCTGCAAGACAACGGTGGTGGTAGTAGAGATGGAATGCTCAGACAAGCCATGGAAGTTGGCTAGAAATCAATGAAAAGTATTATCTCCAAATTTCATCTAAGCTTTTATGTTTCCTTCCTCTCCCTAAAACCTATCATTTTCTGCAACACAACAGGAGTAAGGGAGGACTGTTTGGAAAGCATGCAGAAAGGAGATCTGGAGTTTCCCCCAGACTCCTGCCTGTTCTAGTCTTAGCCATGCACCAATTCCAAGCACTGCCCACTCCGCAGAAATCGGGCCAAGTTTCCTTTTCTCATCCCCTCCCTTTGGGGTCCACGGCCTTTTACAAATCTTTACAGAAACATGCTGTACCGAAAACTTAGGAACAGACCTAAACATATAAACGCATGATACACACTCAAGGACCAAACGAAAACACAGTGGGAGAGACTTGGTTATTAATGGTCAGACTAGTAACCAGGACGAGACCATTTTCGAATTCAGGGCCTTGATTATCAAACACAACTTCTTTTTACACTCTCCCTCCCAGGGCTCCCCTGACAACTGTTCTCACCAAAAGCAGCCGCCCCTCCTCCTATTACATAAACCGCCATTTCCCCGCTAGAAGCCGCTACTATACTCCTTTACATCCCCAAACACGGTCGGAGGTGAGTAGTGTCTGGAAATCAAGCTAGCAAGATCATTTTAAATTTATAGTTGCGTGCCACTCAAATTACCCCTGTCCACCTCTCCCTCTCACCGCCCGCGCCCCACGACCAGATCACGTATCCCACATTCCTCTCTGACACCCATATCCACATTCCCAAGCGATGCCCGACTTCTCACTGACCTGTTCTGCTTGGATCAGAGGCAGTTTTCTTATCTCCTTGCCGGAAGGGGTGCCGTGCCCTACAGAAAGAGGGACGGACAGTCAGATGGACGCGAGCGCACGAGACAATGGCGGCGACTGTGTTTGGGGATTGGCCCGGCACCGGGGATTTAGGACGCGATACCTGCTTTATCAGATTAAGGGCCGTAACTGGCAAACAATTGCTACTTTTTGGTATTCCCTACCTCCCGTCCCCAAAGCTCCTCCGGGACCCACACCTAGCGGCTAATTAACAGCTACCTTTTCCTCCGCAGACCTCGCTTCGCCACGTCCCCGGTACCCAAATCGGCAGCGGGAGGAGCTAGAGCGCAGTGAAGGGGATCCGGCCTTAGGCAAGCGGAGTGATACCAAGCTTTGCACCGCGCCAGTCCGCCCTCTGTCGGTGAGCTGAACCCCAGCGTTTACTCATCCCGGTAAGGGTTGGGGCGACATCTGAACAAAGACGAAGCAGCGCGATACAGGGAAAAGCAAACCAATATCAAAGGGTCTCAGCATTAGTTGCCCTCTTTTAGGATCTCCCCCAACCAAACCTACATTTTTTTTCTTGAAATGAAACACATGCGGCTATGGGTTGGTGACGTCGCTGACTCTGCTCTGCCCCTCTCCGATCATGCGGAAGGATACCGCAGCGTCGTATTTACAAGTTCATTTCTCCAAAGTCCTAGGCCTTTGGAGGGTTGAGGGAGGGGATAAGAGCCCCTCATCTTATTCCCTACCATGTTTCCTGCCCTGAAATAGTGGAAGTTAAGGTGGGATAAAGATAAAGATATAGGGAAAACAGTGATGGATAAGAGAAGCATATTTATACCAAACTACCCCTGTGTGTACGTATGCCATTCTCAAGCCCTGCCTCCCCTCCTGATGTCCACAATATTTCCTTCACCTAAATATGCATGGTTCTGAGCGTGCACCATGAGGAAAACAACTCTGTACTCATGAAAGAGGCTTTATAGTTAAATAACTTTGTACCTGTAAACCACTTGTGCGGAGGTTCTATGGTGGCCTTCCCAAGTTTTTTCATTGCTCATGGGGCCATGGAAGGGAAGAAGGTGGGAAGGGGCTCCTGTGGAGGCCTCACCACTGTCTTTCTTCTAAAGGAAAGCAGACCTTGCCCTCTAACCCGAAGAAACAAACCACTGGCCTGTGCCAAGTCATTCTTTCTGCCGCACTGCTTTTTTTCTCACTTGAAATGGTAGCACACTGTACCATTTCCAGGTCCCCACAGATTAATGTGGCAAGAAAAAGGGCCTGTTCTTGTAAGGATCCAGACCAGGTCATGCAATCCTCTCTGTCACCTCACAGCCCGGTGTCAGGAGCTAGTTAGGGGCGGTTCTGGCTTCTCTTCCACACTCCTCTCTAAGGAAAAGGGATACTACCAATGTACTTCTCAAGGCAGATCCTAGCTGCTCCCCTGACTCCTTTTCTCTCACCTGCCTAATGAATGCATATGCTCTTTCTCCCTGAATATATGAAATTCCTGAATTTCCATTCCAAGCAGTGTCAGGAGGGAATTTGAATTAGACTGTAAGTTCCATGAAGGAAGGGCCCCTTTCTCAGTCTTGGTTCCCCACTGTATCCTCAGTGTCACACATGGAAGACAAAATTGTCAGTTAATAGTTGAAGGAGGTGAGGGCCATTGAGTCATGAATATTCCATGGTATCTTCTGATGGTTGTAGATCAATACCTGTCTATTAAGTGTGTCTTTGTCTTTGATGTCTGTAACGCCAGGGCTTAGCCTCGAGTCTGCCACACAAGAGATGCTTTATATGTAATTTTTCAGTGGAGGAAGGAAGCAAGAGTCTACTAAATTATATTTTAGAAAGAAACCTGGGGTATATTAATATCTCATACTGTAATAACATTTGGTGGGGAGTCTCATTGGGGAGTCTGCTTGAAGATTCTCTCCCCTCTGCCCCTTTCCCCACTCTTTTTCCTCTCTCTCAGAAATAATTAAATAAATCTTTTAAAAAAGAAATGTTCCTTATTCCAAAAATGGTTCAGCTTCTTTTCTATTGCATTTTTTCTATTGCAATTTCTAGGAACATCTATTTTCCACATCCTTAACTCATGTTTTATTACTTAAGTTATATATGTTCACGGTAGAAAACCTAGTAATTATATGGAAAATTAAAAAAAAAGATACTGCATTTCCTAACACTGATAAATACTCCTAACATTTTGGTATATATCATCCTAGACTTTTATCAATGCCAGTGTGTGTATATATATTTACACACACACACACACACAATCTTCCAAGAAAAGATTTCATTATACTTATTTCATTGTAATCAGTTATCTTTCCAATAGCATAAAACATGCTGTTATTTCTCCCGTTTTAAAAACACACTATCTTGAGACCCCTCTTTCCCCAAAAGCTTCTGCCTCCACCATTTCTTGCTTCAAAGATTTTTCTACTTGTTTATTTATAGTATTTTGCAACTTACTTTCTTAAAATTATGTTTAGGAAAATTTTAATGACATAGGGAAAATTCTTATGAAACGATGCCAAGTGAAAAAATATATTCTCTAAAAACAATTTTATCCAGAATATAAATTATATGAGGAAATAGTATGTGCAAAGAAAAGCAAAAATCAGCAGTAGTGATTGCATTTATGATTTGGATTATATGAGGTTTTCCCCCACAGTTTTATATACTTCTGTGTTTCCCACATTTCTACAGTGAGTATATCATATCTATGAAAAATTCAGTATTATTTTTTAAAAGATCCTACTGTAGATTTTTAAAAATTGTGGTAAAATACAGACAGCATAATATTTACTGTTTTAAGCATTTTATTTATTTTTTAAAAGATTTTTATTTATTTATTTGAGAGACAGCAGAACAAGAGAAAGAGCACCAGTGGGGGGGAGGGGAGAGGGAGAGGGATAATCAGGCTCCCCACTGAGCAGGGATCCTGATGAGGGGGGACTTGATCCCAGGACCCTGGAATCATTACCTGAGCCGAAGGCAGATGCTTAACCGACTGAGCCACCCAGGTACCCCAGTTTAAGCATTTTAAAGTATACAATTGAGTGGCATTAAGTACATCCATGTTGTACAACCATCATCATTACCTAGTTTCAGAAATTATTCAGAAACCTCATACTATTAATCACTTACTACCATTCCTCCTCCACCCAGCTTCTGGCAACCACTAATCTGCTTTCTGTTGCTGTGGTTTACCTATTCTGGATATTTTATATAAATGACTTTTTTTTCATTTAACAAAATGTTTTCAAGGTTAATTCATGTTTTAGCTCTTTTTTATTGTGGAAAATGTCACGTAACATAAACTTCACCTTTTTAACCATTTTAAAGTATACAATTTAGTGGCATTTAGTACAATCAAATTTTGTACAACCATCACCACTATCTAGTTCTAGAACATTTTCATCACCCTAAAAGCAGACCCATATCTACCACATCTATTAAACAGTCATGCCACATTTCTGCCTTTTCCTAGTCCCTGGCAAAGACTAATCTACTTTCTAGATCTATGGATTATTCTAGGTGTTTCATATAAATGGAATCATACAATATGTGGTCCTTTGTGACTTACTTCATTTA
>NW_024423319.1:45374646-45393183 GCF_017311325.1 Ursus maritimus
CTCTTTCTCCCTGAATATATGAAATTCCTGAATTTCCATTCCAAGCAGTGTCAGGAGGGAATTTGAATTAGACTGTAAGTTCCATGAAGGAAGGGCCCCTTTCTCAGTCTTGGTTCCCCACTGTATCCTCAGTGTCACACATGGAAGACAAAATTGTCAGTTAATAGTTGAAGGAGGTGAGGGCCATTGAGTCATGAATATTCCATGGTATCTTCTGATGGTTGTAGATCAATACCTGTCTATTAAGTGTGTCTTTGTCTTTGATGTCTGTAACGCCAGGGCTTAGCCTCGAGTCTGCCACACAAGAGATGCTTTATATGTAATTTTTCAGTGGAGGAAGGAAGCAAGAGTCTACTAAATTATATTTTAGAAAGAAACCTGGGGTATATTAATATCTCATACTGTAATAACATTTGGTGGGGAGTCTCATTGGGGAGTCTGCTTGAAGATTCTCTCCCTCTGCCCCTTTCCCCACTCTTTCCCTCTCTCTCAGAAATAATTAAATAAATCTTTTAAAAAAAGAAATGTTCCTTATTCCAAAAATGGTTCAGCTTCTTTTCTATTGCATTTTTTTCTATTGCAATTTCTAGGAACATCTATTTTCCACATCCTTTAACTCATGTTTTATTACTTAAGTTATATATGTTCACGGTAGAAAACCTAGTAATTATATGGAAAATTAAAAAAAAAAGATACTGCATTTCCTAACACTGATAAATACTCCTAACATTTTGGTATATATCATCCTAGACTTTTATCAATGCCAGTGTGTGTATATATATTTACACACACACACACACACAATCTTCCAAGAAAAGATTTCATTATACTTATTTCATTGTAATCAGTTATCTTTCCAATAGCATAAAACATGCTGTTATTTCTCCCGTTTTAAAAACACACTATCTTGAGACCCCTCTTTCCCCAAAAGCTTCTGCCTCCACCATTTCTTGCTTCAAAGATTTTTCTACTTGTTTATTTATAGTATTTTGCAACTTACTTTCTTAAAATTATGTTTAGGAAAATTTTAATGACATAGGGAAAATTCTTATGAAACGATGCCAAGTGAAAAAATATATTCTCTAAAAACAATTTTATCCAGAATATAAATTATATGAGGAAATAGTATGTGCAAAGAAAAGCAAAAATCAGCAGTAGTGATTGCATTTATGATTTGGATTATATGAGGTTTTCCCCCACAGTTTTATATACTTCTGTGTTTCCCACATTTCTACAGTGAGTATATCATATCTATGAAAAATTCAGTATTATTTTTTAAAAGATCCTACTGTAGATTTTTAAAAATTGTGGTAAAATACAGACAGCATAATATTTACTGTTTTAAGCATTTTATTTATTTTTTAAAAGATTTTTATTTATTTATTTGAGAGACAGCAGAACAAGAGAAAGAGCACCAGTGGGGGGGAGGGGAGAGGGAGAGGGATAATCAGGCTCCCCACTGAGCAGGGATCCTGATGAGGGGGGACTTGATCCCAGGACCCTGGAATCATTACCTGAGCCGAAGGCAGATGCTTAACCGACTGAGCCACCCAGGTACCCCAGTTTAAGCATTTTAAAGTATACAATTGAGTGGCATTAAGTACATCCATGTTGTACAACCATCATCATTACCTAGTTTCAGAAATTATTCAGAAACCTCATACTATTAATCACTTACTACCATTCCTCCTCCACCCAGCTTCTGGCAACCACTAATCTGCTTTCTGTTGCTGTGGTTTACCTATTCTGGATATTTTATATAAATGACTTTTTTTTCATTTAACAAAATGTTTTCAAGGTTAATTCATGTTTTAGCTCTTTTTTATTGTGGAAAATGTCACGTAACATAAACTTCACCTTTTTAACCATTTTAAAGTATACAATTTAGTGGCATTTAGTACAATCAAATTTTGTACAACCATCACCACTATCTAGTTCTAGAACATTTTCATCACCCTAAAAGCAGACCCATATCTACCACATCTATTAAACAGTCATGCCACATTTCTGCCTTTTCCTAGTCCCTGGCAAAGACTAATCTACTTTCTAGATCTATGGATTATTCTAGGTGTTTCATATAAATGGAATCATACAATATGTGGTCCTTTGTGACTTACTTCATTTAGCATGTTTTCAAGATTCATTCATGTTGTAGCATGACCAATGCTTCACTCCTTTTTTAATGGCTAAATAATATTCCGCTGCATGTATATACCACATTTTGCTTATCCATTCATCTGTCAGTGGGCATTTGGGTTGCTTCCACCTTTTCGCTATTGTGAATAATGCTTCAGTGAACATTGGTGTGTAAGTATGTTTGGGTCCATGCTTTCAGTTCTTTTGGGCATATACATAGAAATAGAATTGCTGGATCATATGGTAAATCTATGGTTAATTTTTTGAGGAACTGCCATACTATTTTCCATAGTGGCTGCCCCATTTTTGCATTCCCACTAGCAATACACAAGGGTTTCTCCACATCTTCTCCAATACTTGTTATATTCTGGGGGTTTTTGTTTTGTTTTGTTTTGTGTTGTTTTAATATAGCCATTCTAATGGGTATGGAGTGGTAACTCCCTGTAGTTTTTAATTTGCATTTCCCTAATTATTTATGATGTTGAGCATCTTTTCATATACTTATTGGCCATTTATATATCATCCTTGTAGAATTCCCTATTCAAGTGCTTTGTTTATTTTTTAATTGGATTTTTTGTCTTTTTGTTGTTGAATTGTAAGAATTCTTTATATATTTTGGATCCAGGTTCCTTATTAGACATCTTTTTGGTAGAAATAGAGAACCAGATTATCAAATTTATTAAAAAATTAAAAGGACCTGGAATAGCAATTACAGTATTGGAAAAGAAAAACAATGTTGGAGGAGTTACACCACTGATTTTAAGTTACAAATAAGGCATTGATGTAAGGACATAAATACAGATTAATGAAGCAGGTCTAGAAATAGACACATATAAGTGTCAATTCATTTTTGAAAAAGGTACTCAGATTATTTGAGTGATCAAAGGAATTGACAGTCCTTCTAACGAACGAGGCTGATACCACTGGATATCTATTTGGGGGGCGGGAATGAACCTAGATCCTTACGATAACTTTTACACAAAATTTACTTGAAATTTATTGCAGACCTCAAAATAAGAGTTCAAACTATAAAGCATCTACAAGACAACATCGGAGAAATTCTTTGGAACCCTAAGGTAGAAAAGATTTCTTAGGACAAAAAGCCATGAACCATAGGAGAAAAAAAATTAGACATCTTAAAATGTTTTGCTCTCAGAAAGACAATATTCAGATAATAAAAAGTCTTGCCAGAGATATCTGACAAAGGACTCGTATGCAGAATATATTAAAAAAAAGTAACAAATTAATAATATGAGACAGACAGCCCAATATAAAGTCAAATGTAAAATATTTAAAAATCCAATAAAAATCCAATCCAATATAAAACCCAAAATAAAATATAAGAATACCAAATGTGCAAACAACTTGAGTGGGTTTGTCACAAATGGAGATATACAAATGGCCAATGAGCACATAAGCAGATGTTCAACATTATTTATCATCTTGGAAATGCAAACTAAAACTAAAATGAGAAACTTGTATGAAATCCCTATAATCACTAAATTTAAAAAAGCTGACAATATCAGGTGTTGGCAAAGGTGTGATGCAATTGGAAATCACATACATTTTTGTTGGAAATATAAAATGGTACAACAATTTTGGACAATGGTTGTGTAGTTTATTATAAAATTAAAAATACGCTTACCATAATATATATCAATACCACTCCCAGATATCTACTCAAAAGAAAAAAGTTTATGTTCATACAAAAACCTGTACATGAAAGTTTATATTGGCTTTATTTAGACATCAAAACTAGACACTACCCAGATGTCCATCAACATGTGAACAAAAAAAATGGGGTATATACATTTAATGGATTATGTAGCAACAAAAGGAATAAACAATGAATACATGCAACAACATGGAGTCAGAATGTCTAAAAATATTATATTGAACAAAAAAAGCCAGACACAAAGTACTACATATGGTATGATTACATTTATGTAAAATTCTGGAAAAAGCAAAAACTCACCTATAGTGACAGAAAACAGATTGGTGCTTTTCTGAATGTAGAATGTGGGAAGTATGAATACAAAGAGGCATGAAGAAACTTTTTTAGATAATGGAAATATTCTATATCTTTATTTTGATGGTGGTTACATGAATAAATACATATACACATGTATATTTAAAACTAAATAAAGTTGATTTTCTGAGAAGTTAAAATAGAACATTTGCTGGTACAAGGTAGATTTTTAAAAATCAATTTTATTTCCATATATAGCAACAAACATTTCAATGAAAATTTAATGAACAGTTTAAATAAAACCATTTATAATAAAATAAAATATCTAGGAGCACTTTTAATAAAATATGAACAAGACTTCTATAAAAATACAAAAGAAAAATATACTAAGAAAAATTAAAGAAGAGCTATATAAATGGAGGGATATTCCTTTGTTCATGGACTGAAAAACTCAATATTGTAAGTATATCACTTCTTCTCAAATTGATCTATAGTTTCATTGCAGTTCCCTACAAAAGAGAAAAGCAGCTCCTGACATCTGGGAGCTTGCCAATACTTTAGCTTGATATAGGTGTTGCTAACACTTAACCTAGTCTTTACATATAGGCCTTGGTGTTCTCCTGTTAAACAGCTCCATAGAACATCAATAGCAGACAAGGCCATTTGTTGCCCATGGTGGATCAAAATAAGACCACTATATAATCATGTCCGAGAAGAGAACATGAATATTGCCCTAGCCACAAACTACCGAACAGTCCCCTATCCTGGCAAAGATGAGATTGTTCCTTTTTTTCCTATTATAGCTTTAGCCTCAGTCTAATCTTGCCTCTTGGATAAGATTTATTAAGATTCCCAGTAATAGAATTACCCTTGTTTTTTGACAGCATCTGATCCAGAGCAATCACTGCTTTAAATTTTCCATAAAGTTGTTTAACACAACCTCAAATACTACACTATATCTATTTTAACGCCCTCTAACTGAGATGTCCCATGGTTCCGCATGATGTACATTGTCTCTCAAAAAATGAGTAATAAATCCAACTTACTTAACTACAAGTGTATTCCTGTGTTCTTTGGCTGGAGGGTATTGAATTTGTTAGGCTTATTTTAAAAGTTGAAGTAGTATTACCTAGTATCAAAATTATTTGGGAATTTTCTATATTATATATATTATATATGTATTTAAATTTTTAGCATAATTTCACTGTTATTGAGGAATATACTGTTAAAAAACAAAATTCAACTAAGTTTTGAAGATCTCATTGACTTTATTCATTGATTCATGAATCAGTCAGCATCCCATTTAGCAGATAGAAAGAAGTTCCAAGGAAGTATACAAAATGAAAGACTTATAGAGATGACTTATTAAGATGACTTTCCTTTAGGGGGTTGCTGGGGTCTACCAGGCAGATTATCTCACTAGTGCTGATTAGGTAGCTCCTGACTGGTCTAAGATTACACTTCTGCGAGAGGTCAAAAGTGTAATGAAGGTAAAACTCGACTTGGTGACTTGGTTCTTAGCGTGAATGACTCCACTTCGGGACTGTTTTTTTTTTTTTAACAATACTTTTGATTTAAGTTGCTTAAAATGTAAAAATGTATTGAGAAATTTGTTCTCATGAAAAATATTCCATGTTCCATATTCACTTGAAAAAAATGTTTATAACATTGAATACAAATGTATATAATAAAGAATGCATATTCTTTCTTTATTTTAGTATTCTATGTCAATGAGGTTAAGTTTGTTAGTCATTTTGTTCAAATTTTCTATATCTCAACTGGATTTTTCTGTTTGTTCTAAAACTTACCAAAAGACTTATGTTAATGTCTCCCACTCTGTGTTTTTTTAATTAGTCTTTTGATTTCTACAATTTATCCTTTGTATATTTTGGTACTATGTTATTTGGAATACACAAATGTAGGAGTATAATATCATGGTGGATTGACCTTTAACATTATAAAACTTCCCTATTTCTATAATGTTTTTCCCTTTATGTCTACATTTTTAATATTATTATAGCTACGTTAGTTACCCTTTAGTTAGTGTTTGCACGGGACATTCCTTTTCTCACAATTAACTTCCAAAATTCTTGTGTTTTAATTTTTATGCTATGTCTGTTGATGCAGCCTAATAGTTCCCTCTTTAAATTCAGTTTCACAATTGTCCCTTTTTAAAAAGATTTATTTATTTATTTTAGGTGGGGAGGGGCAGAGGGAGAGGGAGAGGGAGAGAGAGAATCTCCAGCAGACTCCTGGCTAAGCATGGAGCCCAACTCAGGGCTTGATCCTATGACCCTGAGATCATGACCTGAGCCCAAATCAAGAGTTACCCCATCCTTCCACCCCCCTCCCCTCCAGCAACCCTCAGTTTGTTTCCTATGATTAAGAATCTCTTATGCTTTCTCTCCCTCTCTGATTTCATCTTATTTTATTTTTCCCTCTCTTCCCCTATGATGCTCTGATTGGTTTCTTAAATTCTACATATGACTGAGATCACGTGAAAGTTGTCTTTCTCTGATTGACTTATTTTGTTTAGCATAATACCCTCTAGTTCCATCCATGTTATTGCAAAAGGCAAGATTTCATTTTTTGATGGCTGAGTAGTATTCCATGGTGTGTGAATATATATATATATATGTATATATATATATATATATATATATACACCTTCCTTATCCATTCATCTGTCAATCGACATCTGGGCTCTTTCCATAGTTTGGGTACTGTGGACACTGCTACTATAAACATTGGGGTGCAAGTGTCCCTTCGGATAAGTACATTTGTATCCTTGGTGTATATAACTAGAAGTGCAGTTGGTGGGTCATAGGGTAGCTCTATTTTCAACTCCCTGGTGAGCCTCCACACTGTTTTCCAGAGTGACTGCACCATTTTTCATTCCCACCAGCAGTGTAAGAGGGTTCCCCTTCCTCTGCATCCTCGCCAACATCTGTTGTTTCCTGAGTTGTTAATTTTAGCCATTCTGACTGGTGTGAGGTGGTATCTCATTGTGGTTTTGATTTGTATTTCCCTTATGCCAAGTGATGTTGAGCATATTTTTGTGTGTCTGTTGGCCATTTGTGTGTCTTCTTTGGAGAAATGTCTGTTCATGTCTTCTGCCCATTTCTTGATTGGATTATTTGTTCTCTGGGTGTTGAGTTTGAGAAGTTCTTTATAAATTTTGGATACTAGCCCTTTAACTGATGAGACATTTGCAAGTATCTTCTCCCATTCTTTCAGTTGTCTTTTGGTTTTATTGACTGTTTCCTTTGCTGTTCAAAACCTTTTTATCTTGATGAAGTTGCAATAGTTCATTTTTGCCTTTGTTTCCCTTGCCTTTGGAGATGTATCTAGCAAGAAGTTGCTGCAGCTGTGGTCACTGAGGTTGCTGCCTGTGCTCTCCTCTAGGATTTTGATGGATTCCTGTCTTGCATTTAGGTCCTTCATCCATTTTGAGTCTATTTTTGGGTATGGAGTAAGGAAATGGTCCAGTTCCATTCTTCTGCATGTGGCTGTCCAATTTTCCCAACGCCATTTGTTGAAAAGACTGTCCTTTTTCCATGAGATATTCTTTCCTGCTTTGTCGAAGATTAGTTGACCATAGAGTTAAGGGTCCACTTCTGGGTTCTCTATTCTGTTCCATTGATCTATGTGTCTGTTTTTTGCCAGTACCATACTGTCTTGAGGATTACAGCTTAATAATAGAGCTTGAAGTCCGGAATTGTGAGGCCACCAGCTTTGGTTTTCTTTTTCAACATTCCTTTGGCTATTCGGAGTCTTCTCTCGTTCCATACAACTTTTAAGATTGTTTGTACCAGCTCTGTGAAAAAAGGTTGATGGTGTTTTGATAGGGATTGCATTGAATGTATAGATTGCTCTGAAAAGCGTAGACATTTTAGCAATACTTGTTCTTCCAATTCATGAGCCTGAAAGGTTTTTCCATTTCTTTGCGTCTTCCTCAATTTCTTTTGTGAGTGTTCTATAGTTTTCTGAATACAGATCCTTTGCCTCTTTGGTTAGGATTATTCCTAGGTACCTTATGGTTTTTGGTGCAACTGTAAATGGGATCAATTCCTTAATTTCTCTTTCTTCTGTTTCATTGATAGTGTGTAGAAATGCAACTTATTTCTGTGCATTGATTTTATATCCTGCCACTTTGCTGACTTCTTGTATGAGTTCTAGCAATTTGGGGGTGGAGTCTTTTGGGTTTTCCACATAGAGTATCATATCATCTGTGAAGAGTGAGAGTTTGACTACTTCTTTGCTAATTTCAGTGACTTTTATTTCTTTCTGTTGTCTGATTGCTGAGGCTAGGACTTCTAGTATTATGTTGAACAACAGTGGTGAGAGTAGACATTCCCTGTCATGTTCCTGACCTTAGGGGGGAAGCTCTTGGTTTTTCCTCATTGAGAATGATATTCACTGTGGACTTTTCGTAGATGGCTTTTATGATATTGAGGTATGGTCCTTCTATCACTACACTGTGAAGAGTTTTAATCAAGAAAGGATGTTGCAGTTTGTCAAATGCTTTAGAAGAGATCACATATTAAGCCACAAAACAATTCTCAACAAATTCAAGAAAATCAAAGTCATACCATGCATCTTTTCTGACAGCAACAATATGAAACTAAAAATAAACCATAAAAAATCTGGAAAGAGCACAAACACATAGAGGTTAAATAACATGTTACTAAACAAACACCCACCAGCATGGGTCAACCAGGAAATAAAATAAGTAAAAAAGTACATGGAAACAAATGAAATTGAAAACACAGTGGTCCAAAATCTTTGGGATGCAACAAAAGTGGTTCTAAGAAGGAAGTTTATAGCAATATAGGCCTACATGAAGAAGCAAGAAAACTTTCAAATAAAAAACCTGACCTTACACCTAAAGAATCTAAAGGAAGAAAACAATAAGGATTAGAGCAGAAATAAGTAATATAGAAATGTAAAACAAAACAAAACAAAACAAACAAAAAAACCCCAGATTAATGATACCAGGAGCTAGTTCTTTGAAAAGATCAACAAAATTGATAAACCTGTAGCCAGACACATCAAAAAGAAAAAAAAAGAGAGAGAGAGAGAGAGAAGATAGCAGACTAGTAGGAGGACCCTATGCTTGTCTTGTCCCTCTAATGCAGCCTGATAAATATCAAATTATTCTAAACACACAAGAAATCGACCTGAGGGCAAAAAGAACAAACTCCAAATCTAGAGGGAGAAAAATGGCCACATCGTGGAAGGTAGGAGCTGTGGAGAGTTGATTTGAGGGAGAAAAGAATTGAAGGTGCTGTGGAGGGTATGGAGCCCCGATCATGGCAAGAGGAGAGAGAGAGAGAAAAAACAGCATTCAAGGGATTGAACAAGAAAAACTCTTCCCCAAAACCATTGACTGGGAAAAGGAGAAGGTCTGATTATTGCAAGTTTTTACAATCAGTGGATCTCAATGTCTGAAGTTTTAGAAATCCACACCATTGCTGGGTTTGTGCCTGGTGGGCCTAGCAGTGTTCCTATGAGGGAGAAGGCAGAGGTGTGGGAGCATACACCATGCTCTAAGGATCTCCTGGGTCACAGCAGAGAAAAAGTTCCCCTTTCTGGAGTGCATTTGGAAGGGGTGGCACTGCCTCTCAAGGGACAAAAGAGATGGGGGGTGGCACCACTGAGCAGCTCTGTTAATTAGCATAGCAGCAGAGGTACCTGCTGGAGGCAGCTAACCTGGAAGCTAGCTTTTGGCTGTGCTTTAACATAATGTGAGCTCCTGTATGGTTGTGTGGCTGCTTTTCTGAGACAAACCAGTACCAGCTGCAGTGTGGTAAGACCCTCCCCCAGAAGATCAGCAGGAGTCCCTGCCATGAAGGGTCCCCAGTATTTGGAGTTTTTGAAACAAGAGTATTGTGCCACCAGGCAGGCAGACAGCTCAGACACAGACAGGGTGACAGCAGGGTACTGACGGAAGCCTGGGACACAAGAGAGGAGATTGATAGCTCTTCTGTGAGGGCTTCCTTAACAGTGGTGGGTGTGAATTCTGAGAGCCAGGAAACACTACCCCCCCCATCAGCGCAGGCAGACTTCAGTGAGCAGCACAGGGCCCCCAGTGGAGGCTAGAGCCATTTATATCAAGCACCACCCCACTGTACCTTACAGGTGCATCTTTACTAGGCCAAGTCAGCCTGAGAAACAGTACAGCAGGCCCCTCCCCCAGAAGACAAGTATAAATCCCCTGCATGCACCAAATCTGATCATAAAGCACTGCAAAGTTTCAGCTCTATGGGAAAGAGGATCAGGCTTATTTTAACAAGCAGACCAATGCACACCTAGTAAAATGCCATGCACTGGCCAAGGTCCAAACACTCCCTGCTGTAGGCAAGGAGAAACTGAAGAAGACTGACCTGAGGGAAAGAGCAGCCAAAACACAGCAGCACTCTAAAACACTTCCTGAAGTGCCAGGCCCTGGACAGTATAGGAACTCTTAATATAGCCATTACTCTCAGGAGCAGGAAATATAACAGACTTTCCTAACACACATCCCAAAAAACAGTGACTTAGACAAAATGCCAAGACTGAAGAATTCACACCAGAAGAAGGAACACAAAGAGGTCATGGGCAGGGTCTAATCAAAACAGGTGTAAGTAATATGACTGAACCAGAATTTGAAACAACAATCTTAAGGATACAAGCTGGACTTGAGAAAAGCATAGAAGACACTAGAGAATCCCTTACTACAGAGACAAAAGAACTAAAAACTAGTCAGGCTGAAGTAAAAAATGCTATAACTGAGATCCAAATCCAACTGGATGTAACGACAAGAAGGATGGAAGAAGCAGAGGAATGAATCAGTGATATGGAAGATAAAATTATGGAAAATAATGAAGTTGAAAAGAAGAGGGAAATAAAAGTATTGGATCACGAATGTAGACTTAGGGAACTTGGCCACTCCATAAAGCATAATAACATTAATATCACAGGAGTCTCAGAAGAAGAAAGCGGAAAAGGAGCAGAGTGTTTATTTTTTGAGCAAATTATAGCTGAAAAAATTCCCTATTCTGAGGAAGAAAACAGACATCCAAATCCAGGAGGCACAGAGAATTCCCATCAAATTCAACACAGTTGGCCAACCCCATTACATATGGTAGTAAAATTTTTAAAATACAGAGATAAAGAAAGAATCCCAAAAGCAGCAAGGGAAAGGAAATCCCTAAACTACAAGGGAGGACAAACCAGGTTCACAACAGATTTATCCACAGAAACCTGGCAGGACAGAAATAGTGGCATGATATATTCAAAGTGCTGAAGGGGAAAATATGCAGCCAAGAATACTTATCCATCAAGGCTGTCATTCAGAATAGAAGGAGAAATAAAGAGCTTCCCAAACAAACAGAAAATCAAGGAAATTTGTAACCACTAAACCAGCCCTGCAAGAAGTATTAAAGGAGACTCTTTGAGTGGGAAAGAGAGACCAAAAGCAACATAGCCTAGAAAGGAACAGAGATAATCTCCAGAACCAGCAACTTTACGTAATACAATGGCACTAAATTCTTATCAATAATTATTCTGAATGTAAATGGACTAAATGCTCCAACCAGAAGACATAGGGTATTAGAATGGATAAAAAAAAAAAGACACATCAATATGCTGCTTGCAAGAGACTCATTTGAGACTTAAAGACACCTCCAGATTGAAAGTGAGGGAATGGAGAAACACCTATCATGCTAATGGACGTCAAAAGAATGCCAGAGTAGCCATACTGATATCAGACAAACTAGATTTTAAACCAAAGACTGTAACAAGAGATGAAGGGCACAATATCATAATTAAGGGGTCTATCCAACAAGATCTAACAACTGTAAATCTTTATGCCCCCAACTTGGTAGTAGCCAAATATATAAATCAATTAATAACAAACACAAAGAAAAGCATTGATAATAATACAGTATTAGTAGGAAACTTTAACACCCTACTTGCAGCAATGGAGAGATCATCTAAGCACAAAATCAATAAGGAAATGTCTTTGAATGACACCCTGGACCAGATGACTTAACATATATTTCCTAGAAACACACAAACTATCAAAACTGAAACAAGAACAATTACAATTTTATTAATTGTTTCATAGTACCAGCTCTTAGTTTTGTTGATCTGTTCTAGTGTGTGTGTGTGTGTGTGTGTGTGTGTGTGTGTATGTGTGTTTAGTTTAGTTTCTATGTCATTTATTTCTGCTCTAATCTTTATTATTCCCCTTCTGCTGACTTTAGGCTTTATTTGCTATTCCTTTTCTAGCTCCTTTTAAGTGTAAGCTTAGGTTGTGTATTTGAGATTTTTCTTGCTTCTTGAGGTAGGCCTGTATTGCAATATACTTCCAGAATAGATCACATACTGGGTCACAGACTTATCAAAAGAAAAGAGAAAAGACCCAAATAAGTAAAATCACGAATGAAAGAGGAGAGATCACATTCAAGACCACAGAAATACAAACAATTGTAAGAGATTATTATGAAAAATTATATGCCAAAAAACTGGGCAATCTAGAAGAAATAGATAAATTCCTAGAAACATAAAAACTACCAAAACTGAAGCAGGAAGAAATAGAAAATTAACAGACCCATAACCAGCAGGAATCAGTAATCGAAACTCTCCCAATAAACAAAAGTCCAGGGCCAAATGGCTTCACAGGCGAATTCTACCAGACATTTAAAGAAGAGTTAATGCCTATACTTCTCAAACTATTCCAAAAAATAGAAATGGAAGGAAAATTTCCAAACTCATTCTATAAGGCCAGCATTACATTGATTCCAAAACCAAAGACCCCACTAAAAAAGAGAATTACAGGCCAATTTCTGTGATGAACATGAATGCAAAACTTCCCAACAAGATACTAGCAAATTGGATCTAACAGTACATTAAACAGATTATTCACCACAATTAAGTGGTATTTATTCCTGGGCTGCAGGGGTGGTTCAATATTTGCAAATCAATTAACGTTATACACCACATTAATTTTTTTAAAAAAGTTTAGAACCGTATGATCCTCTCAATAGGTGCAGAAAAAAACATTTGACAAAATAGAGCATCCATTCTTGGGAAAAACCTCGATGAAGTAGGAATAGAGGGCACAAACTTCAACATCATAAAGGCCATATATGAAAGACCCACAACAAATATCATCCTCAATGGGGAAAAACTGAGAGCTTTTCCCCTAAGGTCAGGAACATGACAGGGATGTCCACTCTCACTGTTGTTATTTAACGTAGTACTGGAAGTCCTAGCCTCAGCAATCCGACAACAAAAAGAAATAAAAGGCATCCAAATTGGGAAGCTTTCACTATTTGCAGACAAATGATACCCTATGTAGAAAACCTGAAAGACTGAACCAAAAAAATTACTGCAACTGATATGTGAATTCAGCAAAGTTGCAGGATATAAAATCAACATACAGAAATCTGTTGCATTTCTATGCACCAATAATGAAGCAGCAGAAAGAGAAATCAAGGAATTGATCCCATTTACATTGCACCAAAAATCATAAGCTAAGAATAAACTGAACCAAAGAGGTAGAAGATCTGTACTCCAAAACCTACAGAACAATGATGAAGGAAATTGAAGAGGACACACACAAAAAATGGAAAAACATTCCATGCTCATGGACTGCAAGAACAAATATTATTAAAATGTCTATACTACCCAAAGTAATCTACACATTTAATGTAATCCCTATCAAAATACCACCAGCATTTTTCACAGAGCTAAAACAAACTATCCTAAAATTTGTACAGAACCACAAAAGGCCCCAAAGAGCTTTTTCTTGAAAAAGAAGCAGTGCTGGAGGCATCACAATTCTGGATTTCAAGCTATAAAACAATGCTGTAGTCATCAAGACAGTATGGTACTAGCACAAAAACAAACACATAGATCAATGGAACAGAACAGAAAACCCAGAAATGGACCCACAACTGTATGGTCAACTAACCTCCCACAAAGCAGAAAAGAATATTCAGCGGAAAAAAGAGTCTTTTCAGCAAATGGTGCTGGGAAAACTGGACAGCTATATGCAGAAGAATGAAACTGGACCTCTTTCTTAAAGCATACACAAAAATGAATTCAAAATGAATGAAAGACCTAAATGTGATACAGGGAACCATTGAATTCCTAGAGGAGAAAACAGGCAGCAACCACTTTGACTTCTGTCATAGCAGCTTTTTACTAGACAGCTTTCGGGAGGCAAGGGGGGCAAAAGCAAAAATGAACTATTGGGACTTCATCAAGATAAAAAAAACTTCTGCACAGCAAAGGAAAGAACAAAACTAAAAAGCAACCTATGGAATGGGAGAAGATATTTGCAAATGACATATCTGATAAAGGGTTAGTATCCAGGGGCGCCTGGGTGGCTCAGTTGGGGTGCCTGGGTGGCTCAGCCATTAAGTGTCTGCCTTCGGCTCAGGTCATGGTCCCAGGGTCCTGGGATCAAGCCCCACATTGGGCTCTCTGCTCAGCAGGAAGCCTGCTTCTCCCTCTCCCACTCCCCCTCCCCCTGCTTGTGTCCCCTCTCTCGCTGTCTCTCTCTCTCTGTGTGTCAAATAAATAAATAAAATCTTAAAAAAGGGTTAGTATCCAAAATCTATAAAGAACTTATCAAATTCAACAGCCAAAGAATAAATAATCCAGTCAAGAAATGGGCAGAAGACATGAACAGACATTTCTCCAAAGAAGACACACAAATGGCTATAGACACAGGAAAAAATGCTCAACATCACTTGGCATCAGGGAAATACAAATCAAAACCACAATGAGAGGGGTGGCTGGGTGCCTCAGTTGGTTAAACATCTGCCTTCAGCTCAGGTCATGATCCCAGGGTCCTTGGATCAAGTCCCGCATCAGGCTCCCTGCTGAGGAGCCTGCTTCTCCCTCTCCCTCTGTCACTCCCCCTGCTTGTACTCTCTCTTGCTCGCTCTCTCTCTCTCAAATAAATGAATAAAATCTTAAAAAAAAAAACCCACAATGAGATACCACCTCACACCAGTCAGAATGGCTGAAATTAACAACTCAGAAAACAACAAATGTTGGCGAGGATGCAGAGAAAGGGGAACCCTCTTACATTGCTGGTGGGAATGCAAGCTGGTACAGCCACTCTGGAAAAGAGTATGGAGGCTCCTGAGGGAGTTGAAAATAGGGCTACCCTATGACCCACAAATTGCACTACTAGGTATATACCCCAAAGATACAAATGTATTGATCAGAAGGGGCACCTGCACCTCAATGTTTATAGCAGCAATGTCCACAATAGCCAAACTACAGAAAGAACCCAGATATCCAACCACAGATGAATGGATAAAGAAGTAGTATATATGTATATTACTCAGCCATCAAAAAATTGAAATCTTGCCATTTAAATGATGTGACTGAAACTAGAGGGTAGTATGCTAAGTGAAATAAGTCAATCAGAGGAAGACAATTATCACATGATTTCACTCATGTGGAATTTAAGAAACAAAACAGAGGAGCATAGAGGAAGGGAGGGAAAAATAGAACAAGAAGTAATCAGAGAGGAGACAAACTATAAGAGACACTGAAAGCTAGGAAAAAAAAACTGAGGGTTGCTGGATGGGAGGAGGGTGGGGGCGTGACATAGTGATGTAATGAGCAATTGGTGTCATATACAACTGATGAACCACTGAACTGTACCTCTGAAACTAATAATACACTATATGTTACTTAATTAAATTTACATAAAAAAGAAAATGCTTCCATCCCCAGGAATAAAGATGTTAGTTGAAAACAATAAATTCTAAGAGTTCTTTCTTTACTCAGGATACCCATCCCTTATCAGATATGATTTGCAAATATTTTCTCTGATTCTGTGGGTTGTCTTTCTACGCTGTTAGTCTCCTTTGATGCAAAAATTTTATATTTTGATGAAGTCCAATTGATCTATTTTTTTCTTTTTTCTTTTGTGCTTTTGCATTATGTTTCAGAAACTGTTGCCTAATTCAAGGTCACAAAGAGTTTACCCCTATATTTTAAGGTTTTTTTAGTAAGCTCTATGCCCAATATGGGGCTTGAACTCATGACCGTGAGATCAAGAGTTTCATGGTCTACTGACTGAGCCAGCCAGGCACCCCTCTTTTAAATTTTTTTTTTTTTGGTCTGCAGTAGCTTTAACAGAGAAACCAGGCTGCAGTAAGTAAGTCTACATGATCAGAGCAGATGGTGGTTATCTTTCCAAACTGTGAAGTATGAGCCCGGTTGCCAGCACACAAAGGTTAAACCAAAGCCCAGATATCCTCTTTCCTGGTTCTGCCCTGCATCACCAGCTCATGATGTGAGATGAGAGACTACACAACATCACTGAATGAAGTAAGAAGTCCAAATGGCCAGAAGCAACATCCTGACAGGAGACAATTAAATGATCATTGAAGAGGATGCTGAAATTAAGTTTAGTTACCTACTCTCTGATATTCTTTGACAAGGAAGGTGAGGATATTGGATGAACAGTAAATTATATTCTTCATTATTCAAGTAAGTAAATCCTATAGGATGGGGTTGATGGTCAATCAAGCAGTAGAATAGGATGAAAATCTAGACTAGTTATATATCCTCTGTGCCTAAAGAAAAGAACAGCAATGATAAAGGAGTAGAGAAGAACATTAAAATGCCTGAAAGTATTAAAAAGAAGAGCTTTTTTTCTTAAATAAGACAGGAAACAGCATCTTTTATTTTCCTCACTGCAGTGGCAGCAGACTTGCTGGTTTTCATGAAACATGATTCTGAAACAAGGTCTATTTGATAAGCTTGCTCAACAGGTGGACAAACATGAAGCTGACTGCTAATGTTAGAACTAGGTCTTCCCACAAAGCCTCTTGCAGGTGCTATTCTCATGCTGGATCTGCAGAGGTGCCCCCAGCACCATAAGGTGCTTCAGTTAATTCTGAAATATTGATTGCAGTGGCATGATTGACAGGTTTTTTTTCAGTAGTTATGTCTTTCTTGTACACGTAAACTTTTTTTGAACAGCTGGAGTTAAAGATGAGCAGGAGTTTGGTTTTGAGAGACAAAGTTTCAGACATCAGCCACAGATGCCTCTGCCCTATTTCACTACATGTTATTTTCTGAGAAACACATTCAATGGTTGAGTGTTAAGTACTGTGGTTGAAAGAAATGACCTGCTCACCACCATCCACCCTCCTTCCCCTCCATGTGAATCTCACAACAGCAGATGTTGTAGACAGGAAGGTTGTCTGTGTTCCCTTTCACCAGGGAAATTACTTGGAGACCTGGTGAATGGCATGGGTAAGATAGCCTACATTGTCCAAGGTGACCCCTGCCACAGAGATGTAGCCATCCTTTGTCATGTAGATGGAGAACTCCTTGGTCAGCCTCTCCACCTGTTCAGGCTTTAGTCCTGTGAAACAAAACATGCCAATCTGGTCAGTGATGTGCTGTCAGTAGTGGGGGAAGCCCTCCTTCTGGAGGTTGGAGACCAGCTGAGTCCACATGCTAATGATGTGGTGGGCCATGCCTTTTACTTCCTGCAGCCATTGTTTTCACAGGTCAGGGCTGGTCAGGATGGTCAAGGCAATGCAGGCCCCACTGATTGGAGGGTTGGAATACATGGGACAGATCAAGATCTTCAACTGTGACTCCACCCTTTTGGCTTCATCAGTATTTTTGCAGACCACAGTGAAGCTTCCCACGTGCTCACTGTATAAGCCCATGTTCTTGGCATCGGATTGGTAGAAACAAATATTAATGACCTGTTCAGTGAAGATGAAGTGGCACATAGCCCAGGCATCCTTGTTGCCATCACCACTGACAAAGCGTTGGTAAGCCATACCAAAGAATGCAAAAAGATTGTTTTTCTTCACCACTGTTGCTACTTCCTTCCATTGCTCAGGGCGAAAGCACATTCCTGTGGGATTGTGGGCACAGACATGCAAAAGAACATTTTGCTGTAGCATTTTTGAAATGTCCTCTATAGTGCCTCTGAAGTCCCAGCTGCATGTCTTGGGGTCTTAGTATCGATAACCATGTAGCTATATGCCAAAGTCCCTGAAGATGTGTGTACGATTTCCCTAGGATGGTTTGGGCAGAAAGACATCTCGGCCAAACTTAAAAAATCTTCGCAATAAACTGTCTCCAATCCTCAAGGTCCTGGTTCCAGAAATGGTCTGCATAGTGACATACTGGCTACTTTTCAACACTTCGTTATTCTCACCCAGGGCTAGTTCTGCTGATGCCTTACAAAATTCAGCAAGTCCCACAATGGGCAGATATTCTTTGTCCAAACTTTTTGCAGCTATCTGGGCCTTCACATTCTGAACACTAGGGAGCACATAAGCCTTTCCATTATCATCCTGGGGGCACAAAATCCCAGATTCTTTTTTTTTTATTTTTAATTTTATTTATTTATTTATTTATTTATTTATTTATTTATTTATTTATTT
>NW_024423319.1:45393193-45408320 GCF_017311325.1 Ursus maritimus
TTTATTTATTTATTTATTTATTTATTTATTTATTTATTTATTTATTTTTGCTGTTGGTGTCTCTCTTAAAGGCTTCTGTGACTTCCAGGATGGGCTCTGGGGGCCCCATCTCCACATGGATCTATCAGGAGCTGGCTCTGGTAGGAGTCATGGCAGCGAGGCTTGGGTGGAAAGCAATGGCGACCCAAGACAGGATGCAGCTGGAGAGCAGGAGGGCCATGGTGGGTGGTGAGAAGGCAGACGGTAGCTGCAGGATGGAGCAGCAGGCACAGACACCTTTTTAAAGATTTTTATGGTAATTTGTGTTTGTAAATGGTGTGAGATAGGGGTACAAATTAATTCTTTTGTGAGTGGATGTCCAGTTGTTCCTTAACCAGTTGTTGAAAAGACTATTCTTAATTCAGAATATTTTTGGCACTATGGTTGAAAATAAATTGTTCATAAAGGTGAGGGTTTGTGTGTGTGTGTGTGTGTGTGTGTATGTGTCTGTGTACTTTAATTCTATTACATTAATCTATATATCTTCAAGTCAGTACCATGTGGTATTGATAACTTTGGCTTAATAGTAAGTTTTGAAATAGGGAATTATGAGTCTTCCAACTTTGTTCTTCAAGAACATTTTGTCTATTCTGGGTCCATTGCATTTTCATATGAATTTTAGGATTAACTCACCAATTTCTATAAAGAAACAAGCTGGGGTTTTGATATGGATTGCGCTGAATCTGTATATTACTTTGGCCATCTCAACAATATTAAGTCTTCTGATTCAGGAGCATGGGATTCTTTCTCTTACAATTTACTCCAACAGTGTTTTACAGATTTTGGAGTATATATTTTCTATTTCTTTTGTTAAATTTGATTCCTAAGTATGTTATTACATTTTTTTATTGAAGTATGGTTGACACACAACGTTACAGTAGTTTCAGGTGTGCAACATAGTGATTTGACAAGTTTATACATTATGCTATGCTCACCATTATTGTAGCTACCATCTGTCACCATACAATGCTATTATAATACATTGACCATATTTCCTATGCTGTACCTTTTATCCCTGTGACTTCTTCATTCCACAGCTGGAAACCTGTACCTCCCACTCCCCTTCACCCATTTTGACCACCTCCCCACCCCCCCTTTCCGGTAACCATCAATTTGTTATCTGTATTTATGGGTCTGTTTCCTAAGTATGCTATTTTTCAACGTTATTATAAATGGAATTATTTATTTAATTTCATTTTCTGACTGTTCATTACTAGTGTATAGAAATAAAATTTATTTTTGTATATTGATTTTGTATCCAGAAACAATGTTGGATTTGTTTATTAATTCTAATAGCTTTTTTGGTATTTTCCTTAGGATTTTACATATACATGCTCATGTCATCTGAACATTATACTGTTTTAAAATTATTTACATATATCACAATAAAATTAATATATATTTTTCATGAGCTTGCATTTTTGGAAGCACAACATCCAAATAGTTATTTTGTACAAATTAACTGCAAGCTCCTATTATTCACTCCTTCCCTCCTTCATTCCTCTAAGCTCCCTCCTATCCCTAGAGACTCTAAACACTCACTTCTGAGACCACTGGAGGTTTGTCCCAGACTGAGTAGAGACAGCCTGCATCATTTCCTGCTGCTTCTGGGAGAAGGTAGGCATGTAGCTTGTGGAGGGTGAGGGCACTGGAATGGAGAAGGTGCTCTGAGTTTCTTTGGTCCTGGCATTCTCCACAATCAGTTCATCAATCACAATGCACAGACTAGAAGAAAGTTGGACCCTTAGACAACTGGAGAAATGGACAACTCCACCCCCAAAATCCATCCTGCTCCCATTGCCACCCAACAGCCAGATTCCTTCCATACTCCTACTGTGCCTGACCCCTGGATTCCTTGGCTGGTACCTCTGACTGCCCAGAGAGCCCAATTTTGGAGTGACTGTCTACCAGCTTCACTAGATTTGTAGATTTAATTCTAATGTATTTATCCCTTACAGAGGCACAAGGAATGGACACTCCAATCCCCATTTTAAGAGTAAGACAGTGAGTCACTGAGGTGTTATAACTTGACCAAGGTCACTCAGCTAGCTAGTGAGTATTGAGGTCAGGAAAAGAATCTGGTATTCTGACTCCAGAGTCCACACTCTTAACTACTAACCTAGATCTCTTCTTAGGTCTACCTTTTGGCTTTCCACTGAGGAAACCTCTAGGCTGTACCACTACATTATTACACCACTGTCCTCAAGCTGGGATGGGTGTTTGTTCCCATGTTTCACCCACAACACAGCACTTACATGGAATTGTTATCAGAAGTCAAGATGAAGGTCAGAGTGAAAGCATGGACAGAACCTTGAGAATTTCCTTCCACTTCAATGACAACAAACAATAATATCCCCTTAGAGTTGTACATATTTTTCACACAAGCAGTATTCTCCTTTCAGGGACTTACTTGATAGTCTTGCAGTACCCTGATGATAGCCAGACAGGGACAATTTTTCACTGGGTGATAGGAGGGGGCTTCATGGACTGAGAGGGTAACAAAAGGGATAATCAACTCCCAGGGATAGGACCCCCAACATGTATCAGATCCTCTGACAAACACATGTTCACTTGATTCATTTTTTAAAGCAGCCCAAGATAAGGGTATTACTAGCCTGTTTTGTAAATGAGGAAATTGAAAGGTTAGATAATTGGCCCAAGGTCACAGAGTGAGGAACTGAGATGAGAGCTATAAAATGCCACAGCTTGTGCCTCTAACATGTGAGCTGTGTTGGGTCAGAAAGTCATGGATGTATGTCAGACCAGAATAGTCTAGGGGCAAGGTGGGGATGGGAGAACACAAAGGGAATCAGAAGGGAAGGGGGGAAGGGAAGGGAAGGGAAGGGAAGGGAAGGGAAGGGAAGGGAAGGGAGCAACTTGGAAAGCTGGGAGAACTGGGAGGTAGCTCAACCAGGGGAAGGACATAGTGGGGTATCTGGGGAGGGGACACTACAGATACGTACCTTCCTTAAAAATCCCATTGACATAAAAACAGAGCATTGTTTCCTGAAAGGGGCGAACAGTTACTAAGCCTCTCAGTATCCTTCTAAACCTCCTACCCACTTCTGACTTTTTTGGGTCTGCCCAAGGGAGGAAACACACGCTCACCATCTAGATGCTCAGGTTTGCCACATAGGAGTTAAGGTCATGCTGAGTCTTGGGCAACATATTGAGGGAGTAAAAAATGTCATACTTTGTATGTTTTAGCAGCTGAACCTGCAGGTTTGTGCAGGAAAGAGAAGGAAAGGTCAGGCCCTTGGCCCCTATATATGCTCCCTTCATGCCCTCTTTCCCATGCTGATCTTCTTGCTTTTTACATTTACCAAGGTCCTTGACCTTCTTTTTTTTTTATTTGACAGAGATAGACAGCCAGTGAGAGAGGGAACACACAAGCAGGGGGAGTGGGAGAGGAAGAAGCAGGATCCCAGCAGAGGAGCCCGATGTAGGACTCGATCCCAGAACGCCGGGATCACGCCCTGAGCCGAAGGCAGATGCCTAACGACTGCGCTACCCAGGCGCCCCGGTCCTTGACCTTCTTAATATCCCTGCTATCCTTGAAGTATTCTTCCAAGCTGTTTCTAGGGAAAAAAAAAAAAAAAGAGGAAAAGGAGGTGGTGGCCCAGGCAGTGTAGATGTTTCCAGGAGCTGATCTGTATTTGCCGGGGGGACACATGGCCCAGAAGCAGAGTCTGAGCTGTGATACACACAAGGCTGCATCTTCAAGGTTGAAGGGAATGGTCAGGGAGAAGTAGGCCTCATTGTGGTAAGCACTGAGGAGACCCTATCAGTCTCCAGAGTCATAGACCAAGTAATACATGAAGAGGAACAAAGGCCATAGGCTATCTCTGTGGTTTGGGCCCCCATGGAGACTTGAAATCTCCCCTCAATGAGCAGACCTATGCTTGGGTGGCCCATTCCAGCCCTCATCTGCCTCATGGTCCCGAGGGTACTTACTGAAGCAGGCATTGAAGGATTAGATTCTTAAGCGTCTCAGATCCTTTATAGCTTTCCTGGAATCAAAAGACACCTTGAAAGTATGTGGTAGACAAAGCATCCCTTGCAAAATCCCAAATCATGCTTGGTTCATCCTCACCTTACAGGGTTTTATTATCTCGGAGGCTTCAACGCAATTACAGTTCTTGTTGGTAACACCTGACCATCCTGAGGAAGGGAAGAGGAAATGAGAAGTGCAGACCACGGAGGTTGCAATGGGTGAAAGGGGCATGGATAGGTGCAGGGGAACAAGGGTCAGAGGTCAGATGTGAAATGGCTCCCAAAATTCTATCAGCAAGACTACAGTAGGAGTCTTCAACAGAGGGTCCTGTAAGCCTCTATTATTATATGCAACTTTGGGTAAATAGGTAATGACAGAGAGTGAGCGAGTGAGGGTGTGTGTGTGTGTGTGTGTGTGCATGTGTGCGCGTGTGTGTGGACATTTTCCAGGAAGAATAGCCATGCTTTTGTCAGGAGTCTATATACCTCAATGGGCCAAAGGTCAGATACAAAAACATAATCTGTGTAAGTCCCCAAAAGCTTCAGGGCTGGTGTGGAGGTCGTCAATGTTAATAAGAGGGGACAATGATGAATGTAGGCACTTACCAGGTGTAACAATGTGGGGAAACCTGATGGCATTCCTCAAGACCAAAAATAGAAAGAAATGAATTGCATTTTAGGTTGTAAAGGTTCTCTGTCTTTCCTTCCTCCTGCGTAGCTCCCACCTAGACTGTCCTGAGTCTCTTCTCCAGTACCACAAGAAGAAACATTTGGAGCGCAGGCTCCAGGGCTGCCTTCCCCTCCCCAAGTCCCTTCCTTCATCCAAGTCCCCACTGAAGGCTCCAGAAAGAAAAGGGAATGGGGTGGAAGACCAGAGGAAGACCTCACTAGGGGTCCAGCACTCTGCAGGACCATGACACCTCCCCCCCAGGGATGGTCCAGAATGTTGGGGCAGGGAGGTGAGTGAGGCAAGACCCAAGAGGCAGGGAGGAAGAGGGAGTGGGATGGATACAGAAGAAGGGGTGAAGGTAGGAGGGTAGAGGTGAGAGAGACATAGGGGAGTAGAGACAAAGGAGGGAGAGAACGCAAAGCAAAGGGAAGGGAAAGAAGATCTACCATGGTGGTGGGCATCCGGCAGGAATAGAGAAGAAGGGGGAAATGGCTCTCTGCCTGCAGTCCTTTCCTTCATCTCCTTGGCTGGCCCTGGCACCCAAGGTAGGAATGGAAAACGTGCAGGTGTTGGGCTGGGGGCCCATTGGTGCTGGCTGAAACTTTATAACCTGTATGAGCTCAATCTGAGCTGGTCATGGGGAACAAGGCAGCCACAGGGTAGAAGACCTTCCTGAGGAGTAGAGGGTGAAGCCCCAGGTTAGAATGGGGCCGAGGGTCTGTGGCCGCCTTTTATGATCACCTCCTTCCATCCTGATGGCCCCAGTGCACCTGTGCCTCTCTCAGTCAGTTCCTAGCCTGAGGGATTATAGTCATGTAGGGCTACCCAGGGCTCCTCTGAAGGACCAGTCAGGAGGATGTGATGTATGGAGGGAAGAGAGGGGGAAGTGCCTCTGAGAGGTCTGTTATCTCTTCTCAAGCACCTCTGCCCTCTGCCTTTCATTCCTGCCTCAGGAAGCCCTCTGCTCACTGGCAGTCACCCACTTCTGGCCTCTTGACTCAGGAAACCCTGGTTTCTCCCAAGGAGGGCCCAGCTCCTGACACTGGGTCAGAGAAAGAAGACCTTGAGTAAGAGCCCCCCAGGACCTCAGCCCTCAGCATGGGGCAGGAAAGCCATCATGGCAGTCTGGAATTAGAGAGGGGACCCATTTGTTTCAAGGGAAAGAAGGCTCCTCTTGGGGTGAGGAGGGACACCCCATCTCAGCAGGGAGTAAAAAGGCCTGTCTCAGCATGAGGCCCTTGGCTGGAGGACCCTTGTCAGTTCAGGTCATAGCATCTGGCTCAAGGTGGTCACTTCTGGTCCTGGAGAGGAGGACTCAGGCTTCCTGGAGCATTCTCAGGAGAAGGCTAGAGACAGCTGGGTGCAGAGTGTGGAAACAGAGCCCAGACCAGGAGAACAAGTGAGCAGGTCATAGGAAGGAAAAGACCTCTATGCATAGGTAAGGGACACAGAGAGAGGAGAGAGGGCCCTATGGTACTCCTAGAGGGGGTAAGTCATGCTCCCAAGGTACAGAGGTCCCCAGGAAGGGTGACAGAAATTACTACAGACCTTACATAGGTGGACTGGTTTGGGAAGGTGCCACACAGAGAGTTCCCTTTCAGCCACAGCTCTTCAAGATTCATCCCTTTCATCTTGCCCAACTCCCAGGCTGACTGCACCTGAAAAATATGGAAAAGAAACCTTAAAAATGTCCCAGGAATAAAGAGACACCTGGACCCTCCCTCCTGCTCTTGTATCTTATCCTGCCTCCTGTCATCACTCTGATGAGCACTACCTCCCACTGTCAACCCCAACTTTGATCTGGCTCCCTCTTCCGACCTCATTTTTGGAGAGGTTCAGGATCTTGACTATGGGGGCCATCTGTATAATGTCAGATGAGCCATCTCGCTGGTACAGTTTGTTCTTGTGCCAAGTTCAAGAACAAAAGCTTTTGGAGAAGTTAGAGTGACAGTTACTATCTATGGCCTCAGAGACAAATCTTCTCTCTACCCCATGTGTTCCACCCTGTACCATAATACCAGCAGTGGACATAAAGCCTCACCTCGGGTTAATTCTCTTCAATGATCTGCAGAGTGGCAGCCATGCAGTTTCTTCAATTCAAGATTATACCTATATCATGGTCCATCAACTCTTCAAAAAGGTGATAGGAGGCATCAGAAGGCTGAGAGGGATCCAGGGACAGCACCAAGCTTTCCCTCATTACCATCCCTCAGTCTCCCTCCCAGGCAGACCCCTAGAATTACTGCTATCAGTTGTACCTGGATTGAAGTGGAGTTTATGGAGGTCAAGAGCTTTTTGAGAGCTATCATAGCATTTGCTCATGGTCAGCTGTCGAGAAAGATGGTGAGAGCCACTGTGGGTCTGTCATGGTGATAGGGAAATTGGGGGCTGGGGGAAGAAGCAGTAAGTCTGGGTGTCGGCACACAATGAGCCTTGAGTTTTCATTACCTTTAGCTGCTCCATTTCTTCTGGCTCCAATTTATTCTGTACAGAGTAGGGTACAGCAGAGGGATTGACATGGATAGACAAGTACAAGAAGGAGAGGTAGGATAAGCACTAGGAACTCTCATTTTAAGATGACTGGTCACTGGCCTGTCTTCCTGCACTGGGACTAGGTATGGGTAATATCCTCAACACATACTTTTTTCTAAAGATTTTATTTATTTATTTGACAGAGATAGAGACAGCCAGCGAGAGAGGGAACACAAACAGGGGGAGTGGGAGAGGAAGAAGCAGGCTCATAACAGAGGAGCCTGATGTGGGTCTTGATCCCATAACACCAGGATCACGCCCTGAGCCGAAGGTAGACGCCTAACCGCTGTGCCACCCAGGCGCCCCTCAACACATACTTTTTGATTTTCCTCATCACAAATCTTGTAGCTGATATCCTTCAATGCAGAGGCAGCATTAGCATCCTGAATAAAGAAGTCAGCCCCATCTTTAAAGTAATGGAACTACAGGGGTTGAAGGCAACAGCAATAGTGTCAGAGGCCAGTGGCCGGTGCTGAGCTCTCTCTCCCTCTTCCTTGTGCCTGCTCATCCGGCTTCACTATCCTCTCTTACATCGACCATGGTGAAGGGGACACTGCAATGGCTTTGGATTGAATTTATTAGCCATGTCTTGTTATACTTTATTCCATAAGGAATATAAGGATGAAAAGAAGGGATGGGAGAGAAGGAAGACAACAGGGCATTCAGACTGTAGAACAGACCCAACCTGGTGTTCTATTCCAACCTTCTACTGAGCTTTAAAAGGCTTCCAAGCTAGGGACTATTGATAAGATTTTAACTTTTTCTTTTGCCAGACATGGATTCTCTAATTTTCCATTCTCCCCATTTGAATATTTAACTCCCAAATAATCAAATTTAGATATTTAAAATGACTTTCCTTTAATAAGGCTCCAGGAAATCCTATGTGTTGAAAACACTACCTGTTTTTCTGACAAGGAATTTAGAGAGAATAGACCTCCACACTCAGCTTGAGCCAAACTGTAGCATCTAGTGAGGAGTTGCTCCATATCCTTGGAGGTAGTTTCCACCTTTGTCTTTAGTCAACTTTCTGTGACCTTCCTTTAGTCAATCTGTTCCCCTTGAATTGTTTGTGTGAATCTGCACTTAGATGATCAAGGATGTTAACTCCTCTTGTCCTTAACAAAGTTCCTAGCATCTCTAAATGAGACCAGTACAACTCCCCTTGATCTGCCCCTCCTGCACATTCCCTATTTTTTTTTTTACGACATTCCCTATTTTTTATCAGGATACTTTCTGTGATCCTGAACCAGCCCCCTGGGTTTCCATCCTGTGTGTTCTCCACATCTCTCTCTGGAAATGTTCTGTCTTGGTATTCATCATGCCATTTCACACTGGGTTGGAAAGTAGAGAGAGTGCTGTGGGGAAGTGGATAGAACGGACTGCCCATAAATATACAGGAATGCATAGAAATGCTACAAAACCTTCTATATACTCTCACCTCAGTAAAGCCAGGTCTATAATTAGGATTGCTCAGTTGTTATTCCAGTTCTATCACTCTTCACTTTCAGTGAGAGGAGAAAAACACTATGGAGAACAAAAAAGTTGCAAAGTCCCAGGGGCTGCTGCATGCAAAACAGGCTGCCTGATCACTTACTGTCTTATTTGGGGTCCTACTGGGAATCCCTCATTGCCGTGTTTCCATCATCCTTCTGAAGATGGGAAGGATGAAGCTCATACCCACATGTTCATAATGAAGACTCCCTTTGCCAAAATTACCCTGGGAAGAATCCCCACCTTTATTTTTCTTTAAGGAGAGCTATCATTTTTGTTTTAAATAAAAAATAAGTTTAAAATCAAATTTATCTTAAAATTAAGAAAAAACATGCAAGTTTGAAGACACATCAGTGGTCTCATACCATGTACCTCATCTTCACCTAACATCATGGTAGGGCAAGCCAAGTGTCAACCTGTCTGAATAGAACAATCATACAAACCCCAGAAAGCAAACTTCTCTACCTGTCTGGATATGGGAGCTTTATTTGACAGATGGCATAATCAGGGAGGAAATCTTGAAGTAGAAGTTAACTATGCAGAACCATTTAGAAAATGGAGTGGTATTTATAAAGAACAGAAGTATGAACATTCATGAGTTATACCCTAGGAAGGCATCTGAATCTTGCCTTCTTTCAGGCCTCTCTAATCTAACAACTGCACCACGACCTGATAGGCGACCTCTCTCACCTCCCAAATCCAATAAACTACCAAACTGATTTCATTAACATCAGCAAGCCGTACTTCCTTTTTTAGTATAGTACAAGCTTTAATGTCAGGTGAGACTGTTGTAACAGCCTTCGAAACTGTCCCTCTCCTTCCAGTCTTACTCTCAACAGTATGCTGAAATATCCTGAGGGAGCTTTCTTTTGTTCAACCTGATATGTCCTTCAGCAGAGGAGACAATTATTTCTTTTTTTTTTTCATAATGATTTTTTATTATATTATGTTAGTCACCATACAGTACATCCCCGGTTTCCGATGTAAGGCTCGATGACTCATTAGTTGTGTATAACACCCAGTGCACCATGCAATACGTGCCCTCCTTACTACCCATCACCGGCCTGTCCCATTCCCCCACCCCCCTCCCCTCTGTAGCCCTCAGTTTGTTTCTCATAGTCCATAGTCTCTCATGTTTCTAATCTCTGGTCTTTTATAACAAGGATCTGAACAATGAACTGGAATGATAGATGTCAACTACAATTTCCAAGTGTTTAGATACTTTTCTGTTTGCTTTCCATTGCTGATATATAGTTTAATTCTATTACGGTCAGAGAACATACTCTATTTCAGTTCTTTTACATTTGTTGAGGTTTGTTAGATGGCCCAGGAGATGGTCTATCTTAATGAAGTTGCATGGAAACTTGAAACAATGTATATTCTGCTGTTGTTGGGTAGAATATTCTGGTATATGTCATGTAGATACTGTATTGATTGTATTATTCAGCTCTTCAACATTCTCGATGATTTTCTCTCTAGTAATTCTATTACTTCTGGAAAACAAGGTGGTGTTGAGACCCCAACAATAATTGTGGGTATGGTCATTTCTTCTTTCAGCCTCATCAGATTTTGCTTCATGTACTTTGAGATTCAGTTGTTTGGATGTGTACACATTAAAGATTGTTACGTCTTGCTGGTGGATTTATCTTTCTACCATTATGTAATATCCTCTATGTCTCTAATTTTCTTTGCTCTAAAGTCTACTTTATCAGATATTGTGGCTTCAGGTATGCATACAAACATGGTTTTTTTTTTTTTTAATATTTCACACTTTTCACTCCTACAGTTTTTCTTTTTTGGGCCCCACACTTGCTACCACCAACATATCTAATTCACCATGTGGCAAGATTTGGAAGTTTTTTCTGGGATCTACAGAAATGAGATTTTTCTCAATTATCTCTCCCAAAGGTAGAGTAACTATGGGTATTTTATTTTTACTATATTCAGCTGAAACAATGTACCAGTTGGTAGAATTACTAGTGGTTTTGGGGGAGGGAGGATTAAGGCAATTAGAAGGTTAGAAACCAGATTTTCTTTGGTTTTAACATTTAAGATTCTCTAGGTTTGTGTGTTGCACATTGTACATTAATTACTCCACATTGTCTCAGAGCATGCTTATAAGTAGAGATCTATTCATTCCTGGTCCCTCCAAGATGTACTGATGATGAACAGGCCTTGGATTAACTCCTTTGGGAAGTGGTTACTTTCACTGTGTGACCTGCTGTCAGAAAAGTCCTGCTACTCACAACTTTTGATATTTTCCTTGTATGGCACATGGAAGTGAAACTAAAGTATTTGAACCAGAAATTCCATATGCTTAGTGCCCAAAACTTGGAATTAACGTAGAGTACTTTCTTTCTCTCATACTCCACATATAACTTATCAAAAAATTCTCTTGGCTTGCCCTCAAAATATGTCCAAAGTCTAGCTACTTCTTACCCCCTCTATTGCTACCAACCTAGTTGTTACCAACGTCAACCTTCTGTATTATATTGCCTTCCAACTGATCCCTCTGTTTTCACCCATGCTCCCTCACTATCTATTTTTAACTCAGAAGGCAGAGTGATATTTTAAAGCATAAGTCAAATCTTGTCAGTCTTTTGCTATAAAAATCCTATTAAAAGATTTGAAGCCCATCAAAATGTTAAAAGGTGAGTTCATCATGATAACAACAACAGCAACAACAACAACAACAACAACAACAAGAAACCTTATTGTTGACATTTGGAGAAGGCCAGTAAATCAACTTAGTTTTATGAAAATTTATAAATAAAGAGGAAAAATAAAATATTTATTCTTTTTTTCTGTATATGCTGTACATAAAGATAGCAAATTTATTGATGATGGAGTTTCTCTTTATAAGTGTATTCTAGCTAATATAAGAAGGCATGACAGAATTTGAGCATCATCATTTTAAAACTCATAATTAAGTAAGGAACCTATACAATGGTGATAAATGGCTGGTAAATATCACACACACACAACAATCAGACATCATGAGCAATGTTATAGGCACTGTCTGTGAAGAAGTCTTGTCAAAAGCATCAAACCTGAATCTGATGAAGTCTTTTAAGTTCTCGTTTCAGCATTGGGATGCAATGAACCAGTTTCTTCAACAAACAAATGAGGGGGAAAGATATGTTAATATATTTGGTATTGTATGTTTGTATGTTATGAGACATATTATGCATTTATACATATAGATATATATTAAATATAATCATACAGTAAAAATATGTGTAACCTGCACTTTTTATTTAACAAATTTTTGATGTCATTGCATGTTTAGAAATATTTAATAGATTTTTATCACTTGCCAAATTAATATGCTTTTTCTTTAAAGACATTGTAGAAATTTAAGCTAAGGTCACTTATTCACCAAAGCAAGAACTGAGGGTTGAATTTCATTGAGCTGGAAACTCAGGAAAAAATAACTAGGATTAATCTGAAACATATCTTTTTTATATTTTAAAAATATAAAAATAATTATTTATTATTTTCATATAATTTGTACTTTAGATTATCATTTCAGTTGAAATCTTAATTGTCACAAACTTTAACCTACCAGTACAGTTGCAAATTTCAACAAATTCAAGGTTTTGCTATAATAAACTATTATGAAAAAGATTATACACACATTCTGTTTATTTTATAGTTTTCCATGTAATAATTCCCATAAGTAGGTTATTTTGGTCAAAATATGAATATTTTCAATTTTAAGAAATTTTTATAAGTGATATTTATAAATATATATACATATATATATATATATATATATATATATATACCTATTTTTATGCTATTCAAGAGTGAGGGAATGAGGCTATTTACTCACCAGCTCACCACAAATTTAAAAAGTTTACATGTTGATTAAACAATTATCTTTTGAATTTATATTTGGAATAGCGTTGCCTCTAATAAAAATATATTCATATAGAACAGGAAGATACAGTGGAGTGGGGATCCAGAATCTATTGTCAGTGGAATGGTTGAAATATGAGAGTGGCTTAAGGCTGGAACTGACCTGAGGGCCTCAGAAAAAGGAGCAAGTAGTCAAAATGGGAGGATAAGATGATGACGTGCACTTGTAATACAATAAAACAAGAAAAATATCTAAGGTACTGACTCTGCGCTGGCCAGACACATCCATCTGGAAAACTTAATAAAATGCATATTACATGAGTTTTCCTGTTCTTGTTACCTTATATTCTAGATATTAGAAAAAGCACAATGCAGAAGATAGCAATTATAATAACAACTATGCCAAACTAAGCATGAAAAAGAAATAAATTTAGAATTTTGCTTTCAGCACTGACAGATGAGCTAAATTGGGCCAAACTTCCAACTAAGAACAACTAGCAAAGTGTGAAAAACCATTTAAAGTAAAATATTATTTGAAGGTATCAAAGAGCTAGCCATGCCATAAGATGCTACAGAGCAAAGATCAGAGGGAAAAAAAATCCAGAAGGCAATCTCAATGTTTGGGGCTACATTTCTTTTAGCAGCAATTGATGATTCCTAAGGAGACACGTAAAATGCTTAAATGCTGGCAGATTTGTGACAGATTTTCTACAGAGTCATAGGGCTAAGTACATAAATGTTGAAAGTGGAGTTTCCAAGGGGAGGAGATCCCGGCACACCACTCAGGCTTACACAGGGACCTCCAAGAACTATGCCAGGCAAGTAAGGGCAAACTAGAACTAGATCAGTTCCCCAAGGGACTGAAGTCCAGATTAATAATCTCAACCACCAGTGGGATTAAAGGGATTGGGGGTTGTTTGTTTCTGTCTGGCAGTTCATCAGGAAAAACAAACAAAAATCTTTTTCATGAAGAAAGATAACTTCATTCTAGGACTGAAGTAAATAAATCTACAATGTATTACATATAGTTCCCCGAAAAAAATTAGAATAACTAGTTTTAAAAAGAGACAATATGATTTTTAATCAAAGAATGAAAAAAGACATTAAAAACCATCCACGTGAAATTCAGATAATGGCATTATTAGATATAAACTTTAAATAATCATACTTATAATTGTCAAGAATATATAAAATTTGAAAATTTTAGCCAAGAATTTAAAAATATAAAAAATATAAAAAATGAATGAAAATTCTAGAACTCAAATACACAATACCTGGAATTAAGAACAATTATGGTATTAGAAGCATATGAGACACACTGAAGGGAGAGTTAGAGAAATAAATGAAGGGTCTGAAGAAAATATCCAGAATGAAGGATGGAGAGACAGAATGATGAATTTTATAGAAAGAAATGGAACAAATTTAAAAGGGATGCAGTAAATATATCAAACATGTTTAATTGGAGTCCTATAAAGGAGACAGAACAGTGCAGAATAGTATTTCAAGATATAACGTTCGACAAATTTTGAAAAATAACATAAGACATCAAGTCACAGATGTGAGAAGCAGTATATATGCCAAGGATAATGGGGTATGAGGAAAACCAAACCCAGGTCCCTCATAGTAAAGCTGTTGAAACCCAAATAAAGAGAGAAAATATTTAAAGAGGACAGAGAGAAACAACAGACTATCTTAAAATGAGCAAAATTAAGACTGACATATGATGTTTAAACAGAAATAATGACAGCTCAAAGAAAGTAAAATTCTACCTTCATAGTGTTGAAGTAAAATAACTACATACTTAGAATTTTGTGTCTATAAAAAACTTATCTTTTGGAAATGGAAGTTAAATAAGTAGACATTTTAATGCAAACAAAAGCTAAGCAAATCTGTCACCAGCCAACTCAACTAAAGATTTATGCTCGAGTCAAAAAATATGATCTGAGTTGAAGGTACACAGATGCAAGAAGAATGAAAAATAATGACATTTCAAAATATGGAGGAAAATCTAAGTAAGTATTGGCTGTATAATATAGTGATAATTTCTTTGAAGAATTTATATATATAATTATATTATACAAATATATTACATTATATAATTAAAATGTATAACAATAAATTAGTAGGGGCATTAATAGAGTTGAACTATGAAAAGTACTAGTGTTATCCCATGAAATGCAAAAGAACTAATTTATATTTAACTGTAATAAAGCAAAAGTATATGTTGTAATCCAAAGAGTAAACACTACAAAAATGACAAAAGAATGTTAAACTACCAAGCCAAATGGGTAAAAATTGAATAATTAAAAAATAATAATATTGAACACATAAAATAGAGGAAAAGGAAATTAGAACAGGAAAATAAATGTAGGCTAAACAGTAAGATAATTTAAACTAAATTATATCTGGAATTATGTTATATGTAAATGGCCTGAAGGTTTCAAATTAAAAGGCAGAGATCATAAATCTAGATTAGGGACACCTGTGTAGCTCTGTCAGTTAAGTGTTCCACTCTTGATTTTGGCTCAGGTCATGATTTCA
>NW_024423319.1:45408330-45460458 GCF_017311325.1 Ursus maritimus
ATTTTCTACAGAGTCATAGGGCTAAGTACATAAATGTTGAAAGTGGAGTTTCCAAGGGGAGGAGATCCCGGCACACCACTCAGGCTTACACAGGGACCTCCAAGAACTATGCCAGGCAAGTAAGGGCAAACTAGAACTAGATCAGTTCCCCAAGGGACTGAAGTCCAGATTAATAATCTCAACCACCAGTGGGATTAAAGGGATTGGGGGTTGTTTGTTTCTGTCTGGCAGTTCATCAGGAAAAACAAACAAAAATCTTTTTCATGAAGAAAGATAACTTCATTCTAGGACTGAAGTAAATAAATCTACAATGTATTACATATAGTTCCCCGAAAAAAATTAGAATAACTAGTTTTAAAAAGAGACAATATGATTTTTAATCAAAGAATGAAAAAAGACATTAAAAACCATCCACGTGAAATTCAGATAATGGCATTATTAGATATAAACTTTAAATAATCATACTTATAATTGTCAAGAATATATAAAATTTGAAAATTTTAGCCAAGAATTTAAAAATATAAAAAATATAAAAAATGAATGAAAATTCTAGAACTCAAATACACAATACCTGGAATTAAGAACAATTATGGTATTAGAAGCATATGAGACACACTGAAGGGAGAGTTAGAGAAATAAATGAAGGGTCTGAAGAAAATATCCAGAATGAAGGATGGAGAGACAGAATGATGAATTTTATAGAAAGAAATGGAACAAATTTAAAAGGGATGCAGTAAATATATCAAACATGTTTAATTGGAGTCCTATAAAGGAGACAGAACAGTGCAGAATAGTATTTCAAGATATAACGTTCGACAAATTTTGAAAAATAACATAAGACATCAAGTCACAGATGTGAGAAGCAGTATATATGCCAAGGATAATGGGGTATGAGGAAAACCAAACCCAGGTCCCTCATAGTAAAGCTGTTGAAACCCAAATAAAGAGAGAAAATATTTAAAGAGGACAGAGAGAAACAACAGACTATCTTAAAATGAGCAAAATTAAGACTGACATATGATGTTTAAACAGAAATAATGACAGCTCAAAGAAAGTAAAATTCTACCTTCATAGTGTTGAAGTAAAATAACTACATACTTAGAATTTTGTGTCTATAAAAAACTTATCTTTTGGAAATGGAAGTTAAATAAGTAGACATTTTAATGCAAACAAAAGCTAAGCAAATCTGTCACCAGCCAACTCAACTAAAGATTTATGCTCGAGTCAAAAAATATGATCTGAGTTGAAGGTACACAGATGCAAGAAGAATGAAAAATAATGACATTTCAAAATATGGAGGAAAATCTAAGTAAGTATTGGCTGTATAATATAGTGATAATTTCTTTGAAGAATTTATATATATAATTATATTATACAAATATATTACATTATATAATTAAAATGTATAACAATAAATTAGTAGGGGCATTAATAGAGTTGAACTATGAAAAGTACTAGTGTTATCCCATGAAATGCAAAAGAACTAATTTATATTTAACTGTAATAAAGCAAAAGTATATGTTGTAATCCAAAGAGTAAACACTACAAAAATGACAAAAGAATGTTAAACTACCAAGCCAAATGGGTAAAAATTGAATAATTAAAAAATAATAATATTGAACACATAAAATAGAGGAAAAGGAAATTAGAACAGGAAAATAAATGTAGGCTAAACAGTAAGATAATTTAAACTAAATTATATCTGGAATTATGTTATATGTAAATGGCCTGAAGGTTTCAAATTAAAAGGCAGAGATCATAAATCTAGATTAGGGACACCTGTGTAGCTCTGTCAGTTAAGTGTTCCACTCTTGATTTTGGCTCAGGTCATGATTTCAGGGTCATGAGATCAAACACTGAGTCAGGCTCCATGCTCAGCGGGAAGGCTGCTTGAGATTCTTTATCTCCCTCTGCCCCTCTCCACCTCCACTCTCTCTCTCTCATGTAATTAAATAAATCTTTAAAAAGAATCTAGTTTATTTATTTATTTATTTATTTATTTATTTATTTATTAAGATTTTATTTATTTATTTGACAGAGAGAGACAGCGAGAGAGGGAACACAAGCAAGGGGAATGTGAGAGGGAGAAGCAGGCTTCCCACTGAACAGGGAGCACAATGCGGGGCTTGATCCCAGGACCCTGGGATCATGACCTGACCCGAAGGTAGACGCTTAAGGACTGAGCCACCCAGGTGACCCAGAATCTAGTTTTTTAAAAAAATCATTCAATCAGATGTTCCTTAAAAGGGACATATGTAAAATATAAAAAATTTGAAAGAAAAAAGATGGCAAAAGATATGCCACTTAAACACAGAGTGTCTGAAAGCTGGTATTACAATTCATAAGAGTAAAAATATACTTCAAGTAAAAACATTACTAGAGAAAAGGGGAGATTGCAAATGATAAAATGTTTAATTCAACAAAAAAATTAATAAAATAATTTTAAATTTGTATGCACCTTTTAATATAGAGCCAAATATACATAGCAAAAACTGATAGAAATAAATGGAGAAAATATACACAGTAAAAAAATAACAGAAGTAAAAGTTGAAATGGACAAATCCACAGTCCAGGTGGGAAATTTTAATACACTTCACTGAGTGACAGAAGGTTTAAACAACATGAATAGCAAAATTTCCTTAATTTACATAAAACACTGTATATGACAACCCATGCAACATTCCAGAATATATCATAAAATGGGCCATAAACCAAACCCAGAGAAACCTCTATGGGGATAATACAATATACCCTGAATGGTTGATGTGAAAATTCAAGGGTAATAGTGGGTTCTCTGCCCCTTCCCTTCCTCTAGTATGCATCCCAATTATGTTAATTTCTAATACTTCTCCCCAAGTGATCCTCCTCAGACCTCAAATCCTGGACCAGAGAGGATTATATGACTCAGGACTTCCCCTCAACCAAAGGGAACATCTCAGCTTAGTCACAGCATAGCTGTATCAGTATAGCCACAGGAGTGGAGGTTTTCCATGTGGAACCAGGATGGGTGTGTTAGTGCCAACTCAGCCCATTTCTTCAAAAGAGTGAAAAATAGCCTGGGCCCTTGCTACTCCCCTGCCAGGCCACCTAAAGAGGGCTTGGCTGGGTGTGCTGTGGCTTAGGGTGGGGGAGGTTGCCTAGAATCCTTCCAGCTCTATGAGGATCTGAGGCCAATGCCTCATGTTGACCAGCTCACCTATGGTGTGACCTGAAGGCAGTGACCTGTCACCACTGTCTTCAAAGGGTGTTTGTGAAGAGACACTGTGGGGTCTGGAGCTGGGAGTTTGTGGCAGATCTTATTACAGTTCTTTAAGAAAGTAGGAGCAGGCCCTAAATCCTTATCAAGGCCACACAAGTAAGATGGAGTTCTTACAGATAATTCCTTCCCCAAGGACATAGAGAGGAGAGTCCTGGCAGCCAGAGGAGACTTAACTTCCTGTTGTTACTGCCTCCCTGAATTGGCTACCAGCCTAATACTCAGGGAACTGTTGCCAACCTAGGGATCTCCACAGAGGCAGTAAGTAGAGGTAAGAGGACTGGATCACAGATATTTGTAGCTGCAAAGCAAGAGAACTCTGAGGGTCAGCTGCGGCCAAGCTCTGTGTGGGCTGCATTACATTGTTCCTTCAAGAATTCCTCACAAAAAGGCTCTTATCTGTAGAATTACCACTCTTCGCCCTCCTTGAAGTTGCTAAGGCTTAAGAAAATGTAGAAAATTTTCTGGAGTAATTCAGACGTTATGTGGGGATGTAGACACTGGAACTGAGCTTTATAGAATGGGCATGATCCCACCATGCACAGCTTTAATAAGCTTTCTGTGATGATGATGATGATGATGATGATTATTATTTCAGATTTACTTAAGAAAGAGCAAAGTTAAAGATCTGAAAATAGTCACACGCAGGAAATAACTCCAGTTTATCTCAGAGAGGTCACACTAGAGTCTGACCAGTAATTTATAAAGAAATAGCAAACAGAGTTTGGTGGGATACTGGAATGAGAGTAGGAAAAAAAAAATCATGCCTTTTCCTTTTTGGGGGAAAAAAGTTATGTAGAAACATTCCCCCTGGTGGTCAGGACCAGAATTGTAGCTCTGAAGGTCTGACCAAAAGACTTTGTAAAGGGAGGGAAGAGAGACAAGGGCCTGGACTCTAGAGCATCAGCCAGAACTTTCTAGTATTTTTCACCCTCCTTGCAGCAGTCTCTTCCTGGGTTTCTATGCCCTGAGAGAAGACATCCAACTTCTGAGTGAGCTGAAGAGAAATAAGTACTTAATAATGTAGACATTTGGGGTGAGGGAAGTATTAGGACAAAAACATATACACATACATAAAGTGCCAAGCTGTATTTTTAAGTGTTTCTCTCAATAAATTTGTCTACTTACAAAATATTAAATAATATTAAGTATGTACTTAGAAAATAAAATCATCCTGCATCTTTCATCTATATGATCTCCTCACCATGACCCAAAGATACTCACTGTAAATAGATTGGTGCATATTTTCTAGATGCATAAAATAGGTATTTACCTATCTTAAAATATTTAAGTCTTATATATATATACACACAAACATATATACATGTATATACACACACATAAACATATATGTATATATTCAGTGATTCATGTGATTGCAAAATTTAAAAATATATACATTGGATTTTTCACTCATTGAGACATCTCTGGATTTTCATATCTTTAGACAATGTGGTTTAGCCTCTGCAGACATCTATTGGACAATCATTTTGCTTTTTAATTAAATTAACCATTGATATCTTTGTCTCTCTCACTCCTGATTAGACAAAGTCCTTTATGTGTAAGCATATTAGTACAAAGCCTGCGATATTATTTGCATATATGTTCTCCTTGCTTCTCACATTTTAATTTTTTTCTTTTGGAACTATAGAAAGTGCTTCTAAATTTTAATTGAATTGATGGTTTTAAAATGACACAGGTCATGGGGGGGTAAGTGGGGACTGAAAAACACAGAGGGAATAGGAAGAGAAGGGAAGGGATCAGAGATGCTGGGAGGGTTCTCAGAGGGGTCCCAGCAGGGGAGGGAGCAGGAGGGCATCAGAGGATGGGGCTCCCTGCACATTCACCTTCCTTGAACACTCCATTGACACAGAAGCAGAACAGCATCTCCTGAAAGGGAAGAGCCCAAGTGCTCAGTCACCACCTAAACCCCCTACCCAACTGTGGCTTTTTGGGGCTGCCGAGGGAGGAAGCAGGTACTCACCATCTGGAGCCACAGGTCTACCATGAAGGAGCTGAGGTCATGCTGAGTTTTGCACAGCACACAGAAGGATCCCATAATGTCATGTTTTATCTGCTTCGGCAGCTGAATCTGCAGGACCATGGGGGGAGAAGTAGCAAGCAAAGGTCAGGGGTTGCAACACCCTGGGCCCTAAGATTGACCTCTTTCCCCACTCAGTCTTGCCCATCACACACTCACACACACACAGGGGTCCTTGAACCCATTCATATTCCTGCTACCCTTGAAGTACTCACACAAGCTGCTTCTATGAAAGAAAAAGGAACAGAAAGTGATGGTCTGGCCAGTATAGGTATTTCCCACACTGTCTGGTGGGAAGTCACATGGCCCATGACCAGAGTCATGGATCAAGTAGTAATTGTGGGGGAGTAATGAGGACAGTCTATCTCCATGGTCTGGAACCCAAATGAGATTTCAAAGACCCAATCAGCAGTTCTGACTTTGGGTGACCTCCTCACCTGTCACTCTGATGAGCACTACCACCAACTCTCAACCCAATTTCGATCTGACTTTCTCTTCTGACCTCACTTTTAGAGAAGTTTAGAATCTTGATTGTGTGGGCCATCTGTATAATATCGGACAGGCCACCCAACTGGTATGGTTTGTTGTTTCACAAGTTAAATGACAACAGCTTTTGGGGAAGAAGAATTAGAGTGATAGTTACCATCTAAGGCCTTGGAGACAAATATCTCTTTCTTCTGCATTTCACTGGTGTACTCCTTCCCTCCTCTTCCCTATTCTTTGACCTCTGAGGAACTGTGGCAATGTCAAGGAAAATAGTGTCTTGATTTCTCTGGAGGCTGATTAAGAAATGTATTCAGCAGAATAAATGGTAGGTGTGAGTCTGCATAGAGAGAGCACTGGGGTGAAAACCAGACCTATTTCTTTTTACAGGACATAGAACCCTTTCCCTCTCATGTCCTCCAGTCTTACACAGGACAGACAACACATACTACTATATTTGTGTGTATGTGAGTGTTTGTGTAGTCATAAAGACATAGAAGACTGCTGATATTGCCGAGTAGGGGAGTAATCATGATTGGCTTCTTTATATTTTTATTCACTTTTAAATTTTAAAAGTTTATTGTATTTAAATTTCGTAATATAAATTATGTTTGAAAAATACTCCTCCACTTAAATTTCATATAATTTACAGGCCTCCAAACTTGCAGAAATATTTATAGGAATTCATCATACATAAATTCTTATTTTCTGAGTTTTATTAATAAAAATCTTATTATGAAAAATTTAACATACACCGAATAATATAGAACCACACTTTCCAGTAAGATAGCCACTAGTCACATGTAGCTATTGATTATTTGAAATGCATTTTATATGGATTAAATGTGTTTTATGTGTAAAATACACACCATAAAAAGACTAACACTTATTTCGCATCTACTAAGTTCTGAGATGGTATAGTATATTAAGTTATACTTAATTTGGTATGGGTTTTGAAAAGCCAGTTTTTAGAAAGCCGATAGGGCTTGTAATTATACAATTATATAGTAATGTCAAAATATTTCTAGTTATTCCAGACTTAACACTTTCTTTTGATGCCACTAGTTCAGTCAATAGAACTTTAATGGGCATTTTTACGTTTGGGGAATAATGTTTGGTGACAGATATAAAAATGACTAATATTTGATTTCTACTCTTGGTGGAGCTCACAAAAGCATGCACAAGGCAGATACCTAAACACATAATGCCCTTATAGATATACTGCATTCATCCTGCATTTTCTTTTCTTTTTATCCTGCATTTTCATAAGCAGCATGGGTCTAATAACATTAGCCAAGAGTTTGGGAGTCAGACTGAAGTGTGTAAAAACAGTTTCATGAGGTATTAATCCTAAGGCTTTAATGAATTACATAACCTAACGTCAATCGTTGGCATGGGGCTTCATGTGAGAGCATATGGAAATTACTACCCACAGTACCTTGTGTGAAAATAGAACTTAAAAAAAAGTTGGTTCTTTTCCTTTCTCTCCCTGATATTTCACATAAATTTTGTAATTTAAAAACACTTTTAAGAAGATGAAAGTCCTGATTTGTGAGCCACAGAGTAAAATGTTCAAAGCTGGGAGCCTAATTGCTACTCTGTTAAGTAGCCTACACAGTAAGTGGGGGTATGGATCATTTATCTAAATAAACCACATAGATTTTATAAGCTTTGTTGCTGTAGGAGGGCATTTCCAAGCTGGTCTAATGATGTTATTTAGAAAATAAACTTGTATTATTTTTTCTTTATTTTCCTGTTAACTAAGTCTCTTCTTGTTTAGAGTCTGATTAGCAGAAATTCTCAGCAAATTTTAAAAATCCATTAAAAAACTGAGAGCCAAAGAATATTTGAGAAAATTCCATGGGCTCATTCAGAACTTGCTTATACCTAAGACGTAATTAGCAAAAGTCCTTCCCTTTTAAGTGATTAAAGAATAATCTCAAAGGTGACTTTGGGCTCTAAAATTTTATTTTAAGTAAATAGGGTTTTCTTAAGAGATTAAGCTTTTCAATAATATGGACAGTGAATATGAAATTGTAATCTATCCTTCAGAAATTCATTTTAAGGTATTTATTTATGTCTTCAGTATCCATTAAGTCCACACCTGTACCTAATCCATGGAGTAAAGCATCTTTTGAGGAGTGTGTCATTAGCATTTAAAAAATCTTATTTATTTATTTGACAGAGAGAGAGAGAGAGGAAGAGAGTAGCAGGAGAGGGAGATGCAGACTCCCTGCTGAGTAGAGACCCCCCCCCCAACACGGGACTCGATTCCGGAACCCCAGGATCAATGCCCCAGCTGAAGGCAGGCGCTTAACCAACTGAGCCACCCAGGTGCCCCTGTCATTAGCATTTTTAATTTAGGTTCACAATATTGATGAATAGGAAATGTTTCTAGCTGATCAAATGTTCACTACCCCCTTGCACCCCAGCCTAGGATAAGGAATGAAATGCAATGCTCTATGACTTTTACGTGTTGTTTTAATTAAAATTCTTATTTGTTCTCAGTCTGAATTCTTAATCTAAGATCATCTTAAATTCTTTCCTACACAGAATTCCTGGGGTGCTTTGGATAACCAATCAGTCAAAGATTAACATTAAAATGGTAGCCAGAGTCAAATTTGGACAATCCTCTCAAAGAAGTTCAGCTGAGATGAAGAAAGTGAATTAAGAGAGAATAACAATAACTAACATACTAGACACTGCTGTGTCATACACAAATTCTTTTTTTAAATATTTTATTTATTTATTGGACAGAGAAAGACAGCGAGAGGGAACACAAGCAAGGGGAGTGTGAGAGGGAGAAGCAGGCTTCCCGCTAAGCAGGGAGCCTGATGCGGGGTTCGATCCCAGGACCCTGGGATCATGACCTGAGCCGAAGGCAGAAGCTTAATAGCTGAGCCACTCAGGCACCCCCACAAATTCTTTTAACCCTCATAATTATCCTAGGAAGTAAGTACAATTAATATCCCCATGTTACAAATGAAGAAAGGTGAGGTAGTTTCCCAAGGTTTCACTGCTATGAAATAGTAGAGTCTAGTTATAAACCTTGGGGTCAAATACTACTTTACAAAAGCTCTGTGTGAGACAAATTTATCTTGATTCAATTATTGTGAAATAGGATCAGGGTAGAGGCAGTGGTCCACTGAAGTCAACTCCTACCGGCTCATGAGATCTGGTTAGAAAAATTTCAGGAATTTTACCAGCTGATTGAATTCATTATTTCACATTGATAGGTTAAAACTGGCCATCAGATACCTGCACCCCAATGTTTATAGCAGGAATGTCCACAATAGCCAAACTATGGAAAGATCTCAGATATCCATCAACAGATGAATGAATAAAGAAAATGCTGTATATATAGAGAGTGAAATATTACCCAGCCATCAAAAAAATGAAATCTTGCCATTTGTAACGATGTGGAGGGAACTAGTGGGTATTATGCTAAGCAAAATAAGTCAATCAGAGAAAGACAATTAATGAGCTCACTCATATGTGGAATTTAAGAAACAAGACAGAGGATCATAGAGGAAGAGAGGAAAAAATAAAACAAGAGGAGATCAGAGGGGGAGACAAACCATATGAGACTCTTAATCACAGGAAGCAAACAGGGTTGCTGGCGGGGAGGAGGGTGAGGGGATGGCATTATGAGCACTGGGTGTTATATAAGACTGATGAATCACTGACCTCTACCTCTGAAACTAATAATACATTATATGTTAATTAATTGAATTTAAATAAAAAATGGGGAAAAAAGAAAAGAAAGAGGAAAAAGAAAATAAAATAGGCCATCATGAGAGTATTTATACCATGAAAATCAACAAAGTCTATATATCAGCCTCTTCTACAGGGCAGTTATTAAATATTTAGCAGCAGACTGCTGGGTAGAGGCCAGGTATCAGTATTTTTTAAAACATGGCTACCAGCACTAAAATTACGTGGAAAGAGAGTGGCTACAAAGTTTGTTACATATAACCTCAGGTCAGCAATTGTGATACACCAACAATTATAGTTTTACCTTAAGGTGCAACTTCACTTACATAGATCGTAAAGAAAATGCCACTACAAATGGTCAACAAAATGAGGCTGCACCATCCCCATTACACTTTGGCTTTTACGCAGCAAACATCCTTATTTTGGTCTCACTTCGTGATTTTTAGCAAAGACCAATGAGTATAGTAAAAGTGAATAAATAAATAAGAAAGGGTAGGTAAAAACAGAACAGTATAGACTTGAAAGATAAGAAATATATATCATATAAAAGCCAGGATATAGAGGGGCTGATATGGCCTCATTGTGTTCATATAATAATGAAGTCATTCTTAAATTTACAATCAACACAGTAGAGGAAACTTTTGAGACTGTAAAGGGACTGCTAATGCTGAACTCTAAAAGATATGTTGATAGACAAGAAACCTATCAAATCTTTTTTTTTTAAGATTTTATTTATTTGACAGAGAGAGAGACAGCCAGCAAGAGAGGGAACACAAGCAGGGGGAGTGGGAGAGGAAGAAGCAGGCTCCTAGCGGAGAAGCCTGATGTGGGGCTTGATCCCAGAACGCTGGGATCACGCCCTGAGCCAAAGGCAGACGCTTAACGACTGCGCCACCCAGGCGCCCCAAGAAACCTATCAAATCTTATTGGTGAAACTTTTTCAGTAGTCTATTCAGATGCATCCTTTGAATGCCGACACATTTGCTTAAAGGTAATAAGTGGTAATGATAGATCAAATAAACTTACTGCCTGCAAAACCTCAGATTTATGGAGCCTCTTGGGGACAGACACTCCAATAGTACCTACCACGTTGTAGATATTCAATAAATTCTTATTGAACTGGAAGAATGGTGTGTGGCAATCTGTATATTGAAAATCACTAGAGCAGACTTAAGATTGTTTGAGTAAAAATTTCAAAAGGAATTTAGTTGGTCTTCCAGAGAGGGTTCTTGATGAAGGTGTTTTAAAGTGATGTGTCAACTGGGCTAGGTTATAGTACTCAGTTATTTATTAAACATCCATCTAGACATTCGCATGGTGGTATTTGTAGATGTGGTTAATATCTGAAATCAGTTGACTTTAAATAAAGATTATTCTCGATGGTGTGGATGGGCCTCATCCAATCTACTAAAAGTTCTTTTTTTTTTTTAAGATTCATCTATTTATTTTTAGAGAGAGAGAGAGAGAGAGACAACACAACACGTGAGCGTGTGTGGGGGGGTAGGGGGAAAAGGGAGAGGGAGAGAGAGAATCCCAAGCAAGCAGACTCCTGGCTGAACATGGAGCCCAACAGGGGGCTCAGCAGCGGGAAGGGTGGGTTGCTAAACGCTGGGCTCAATTCCATGCCCCTGAGGTGGACCTGAGCCAAAACCGAGTAGGATGCTCAACTAACTGAGCCACTCAGGTGCCCCACTTTTTTCCCTGAAAGTTCTTAAGGGCAAAAACTAGGGTTTCCCAAAGGAAGAAGAAATTCTGTTGCAAGACTGCAGCATTAATTCCTGCATGAGCCTGCTGGCCTGCTCTGTGGACTTCAGGCTTGCCAGTCCCCACAGTTGCATAAGCCAATTCCTTGAAATAAATGTAAATAAATAAAATTCTTTGAAAGAAATATATCCTACTGGTTCTGTTTCTCTGGAGAACCCTGACTTACACAAGTCCTTGGCTTAACACTTAATAGGGTAATATGTACTACAGACCTTTACAGTCTTTTTGAAATGATATTCTCTCTCCAGTCTTTTAAATATTTGACTTACTTCATGCCATATATTGACTTATTTCTTTATTAATTCATTTAATGACATTGTTATCTAAAATCCACTTTACCAAAATTTATTTATGGTAGCTTAGTTTAATTCCTCCTGAGATTTTAAAATATCTTTTTTAGTTTTCTTTTTTATATTTTGACAACCCAAATAATCCAGAAATGTCTTTAGTCAATTTTAGGACACAACTGTTTTCTTATTTGTAAAAAGCATTTAAAATTTAGCAGCATTCTATATATATTAGCACATTTTAAAGGTCCTCGATATTTTTTTGGCATCCTTTCAAGCATATTCTTTTCTATTTCACTCATATTAAAGATTTTTTGGCTAATTTATATTAGACAATTTCTGTGATGGTTAATTTTGTGTGTCAGCTTGACTGGGCTTAGGTATGCCCAGATAACTGGTAAAATATTATTTCTGGGTGTGTCTGCAAGGGTGTTTTCAGGAGAGATTAGAATTTTAATCAGTAGACTGAGTAAAAATAATTGTCCTCACCAATGTGAGTAGGCTTCATCCAATCTTTTGAGGACTCAAATAGAAAAAAAAAATGCAGAGAAAGGTCAAATTTATTCTCTCTGCTTAAGCTAAGACATTCTTCTTCTCCTGGCCTTGGCATCAGTGCTCCTGGTTCTCAGGCCTCTGAACTCGGACTGGGACTTATACCATTGCCTGCCCCCCATCCCCTATGGCCACCCCCTGGCCCTGGGTTCTTGGGCTTTTAGGCTTTGACTAGAAGTTCATCACTGGCTTTTCTGGGCCTCCAGCTTGCATTTAGTAGATGGTGGAACTTCTCAGCATTCATAATCACATAAGTAAGTCAATCCCTTATAATAAATCCCCTACATTATCTATCTATCTATCTATCTATCTATCTATCTATCTATCTATCTATCATCTATCATCTTATTGATTCTGTTTCTCCGGAGAACTCTGGCTAATGAAGGTATCAACAAGAAGGCTATGTATGCAGATGCAGGTGTGGGTAGGTGGAGTGATGTGGTGGTAGAAGTCAGTGAAAGTTCTCTTTTGATAGCTACAATTTTCTAGTAAAATAGAAAGTAACAGAAAAGTTGTGGTGGTGAGGTGGTGTTGGGAATTTGAGGTGAGAAAAGGTATAAAATCATAACCTAAAACATTTGGAAAGTTAAGGGAGAGGAGGCCTATTGAGTAATTGACGGGCAGCATTAAGGGGCCAGATTGAAATTCATATTAGTCAAGTTCAAGTTAGTCATGTGGTTGTGCATTTTCCTCCAGCCAGGGTTAGCTGTATGGGTTCAAGCTCCTTGAGGTGTATTTGGGTTTAGTCAGGGTTATGATTTTGCCAGGGAAACAATACAAAGTGAGAGAGGGGCAGGAGAGTACAGGGTATATGTAAACAAGTGTTAATGAAGACTGAACATAATATTTGAGCTGGGGAAAGAAGGGAGAGAAAACTATAAGGGAGCAAGAGATGATGAAATCTGGTAAGATCTATGCGGTAGAGATTTTGGTGAGTTTGAAAGAATGTGGGGTTCTGAGTGAGCTGAAAAGAGAGGAGGTGATAGTTAGAGGGATCTTTGAAATTGAGATTATGGAGGAGTTGCTAAAATTGCTATGACAGAGCCTAGGGTATGGCCATGTGAGTGAGTGGCTGAGATAGGGTCAAAGACAATGTCATGAAAGAGAAATGTTCAAGGAACTGAGGGAGTCAGTGTGTCAGAATGGTGGTTCTTGAGCCCACCAGGAATTAAGACAGTACTACTTCATTGAGAGTGACCATGTTCCAGGAGCTAAAATCTTCGAGAAATAAGGAGAGATGGGAAACTGAAGTTTGGTAGATGACAACAATAAAGGCTAGTTGGTGACAAACTGCCAAAAGCTGACAGTTTTCAAGGATGTGGGAGAGGAATTATCTAAGGCAGCAAGAAAGCAAGAAAGAGAAGCAAGAAAGACGTTTATTCAGCCTTCAGGTTCTGTGGTACAATGGTGGTAGGAGAGAAAAAATCATACGCTCCTCTTGAGTGGGCTTCAAGGGACACAGAGTCCTCAGGGGGAGAGCCTGGTTTCTGTTAGGGGATGACAATAAAGGACACATTGAGAGAAGAGGTTGAGGATATAGGGGAATTACTGAGGGTGCATTATGTTTTAGGAATAGGGAAGGGGTGTGAGAAGTAAACTAGAGAGGGGATGTGGTCACAGCCTTATGGAGGTTAAAATGAGGGAGTTGAGGGGTATCATGGAACATCATGGGGTTCTTGTGGTAACTGGCAAAAATGAGGATAAACATCGTCATTAGGTGAGTTCTGATGGATTCAAGGCAGATAGATTCAAGGCAGATTTTGAATTTTGGGCTATGGTGGGGTGGGTGGGTATCTGGAACTTCCTGTTGACCCCAAGTAATGTGGAAATTCAGTCTTACACCTGGAGCACTGGTCCATACAATATACCATGTCATTCCTGGAAACAGAGATTGCATAAATCTATAATGATAGAAAAATGGTCTAGAAACTATACTTTACATTCAAGATTGAACTACCTCTGGGGAAGTGGGAGAGTAAATGGATACAGGGCAAGGGTCAAGGGAACCTCAATTTTTCTGTACTATTTTTATTCTTTAAAAAAAGACAGTAAATAAACCCAAATGTTAAAAACATTCAACTCTGAGCCATGGAAACATTGGTGTTTATTATATTTAGTGCCTGAGACATTGTAGGTACTCAATAAATATTATTTGTTGAATGAGGGTGGCTTTCTACTTTAAAAATTTCTCCAATAAACATACAAAATTCTAAGATTAACACGAAGAGCTACAAGAACATAGAAAGGGAATGAATGGAGAGAAGTGGGGAGGGCTTGAGAAATCCTTGTGGAGAGAGTGGGTGCTAATCTATGTAGAGTATCTTTACCACCATACATGAACCATATGGCAAATATGGGATACAAGCTAAAGACATAGTCCTATCTCCATCTTACCTTAATGCTCTAAGGTTCTGGGTGAGTATCCAGAAATGACTTTGAACATACAGTCCTTTCAAGTAACTACTGGATCCTCACTTTTCTCCCCTAACATGGTGGTGCTGCTGTCCAAAATTTCTGCTCTATCATAGATGTAGTACTTCAGTCTATACACAGGTATTTAGTGTCTCCTGTGGGCCAAGCAAAGTGCTAGGGATTGGGGAGATCAAGATGAATAGCCTCAGTAGATCCTCCTGTGATTACCCTAAACTGACTACTACCATGTTCAGTGGCTGAGAAAATTGAAAATGTGACTTTTACATAGGAGAGCACCACTGGCATAGAAATGCTCAGCTGTGGGGGTGAATGACTCTGAACTGCCCACCCTCTCAATGAGCTCCCCTCCTCCATGACCTGGCCAAGGATTAGACGCCACTGAGCATTGCTTCCGAACCATTGTTTGGTTATCACGGCGTACTTAGGCTCTACGGCTATAAAAAGCCAGTTCCAGACGTTGGAGCCTAACTGGGCAAGAAAGAAGTGCTTGCTTATTGTAGAGGTCCCAATTATCTTGGCGGAGAGAGTTAACTTGGGAAGGAGGGAAGTGGATCCTCAGCGCAAAAGTAGTGTCGGAGAGACCTGGTAAACGGGCGGGCAATCCCTCGGCGAATCAGAGGGCTTCGACAGGGTCTGGGGAGGCGGCTCCTGTATGACGTCATCAAGCACTGAAGAGCCCAGAAGTCCTGAGGGGAGACAGCGGGGTCAAGCCTACCAGGCGAAAGCGGAGGGAGGGAGGGGGAGGGGCGAAGAGGCGGGCCTGGGATCTCTCAGCCAATCAGCGATGGCTGGGGGGTCTGGGGCGGGGCCTGCTCCGCGACTTATAACCGCAGCGTTGCGCGCGGGAAGGCTAACCGCGTCCGGTGTGTGGGTTGCCGTTGGTCCAGCCGTTAGCCTTTCACCCGTCTTCAAGCCACCAGGTGAGGGCCTGCGGTCCCGGCGGAGCCAGAAGACTATAGGGACGGGGGGCGCAGTGGCTGCGGGGCGGAGGGGGTCGGTCTTTCGGGAACTGGTGGGGCGGGTTGGGACTGGCGTTTTGTAACCGCGCCTCCTGAAGAGCCCGCGCCTTTGTCTTCTGTGGCGCCGCCTTCTGCGCGTTGCCGAGTCCTCCCCGGGTGGGTCCTTGAAGGCCCGAGGGGCGGCCCCTCAGAGCGGCCCGTCCGCTGTGGCTGTAGGCCCGAGGCTGAGAGGAAGAGGAGTTTGGGTGCCGCCCGGAATGGGCCCTCGGGGGCCGGCCCTTCGCGCTTTCCCTTCCTGTGGCCAAAAGGTGGGCTGCGCGCCCGACAGAGATGATGGTTATTTTAAAATGTAAGCAAACTGCTCCTGACAAAATGGCCCACGCGCCCAGTCCTTTATGATTTATTTGTTAGTTCCTGTTTTCCTACCTCTGGAGATTGGCGACTGGTCGGTCGTCAAAGGAGGTCTTAGGGTGACCTCGACGAAAGGGAGGCATACTCGGGACTTCTGGCTGCTTGGGGGGCCTCTCCATTCTACTCTGGGCACTAGACGTGTCTTACCTCTACCAGGGTGGGGCCAGGCATGAGCGGGACAGCTCTGTTTTCCGGTCTCTGGGGTCTTCTGTTGTCTCTGCTCCAGTAAATCCAGAATGGTCACAGGGCACCTCATCTAACCTCTCCTTTTGCAGAGAAGACATGATGAAATAAAAATCAGCTCTATTTGGTTTATCCCATTCTGCTGAAGTCCTTGGTCTGATTCTAATTAGCTGTGTTTTCGTACAGCGTTTACAAATTGGTGCCATAACGAGCTAGTAGGAGACATGTAATTAGTTATGACTGGATTAAATCCCCTCCCTCTCTTACTGCGGCTCCCGAATCTATCTTTGGGCAGATAAAATGGAAAGAAACTAGTACAAGTTATGCCACCCTTTTTTGTGTGCTGCTTCCTACTCCCCCAGAAAAATGCCCCAAGTTAATTGAATGCAATGTGAATTCGCTCAAATAAATGCTATCTCTTGTTACAAAGTCATTAGCTGGTTAAACACAGTCCTTATTTTTCTTCTATCTCTATCTCTTCTTGTGCTTCTGTCACCTCCATTTGACCTCAGCTATGATTGTGAAAGAGTCAGACATATTGACTGGATTTTAGAGCATCTTGGTTTTTAGTGCATTCTGATTCAGGCTTTTACTGCCTATCAGAAATGGGGCAGTGATGTGTAATTCAAAGTATTCTAATAAAAACATGACTTTTCTAAGATGTGTGCTGTTTTCTTGTTGAAAATCAGCAGGTAAAATATGCTTTGATATTAAATATGAGAATTTTTGGCTGTGATACCTTAGTATGACAATAGTTCTGCCGATTTTAAATTAAAGTTTTTTTCAGTCTTTCTTTTAGTCAAGATGAGTGATAAGCCAGACTTATCTGAAGTGGAGAAGTTTGACAGGTCAAAACTGAAGAAAACCAATACTGAAGAAAAAAATACTCTCCCTTCACAGGAAAGTAAGTCATGGGGTTGGGGGTTTCTGGTGGAGAAAAACAATGATGAACATTTATAGGCTCAGTAAATAAACTCTTCCAGTAAATTTTGCCACTAACTAAGCAATAATTACAGTACCATTGTATTTAATGCAACAGTTAAAAATATCAAATCGTTGTTTCCTTACTTGAGTTATGTAAGTGGTTCTCACATGACAGACCCAAGAAGTAATGGGAGAATAAGAAACTAGTTTCTTGTTGGAAAATTACTAAAAATCTCATTATAACCAATCTTGGAATATTAGACTTAGTGCTAGAAAAATCTTAGTTTTTTCCACTTTATGGTTATTAGGCATTTCTGCATCTAGCAATCTGGGTCCACGATTTCGTTCCTAAAGAACCACACAAGCTGTAGTGTTGGCTTTCTCTACCTGATGACAAGATAAGGCAGAGAAAAAGTTTAGATCTTGGGGGTACTCAAGGTTCCCAGACTCCAAAGGATCAGATTTGGCCTTGGGAGTTATAGCCTAAAAGAAAAACTCCAAGCATATTCACAAACCTGAGGGGCACTTTTTGTCATGTCATTGTTATTTGAGTTCCACAGTTAGAATTATCTGAAAGGGTATAACTTCCTAAGTATATAGTGATAGATAAATCTGAGGAAAATGCTTCGCTTCCTCCTCAGTCTCAGAATAATCTATGGAAAAAATGGCAACAACATAAATCTGCCTCTCAAATAGAAAAAAAAAACCATGCAGGTTCTCATAAATGTTCAGGTGGTTAACGTGCATGCACATGCTACATACACGCGTGTGCCTGCACACACAACACTCGACTGGGGATTTATGGTTAGTGCCTTAGCCTTCTAAATTTAAAGCAGATATGGCAGGCTTCAATAACTTGGCAAAGAACTCTTAGAAGAAAACTGAACTTAATCCTAATGGTTTTTTGTGTTTGTTTCCCCCCCCAGCTATCCAACAAGAGAAAGAGTGTGTTCAAACATCGTAAAATGGGGATCTCCTCCAAACAGCAAATTTCAATGTTGCTTTAGTGTCTTAGTTTGGGGCTTGTTTTTTTTTTATAAACCTGTGTATTTGTAGAGATTTTAGGCATCTTCTGATTTCTTCCCACCTGTGTTCCCAGCCAATGTTCCCTTTTTAAAATTTTCCATTGATATGTACATTCCATCTGGCAGGTGCTGTCAATCTTACCATTGATGACCTTTGTGTAGTCCTTGCATCCCCCAAAGTTAAGCCACTTTTAACTTTCTACAGTGGATGTATCTGTTGTTCCACAACATTCATGAAGTGGCATGCATTTGCAACTTCTCAGTTTATTTTCATTTCTAATGTAGTGATAAAATAATAAATATAGTCATTGTTTTGAGACTGTGGTGGTCCATTCTTGGTGGTCTTATAAGGAATGAAAGTACAACAAAGGTACTCTTTTTAGCCAAACAAAATGGTTTAAGGAAAGCCACTTTAGGAGATTAGTCACAGGGAAAAGGCCCTCCTTTGTCCATGTGCAGTGGATTCTGACTTGGGAATGCTAGGTACTTTTCCATAGAGTGGGAATCATGGTTCTCCCAGGAGAACCTTGGGAGAGGAGGTAACATGGACTAGACTCCTTATCTTAGAAGTGAGAAAATGAAAACACAGGGTCTGAAGTGATCTAAGGCAAATAATGGCTGGGATATTTAAACTGGGCTGTCTTGCTTTCTGGAATGTACTTTTCAACTTAATAGGAGGAGACACCCGACCCTAGTGTTGGATGGGAGAAAGAGGAAGGAGGCATGTGCTAGCACAGATCGTGCTAAGCACATCACATCTATTGAACATAAATTCAGATATCTAATACCTGCTAATGACCTGCAACTCTGAATCTCTGTTCTTGTTCTTGTCTGGAACAGAATTCACTGTCTTATGAACCAATTACTTTTGGTGTTCATGGTGAGCACAAGGAATACATATAAATTAGAGTGTTCCATTCCCTGCCCTTAATACTTTTATCAACTTTCAAACTGTAAAAATCAATCCCTATCATCCCATCAATTAGGATTGTTAGCGTTTGGATGTATAACCATCCAGGCTATAGTCTGTTAATACATATGTCTTTTCCTACAAAAAATATTATGCTGTTCATACCCACTTGAAACCTCAAGTATTATGTTACCACCCCTTTCTGATGGATTACATATTTAAATAATCACAGGTAGTGGAAGCTGTTTTCTTTGCTAGAGCATAAACTTCCATAAGCAAAAGAATAGGTGGGTCAACTCTGATCAAGTGTCAGTGAAGTAACACAATCACAGGCCTTAGTGTAGCCAGAGGATTTGAGACTTAGAAGTAACCATGTTGATCACCAATGCTTTACCTCTTGCCTGAAACAATTGTCCAATAGAGTTACTCAGCCCCTTGCAGTGACCTGCTGATTATACTGTGCCCAAATCTGCCTTCCTGTAACTTCTAGCCAACACTCCTAGGACTGTATGCTGGAGACTCACACAGCATATTTAATACCTGTTCCAGTATTTGAAGTCAGCTGTTGCATGCCTGCTCCTGTACCTCTGTCTTTTCTTCATGACAATTCTCAGATCCTTTGGACCTAAGTTTCATGTATGGGGAACCATACTGTTTGCTGATGTGCTCAAATTTGCTCATTATCAGATCTCTTTGGATCCTGATTCTGTCATCCAACACATTTGCTCTCTTTTCAGTATTGCCACTTGCAAATTTGAGAAAGATGTTGTAAATCCATGATAGATTCAGCAACCTCTGCATTTGTGCACTAATCCACTAAGTCCCATTTCAAAGAGTCTAAAGGAAGCATGAATATTGTCAGGTGAGCTGGGGTAGACAATAATTTCCATTTTTCAGTTTCATCTGGTAACCATTCTTTACATTAATGTATTGATTCCACTCTGGGCAGTGTAAGTGCTAAACTGAGTGGGAGCAGATGAGAAGTACATGGCAAGAGATGAAAGACTTGTAGTTGCTAAGTGAATACTCATATAGATACAAGATGAGAAAAACATTTGCCCATCTAGAGTAGTTTTACCCTGGATTTTTAAATATATAATATGGGGGTACTCTTCTAGTCACTAGATTCACTTTTTTCTAATAAGCCCACTATAAGCATTGAAATCTAGGGTCCTGAATCAATTTATTGCAAATCTGGAGGAGTGATGTCATCAAGATGGTGACATAGTTCATTCCTGACTTCAGTTTCCCTCACAAGAAGACCAACTAACAACTATCCATAGGCAAGACACCATTGTGAAAATCCCAGGACTTGGGGCTGAGGCTGAGGCCTCACCGGGATCATAGAGACCAAGGACTATATTAAAAAGGTAAGAAGAGCAGTGACACCATGATTGCATTGCCCCTCCCCCAGGATGGTTAAGCGCTGCACTTAGAAGTACCCCCTCGGCTTACGGTTTCTCCACTGGGAAGACGAGAGCTTCCCTAGTGTTGTCGGGACACTTCCTAGGAGGCCCACTTGGGTCTCACTTCACAGGGATCACTGGGGAAATCTTCAGGTCTTGACCACCAGACAACAGATAGAGACAGAAGGGGGAGCAGGACTTACAACAGCTAGTGCTCAGATCTAGGCAGACAACATTCCTGTTTGCAGAGATCTTAGCAGTTAGTTTTGCCTGTGTGCAAAAGCTGAACTGGTGGCCATATCTGGCCAAGGAACTTGGTTGGCAGTTTTGCCTAATTTCGGTCTCTGGCCAATGAGCCACATGTGCTGTTGAGCCCCTTCTATGGCTTTTCCTGGGTAGGAAAGCAAATTCACAGGCCCAGACAGCAAATTCACAGATCCACCCAACCACTGAGTATATCCTCTAGTCCCATAGAGAAGGACACCTGGACAGAGAACCTGGACAGCAGTGGAGCCAATCCCACAGCCCTGCTTAGGCAGGGAGTCAAGCTGGCAACCTCACCCAATTGTCAAATATAAATTGTTAAATTAAATATAGCCTTTGGACTCACATAACCAAGGAGTGTGAACAGTGACCCTGGGTGGTTTTGGATCACAGCTTTTGGTACTGCCTAGCTACAGAGCCATGTCTACAGCCCTGTCCTGCAGCAGAATCCAGCCTATGGCCCTGCCTGATTGTTGAACACAGCGTATAGCCTTGAACAGGCAGCAAGCCCAGCCAGCAACCTTGCTCAACAGTGGAGCACAGCCAGAAGTTCTGTCTAACCATGAAGACCTGCCTGTGGCTATTCCTACGCATAGTTCAGCCAGTGACACCATCTGGCTGGAGAGCATGACTGGATAAACAGACCTCACCTGACCGGGAATGATTGTGGAATCTAGTCTGCAGTCCTTCCCAATTGCAGAGTCCAACCCCATGGCACCACCCTGTCAGGCAGCACAGCCTGTGAGTTCACCTAAACAGAGGTAATTTCAGAGCCCAGCTAGTGGCCCCGTGTAGCTGCAGAACATAGCCAGAAGCCCCATCTTACCAGGAAGCCTGTCCAGTGGAATTACTTATATGTGGAACCCAGCCAGTGTCATCCTCCTGGCCTCAGAGCATGGGCAGTGGCCTCACCCAACAAGAGACCCTGATAGCAAAGCCCTCCTGCTTATGGATGCTGTTGTTTGTAATCCCTCCCATGAGCTTCCCTGGTGTAATTTTAAACCACTTCCCATACACTGGGGCAGGGAGAGACTGAAGAAAAAGGCAGGCCACTCCGGGTTAGTAGGTGGGAGTTTTAATAAGCAAAGGGAACTTACATATGGAGTTTGCCCTGGGTGTCAGTAAGAAATGGATCTCTACACCTGCCAGCCAAATCTTAAAAGTTTGTAAAGAAGCCCTAACTAGGTTCAGGCACATATATCATGTGGGTATTCTCAACATCACATCACAATCTCAAGATATGTCTTTGGAGTGGACTCTGAGAGTGGGAAAGATAAGTAGAACCCACAGTCCAAAGACAGGGGAGGAGGTGAGTTGCCTCCGAATGCCTGGGTCTGGCTTATGGGTCAATTGGTTGTTATATCTTTTTTATGACATTCTCCAACTGATACTACCAGCTGACCCATCCAGTACCCCAAGCTGAGCTGACTGGTGAAGGTCTTTTCCTAGCAAAGTGAACCCGTAAAGTCTGGAAGAGGAGATAGTTTACCCAATTGTGCAGATACGAATGTAACAAATTAAGAATCACAGAGAATTGTGTATCTGTACTACCACGAAAAGAAACTAATAACAATTCAATAACTCACCCTAAAGAAACAGAACTATGAATCGTCTGAAAAGAATTCAGAATAATCATTTTAAAAAAGTTTAGTGACCTACAAGAACACACACACAGACAAAATAACATAAGAAAAACAATGCATTGGGATGCATGGGTGGCTCAGTTAAGCGTCTGCCTCCTGAATGTGGCACAGGTCATGATCTCAGGGTCATGAGATTGAGTCCCTTGTTGGGTTCCATGCTGAGCCAAATGGACCTAAAAGACATATATAGAACATTCCATCCAACAGCTGCAGAATACACATTCTTCTCAAGTGCACATGGAATATTTTCTAGATTAGATCATATGTTAGGTCACAAAACAAGTCTCAACAAATTCAAAAAGAAAGAAATTATGTAACTTTTGCAATCACAATGGCATGAAACTAGAAATCTAGAACAGAAGTAAACCTGTAGAATTCACAAATACATGGAAATTAAACTTTACATTACTGAACAACCAATGGATCAAAAAAATTAAAAAATAAAAAACTGTTTTAAGACAAATGAAAATGGAAACACAACATACCAAAGCATACAGGATACAGCCGAAGCAGTTCTAAGAGGAAAGTTGATAAAGATAAAGGCATACATCAAGAAGAAAGAATACTCTCAAATAAACAACCTAACTTTGCATCTCAAGGGACTAGCACATTAAAAGGATCATACACCATGATCAAGGGGATTCATTCCTGGGATGTAAGGATGGTTCATCATATGCAAATCAATAATCTAATGAATCACATCAATAGAATGAAAGATAAAAATAACATAATCATTGCAATAGATGCACAAGAAAGCATCAGACAAAATTCAACATCTATTCATGATAAAATCTCTCAGCAAATTGGGTATAGAGAAAGTACTTCATAATAAAGGCCATTTGTGACAAGCCCACAAAGCATTATATTCAATGGTGAAAGTTTGAAAGATTTTCCTCTATGGTCAAGAATAAGACAAGGCGTCCACTCTCACCACTTCTATTCAACATAGAACAAGAAGTCCTAACCAGAGAAGTCAGGCAAGAAAAAGAAAGACATCCAAATTGGAAAGAAAGTAGTAAAGCTGTCCCTGTTTACAAATGACATGATCTTCTACATAGAAACCCCTAAAAAATCCACCAAAAAACCTGTTAAAACTGATCAACAAATTCAGTAGTTTTAGGATACAAAATCAACATGGAAAAGTGAGTTATGTTTCTACACACTAACAGTAAAATACCTGAAAAATAAACAAAATAATCCCATTTACAATAGCATCAAAAACAATAAAATACTTAAGAATGAATTTAACCAAGACAGTGAAAGATTCATACATTTAATACTTTAGTACATTGATGAAAGAAATTGAAGATACAAATAAATAGAAAGATATCCTATGTTCATGGATTGTATGCATTATTATTCTTAAAATGCCCATACTACCTAAAGCCATCTACAGATTCAATTCATTTTGTGTCAATATTCCAATACCATTTTTCATAGAAATAGAAAAAAAGTCCTAAAATTTGTATGGAACCATAAAAGACCCCAAATAGCCAAAGCAATCCTGAGAAAGAAGAACAAATCTGGAAACATCACACTTCCTGATTTCAAACTATATTACAAAGCTATGTAATCCAAACAGTTAGTATTGACATAAATATAGACACATAGACCAGTGGAACAGAATGATATCCAAGAAATAAATCTACGTATATGTCAACTAATATTTGACAAGGGAACCAAGAATACTAAACAGGGAATAGTCTCTTCAATAAATAGTGTTGGGAAATTTTATAATTCCAGGTAAATGAGTAAAATTTTACCCATATCATATACTACTCACAGATATAACTTGAAATGAATTAAACCTTAAATGTAAAATCTGAAACCATAAAACTGCTAGAATTAAAATATAAGAAAAAGCTTCTTTTTATTGGCCTTGGCAATAATTTCATGGATATGCTCCCAAGGCACAAGCAGTAAAAGCAAAACTGAACAAGGACACATCAAACTAAAAAACTTCTGGACAACAAAAGAAATAATCAATAAAATGAAATGAATCTACAAAATTGGAAAAAAGTATGTGCAAAGTACATATCTGATAAGGGGTTAATATCCAAAATATATAGAGAGCTCATACAACTCAATAGCATAAAAGCAAATAATCTGATTAAAAATGGGCAAAAGGGGGCGCCTGGGTGGCTCAGTCATGAAACGTCTGCCTTTGGCTCAGGGCATGATCCCGGCGATCTGGGATCGAGCCCCACATTGGGCTCCTCCGCTGGAAGCCGGCTTCTTCCTCTCCCACTCCCCCTGCTTGTGTTCCCTCTCTCGCTGGCTGTCTCTCTCTCTGTCAAATAAATAAATAAAATCTTTAAAAAATAAAAATAAAAAATAAAAACGGGCAAAGGAGCTGAATTGACATTTTTCCAAAGAAGATATTCGAATGGTTAAAAAGTACATAAAAAAGTGAACATCACCAATTATTAGGGAAATGCAATCACCTCACTCCTGTTAAAATGGCTATTATCAAAAAGACAAGTTGTGATGAGCACTGAGTGTTATACACAGCTAATGAATTGTTGAACACTACATCAAAAACTAATGATATACTATATATAGGCCAACTGAACATAAAAAAAAAAAGACAAGAGGTAACAAGCCCTGTGGAGGATGTGAGGAAAAGGGAACCCATTGTTCACATTGGTGGGAATGTAAACTGATATAGCTACTATGGAAAACAGCATGGAGGTTTCCCCCCAAATTAAAAGTGGTACAAACATATGATCCAGCAATTCCATTCCTGGGTATATATCCAGAGGAATAAATCACAATCTCAAGGAGCTACCTGCATCCTCATGTTTATTGCAACATTATTTACAATGGCCAAGACATGGAAACAACCTAAGTGTCTGTTGACAGATGAATGGATAAAGAAAATTTTATTGTATATATTGTACACACATACACATAGAATACACATATATAATAGAGTATTCTTTTGTTATAAAAAAAGAAGGAAATCCTGCAATTTGGGACAACAAAGACAAACCTCAAGGGCATTATGCTAAGTGAAATAAGTCACAGAGAAAGGCAAATAATGTATGATCTCTCTTATATGTGGAATCTAAAAAAAACCAAACTCATAGAAATAGAGCATATTGGTGGTTGCCAGGGCCCAGGGGTAGGCAGTATGTGGGGGAAATGGTGGTCAGAGAATACAAACTTTCATTTATAAAATGAATGAGTTCTGAGGATGTAATATGCAGTATGGTGACTCTAGTTAACAATACTGTATTGTATATTTGAAAGTTGCTGAGAATGCAGATGTTAAAAGTTCTCACCATAAAAAAATGTAAGTATGTGAGGTGTTAATGTGTTAACTAACCTTGTTGTGGTAATTATTTCACCACATACAGATATGTCAAATGATTGTGTTGTAAACCTTAAACTTATACAACGTGATATGTCAATTATAGCTCAATAAACCTGGAAAAATGGAAAAAAAACAACATCACTAAGTTCTCACTGAAGCAGTTACTTTTATGGGAAAGGAAAATGATGACTTAATGGCAGCGCCTAGAGCAGTACTAGAGCATGCTGCATGGTGGAGCTGCACTTGGCATGTGAAGAAACAGACTCAGAGGAAATGAAACATTTTTTGGTCACACAGGAGAAGGTGCCACTTAGAAAAGAAGGTAACTTAGGACAACATACAGAACTTTATTCAGGTGTTTGGTAATTATTTGTGAGTAGGTACAGTGGACTTTTAAAGTGTGGTCCTTGAGTCATGAGGCTGAGGATCACCCTTAGTGATTAGTGAGTATTCCTGGGCCACAGAGATTCAGATTCAGTTAGGCCAAGAGATGTTCTTATGTCATAGTCTTGAAAAGTAAGGGTGTATCTATGACTGCTTCTCTCTATTAATGGTGTGTGACTTAGTGTCTTATTTCCAACATCTGTCTTCTGGGTCTCTTTTATGTATGATCTTTGTTTCCTGGATATGGGTAAATATTATTGATGTCTCTAGAGGAGTGATGTCTTGATGGAGTAATTAGTCTGTAGGACTTTTACTTGAAATCATTTGTTCTCCAAGTGTGGTATCTGAGTCAGCAGCATCAGCTTCACCAAGGAACTTAGAAATACAAATTCCAGGCCCCATCTTAGACCTACTAAGTTATAACATGGGGGAGTGGCCTAGTACTCTGTTTTAACATGCCTCCCAGATGATTCTGATGCATAAACAAGTTTAAGAATCACTGCTTTAGGAAAGATGGTTCACCAAAGAAAATGCTTTTGAAACTGGGCTAGGACAGACACTTGGGAAAGGATAAAGCATTTCTCCAATTCAGCTAGCATTTGTCAAGAGCCTGTTAAGTCTAAGGATCTGCATTGGGAATATGGGAGACAAGGAAGAGAGAATTCTGTCCTCCAGGGACTTACAGGTTCATAGAAGGAATAAGGTAAGAATGCAAATGAGTGACTTTGTGACTAAAAGTGTGTGAAGATCTTAAGAGAGTTAAAAAGAGGGGGAGCCATATCTTGGAGTGCGTATTCAGCTTTTACGGGTCCTTGTGCTACAAGATTTTCCTGCTTCTTCAAGATGTACTGACCTCGAATGATCCATGGACAGAGTACCATTGTTGGAGGTGGGAAAAAAAGTTAAAAATAATAAACTCTATTTAGTGAGTCATAGAAGGGAAGATGTATATTGCACATGCTTCAACCATCACAGGTTTCTATATAGTAGGTTTTGAATTCAGGTGTATTTTCACAAAGGTTGGACCTGAATTGTAAGAGGACAAGCAGTTAGTAAACAGAAATAGTGGAGGCAGGAATTGATGTGGGAGAGAATAGAAAGGAGCTGCTTTATTTATTATTTATTTATTTATTTATTAATTTATTTATATTATTATTATTATTTTTACCACACAAATAAAAAATGTGAATATTTCTTCCTTTCATCTCTTGCTTTCATGGGGCTGGGGGATGATATAGTTCTGTCTTCTGAATCAAGTGCTGAGCTTTTCCACCTGCTTCAGAGCCCCATGTTTCCCAATCTAAAGTTGGTTTTCTTAGAAGACAGCTGCCCATTGATGTAAATGGTTTTTCTTGACTCTTGGCTGTTCCAGTGACTAGAACCTAATTCACTCTAATTCAGTAGTCATCTTGTTGCACACATGACAGTTTAAGTTTAGTTTACTCTGATCCTAGAGACAGCATTGGAGCAACAATTGGAACCCAGAGTCTCTTGCCCTCAGCCTCAGCTCAGACTGTATCTGTGCATAGTACATTTGACAGATTGCAGCTCAGCTCTTCTACTTCTGTAGTTAACCTTTGTAATCGATAGCTACTGCCACAGGATAAATGGTTGTCTCCTCATCCACATCCTTTGCAAAGGTAGCTGAATTACTCAGATGGTGGTTTTATACATTTATCCCATTAGTGTACACAGAGAGACATGGCCTTAGCTACCAAGAATATAAAAGGGCAAAATGTCTTACAGAAATAATATATGCTGGAAAAATATGCTGGAAGTCAATCAAGAGAGAAAAGTCAGTCAAACAATTTCATTCCTGCTCCACCTTTGCAAAAGATCAAAAATCTCAATTAGTGTCATGACTTAAAATCCTTATGAAATGGCACAGGTACATGAGTTTTATAAATATCTTAAAATTTAATTAATGCACATTCATACCTAAAAAGAATATCTTGCTGCTGGACTCTTTTTCTTTTAATTCAATTAGCCAAAATATGGTACATCAGTAGTTTCAGATGTAATGTTCAATAACTCATCAGTTGAGAATAACGCCCAGTGCTCACCACATCACATGCCCTCCTTAAAGCCCATCACCCAATTACCCCATCCTCCCACCCAGCTCCCCTCCAGCAATTCTCAGTTAATTTTCCTACAGTTGAGTCTCTCATGGTTTTTCTCCCTCTGATTTCCTCTCATTCAGTTTTCCCTCCCTTCCCCAATGATCCTATGTGCTGTTTCTTATATTCCATATATGAGTGAAGCCATATGTTAATTGTCTTTCTCTGATTGACTTATTTCACTCAGCATAATACCCTCCAATTCCATCCATGTCAATGTAAATGGTAAGTATTCGTCCATTCTGATGGCTGAGTAATATTCCATTGTACATATATATACCACATCTTATTTATCCATTCATCTGTCAATGGACATCTCAGCTCTTCCCACATTTTGGCTATTGTGGACATTGATGCTATGAACATTGGGGTGCAGGTGCCCCTTCAGATCAGTACATTTGTATATTTGGAGTAAATACTTAGTAGTGCAATTGCTGGATCATAGGGTAGCTCTATTGTTAACTTCTTGAGGAACCTCCATACTGTTTTCCAGAGTGGCTGTACCAGCTTGCATTCCCACCAACAGTGTTAGAGGGTTCCTCTTTCTCCGCATCCTCCCCAACATGTGTTGTTTCCTGAGTTTTTAATTTTAGCTATTCTGACTGGTGTGACGTGGTATCTCATTGTGGTTTTGATTTGTATTTCCCTGATGGCTAGTGATGTGGAGCATTTTTTCATGTGTCTGTTGGCCATTTGTATGTCTTCTTTGGAGAAATGTCTGTTCATTTCTTCTGCCCATTTCTTGACTGGATTATTTGCTTTATGAGTGTTGAGTTTGAGAAGTTCTTTATAGGTCTTGGATAGTAGCCCTCTTTCTGGTATGTCATTTGCAAATATCTTCTACCATTCCATAGGTTGACTTTTAATTTTGTTGACTGTTTCCTGTGCTGTGCAGAAGCTTTTAATCTGGATGAAGTCCCAATAGTTCATTTTTGCTTTTGTTTCCCTTGCTTTTGGAGATGTGTCTAGCAAGAAGGTGCTGCAGCCGAGGTCACAGAAGTTGCTGCCTGTGTTCTCTTGTAGAATTTTGATATATTCCTGTCTCACATTTAGGTCTTTCATCCATTTTGAGTCTATTTTTGTATATGGTGTAAGAAAATGGTCCAGTTTCATTATTGTACATATGGCTGTCCAATCTTCCCAACACCATTTGTTGAAGAGACTCTCTTTTTTCCATCGGATATTCTTTCTTGATTTGTCAAAGAATAGTTGTCCATAAAGTTGAGTGTCCATTTCTGGGTTCTCTATTCTGTTCCATTGATCTATGTGTCTGTTTTTGTGCCAGTACCATACTGTCTTGATGATTACAGCTTTATAACAGAGCTTGAAGTCTGGCATTGTGATGCCACCGGTGTTGGTTTTCTTTTTCAACATTCCTCTGGATATTTGGGGTCTTTTCTGGTTCCAAAAAAATTTTAGGATTATTTGTTCCAGCTCTGTGAAGAATGTTGATGGTATTTTGATAGGGATTGCATTGAATGTGTAGATTGCTCTGGGTAACATAGATATTTTAACAATATTTATTCTTCCAACTCATGAGCATTGAACATTTTTCCATTTTTTTCTGACTTTTCAATTTCCTTCATAAGTGTTCAATAGTTTTTAGAGTACAGATCCTTTACCTCTTTGGTTAGGTTTATTCCTAGGTATCTTATGGGTTTTGGTACAATTGTAAATGGGATCGATTCCTTAATTTCTCTTTCTTCTGTCTCATTGTTGGTGTATAGAAATGCAACTGATTTCTGTGCATTGATTTTGTATCCTGCCACATTGCTGAATTGCTGTATGAGTTCTAGCAATTTTGGGGTGGAGGCTTTTGGGTTTTCCACGTGGAGTATCATGTCATCTGCAAACAGTGAGAGTTTGACTTCTTCTTTGCCAATTTCAGTGACTTATTTCTTTTTGTTGTCTGATTGCTGAGTCTAGGACTTCCAGTATATGTTGAAGAACAGTGGTGAGTGTGGGCATCCCTGTCATGTGCCTGATCTTAGGGGAAAAGGTGTCAGTTTTTCCCCACTGAGAACGGTATTCTCTGGACTTTCCTCAGATGCCTTTTATGATATTGAGATATGTATCCTTACACCGTGGAGAGTTTTAATCAAGAAAGGATGCTATACTTTGTCAAATGCTTTTTCTGCATCAATTGAGAGGATCTTATGGTTCTTGTCCTTTCCTTTATTAATGTGATATATCACACTGATTGATTTGGGAATGTTGAACCACCCTTGCAGGCCGGGAATACTTGGTCATAGTGAATAATACTTTTTATGTGCTTTTGGATCTTATTGGCTAGCATCTTGGTAAGAATTTTGGCATCCATGTTCATCGGGGATATTGGTCTGTAATTCTTTTTGGTGGGGTCTTTGTCTGGTTTTGAGGTCAAGGTAATGATGGCCTCATAGAAAGAGTTTGGAAGTTTTCTTTCCATTTCTGTTTTTTTGAAACAGCTTCAGAAAAATAGGTATTAGTTCTTCTTTAAATGTTTGGTAGAATTGCCCCCTCAGAAGCCATCCAGCCCTGGACTCTTGTTTACTTTTGTTCTTTCCTTCCCACTCAAAGATTTCCCTTTAATATTTCTTGCAGGGCTTGTTTAGTAGTCACAAACTCCTTTAGTTTCCATTTGTCCTGGAAGCTTTTTATATCTCCTTTCATTCTGAATGACAGCCTTGCTGGGTCAAGCATTCTTGGCTGCATGTTTTTCTCATTTACTTCCCTGACTATATCATGCCAGCCCTTTCTCACCTGCCAGGTCTGTGGATAGGTCTGCTCCCAGTCTAATGTTTCTACCATTGTGTGTTAAGGAGTTCTTGTCTCAAGCTGCTTTCAGTATTTTCTCTTTATCTCTGAAATTTGCAAGCTTCACTATTATATGTCAGGGTGTTGATCTATTTTTATTGATTTTGAGGGGGGTTCTCTCTACCTCCTGGCCTTGAATGCCTATTTCCTTCCCCAGATTCGGGAAGTGCTCAGCTATGATTTGCTCAAATATACCTTCTGTCCCTCTCTCTCTTTCTTCTTCTTCTGGAACCCCAATAATTCTAATATTGTTTCACTTTATGGTATCACTGATTTCTCAGAGCCTCCCCTCATGGTCCCTTAGTTGTTTTTGTCTCTTTTCCTCAGCTTCCTTCCTTTCCATCATCTTGCCTTCTGTGTCACTTACTCTCTCTTCTGCCTCATTTACCCTAGTTGTTAGAGCATCTAATTTAGACTGCATCTCAATTAGAACATTTTAATTTCGGCCTGATTAGATTTCTTCACTAAGAGATTCTCTAGTGTCTTTTATGCTTTTTTCAAGCCCAGCTGGTAATTTTATATTCATTATCCTGAATTCCAGCTCTGACATTTTACTTATGTCCATATCAATTAGATCTGTGGCAGAGAGTATTACCTCTGGTTCTTTCCTTTGTTGTGAATTCCTCCTTCTAGTCATTTTTCCCAGAGAAGAATGGATGAACCAGAGAACAAAATCAAAAATATCAACCACGACCCAAGCAAAATACACACTAGACAAATGTGAAGAGGTCAGAAACCAAAAAAGAAAAGAAGAAGAAAAAAAGAGGGGAGGTTATTCCCCTGATGTTCCAGCTGGTCTTCGGGGGGATGGGCCTGCTGCATTGATCTTCAGGTGTCTTTGCCTGGGTGGAATTGCACCACCCCTTGCCCGGGGGCCGGGCTCAGTGTAAGCTGCTTTGGGTTGTTCTATGTGGCTTTTGTTCCCTGCCACTTTAGAGGATGAAAATAAAAATGGGCGCGCCCCAATCTCCAGCCCTGGAGCTGAAAGATCATGGCCCCCTCTCTTCAGTAAACCCTCAGGGAAAAGCAGTCTTCACTTTTGTGTGCACCAAACTCTGCAGACTCCTGTGGTGTGCACTGGCACCAACCTTGTCTGGAGAGGGAGGAGGGTCGCTGCAGGCGTGCTGCTTACAGAGCTCCTGCATGGAGAGCAGTCGCCAGTTTGTGTGCACACCCCCACTGCTCCTGGGGCAAGGTGGAGGGTCGCCACATTTCTGCCCTTTGCAGGGCCCTCGCATGGAGGGTGGTGGCCCCATAGTGCCGAGGTTGAGGTTTATGGCAAACCGAGCTGAGAGCCCACTCCCGGGCTTGCTGACCAGAGCGGGTTTCCCCATTCCAATACTTGGGAACTCTGCCAGCTCAGGCACCCCCCTTCTTTCTATGACCCTGGGGATCCTGAGACCACTTTGTCCCACCTAAGATTCTGCCCTGGCTCACCACCTGAGCACCTTTTGGTCAGGGATGTGTCTCACTGGAGCAGAGTTACAAAAGTCCTGATTTTTTGCTCTAGGGCTGTATCACTTCCTGAAAGCTTGCTTACTGAGGCTCCTTTCACCCCACCATTTATCTTCTAATATAACCCCTTAAATTCACTTCTCTGCACCTCCCACCTTTCAAAAAGTGGTCGTTTTTTCTATTTGTGAAATTCCAGCAACTCTTTTCTTGCATCTCAGGTTGACTTCATAGGTGTTCGGAATGATTTGATTGGTATCTAGCTAAATTCAAGGTACCATATGAAACGAGGTCCCCTACTCTTCTGTCATCTTGCCTCCCTCCTGCCCTTGGACTCTTAAACACTTTGAAATATATTTGATTATTGGCTTTCCAACTTCACATATGTATAATCTTAGGCAAATGATGATCTTTTGTGTTTCAGTTTCTTCCTCCATAAAAATGAAGATAATAATACTATTTACTTTGCAGGAATGTCATGAAAGATAATTGACATTATTTCCTAAAATGTGTATAGTAGAGTGCCTGACATCGTTATCTTTTAGTCAATGGTGACTCTTATTAGTTTAGCAATGCCTTGTTTGAACAACACCAACTGAAACAGGAGTGTAATCTATAACGGTGTTAGGGAAAGGGAGTGTAATAAACTGGCAAGATTAGAGGTAGTGTAAGTTCTGGTTCATTATATTTTCTGTTTAATAGGTTTCACATGGAGCTCCAATGTTTAAGAAATTGTCCTTTTCAGTAATAATTATAATTAAGCCCTCAACTTTACTATTTTATTGAATATTTTGTTCTTCCCAGTAATATCAAATGGCAAGGAAACATCTCTAAATAGAGGCAGGAAAGAATGCTAACATAACTATTTGGTAACTAATTAGAGGCAAAAGCATTGATTGATGGGATCACCAGTTCCTCTGGTGTATAACTAGATATTCTACACGTGGGAACAACATTCAGGTTTCTGCAACAATGTTTAAATGTAGAGAACTAATGTGGGTCATCAAGTAATGGCTGTTTTATTCCAACATGAAATCTTTTTCCACTCTCTGCTTTCCATCCTTCCCCCCCACAGTATATTGGATGCAGTTATGAAACATGGAATGGGTTTGCATATGCTTGAGACAGCTATTGAAATAAAGAATTGAGCACAGGAAGTGTTGAACTTGTTAACTACTGCTTGAACAAACTTTTCCAGTGATTGCACAAGAATACACCTTTGCAGGGAGGTTGGCTTGAGGTTTTAGCTTTTATACCTCTGAGCTGCTCATAAAGCCTTTGAAGAAAAGATCAGGCTATGGAAAGGCTTGCTGTAAAGGTGGGATCACCTCAGACTGCCTGGGTATCCATTCATTGAAGACAACATCACCAGTCTAACAGAATATGACAGAGGCAGTGTTCAAGTGCTTGGGCTATGGACTCAGACCGACATAGATTTGAATCCATGATTTTCCATGTATTAGCAGTGTCATCTTTGGATAGGTTACTTAGTTTCTCTGTGTCTTCTCCTACCTCATCTAAAAATGAGGCTAAAAAGAGTCTATACCACAAAAGGTTATTGGGAGAATTCGGTTGAGTTAAGCAGACCATGGAGGAAACACGTGTTCCCATTCTCATGGGCTTAATACAGAGACAGGCAGCTTTTTAGAGAGATACGAAAGAAAAATGCATTGCAGAGGAGGGGGATTTATAGAACAGGTCTGGGAAAAGATTCATGCAGACCAGTAATGCAATGAAGCCCCCAAGCAATATGTAGAGCTAGTTACATCTCTACATTAATTTGGTACTGTAGGCAGCAACCTGTTCAAAGTGCCTTTAGTAGAAGCCACAGGAAGCTTCTAGCAGTCTGATTATTCCTTGTCTTCTAATTGGTTCATGCCAGATAGGAAGACTACCCAATTACATTTAACGTGGTATGGTTTATTGGCCCGCTTTGTTGCATTGCATTTTATCTAGTTAGATATTGAGTTTACTCAATACTTCATTTGAATGCAAGGCCTATAGTGAAAATGCCTTTAAAAGCTTGAAGGAGTAGAAGAAAAATACATGCCACTGAGACAGGTGCATCCTGAGATCAGTATTTTATAAAAGGCCAGGTATATAATGATATAATGGTATCTTTCAGTGCATCTCAGAAAAGTCTCCCCAGTTGGCTCATTACAAAGGCTTTTGACTGTCATCTTCAAAGCTGTCCAGGGTCCAAACAGCTGAAGTACAGGGAGCTGGCCAACCACATTGTATCTGAGTGCAAAAAGTCCACCACCAAGAACAGCAGCTGCAAGTGAGCTGTATTCAGAAGGATCTGATCATCAGAAACTAAAGCTATTTTTGGAGTCACCTAAGTTTTCATAATAAGAACTGTAGCCCAGTAGAGGTTTTTTTTAAGATTATTTATTTATTTATTTGACAGGGAGATAGCCAGCAAGAGAGGGAACACAGCAGGGGAGTGGGAGAGGAAGAAGCAGGCTCCCAGTGGAGGAGCCTGATGTGGGACTTGATCCCGGAACGCCAGGATCATGCCCTGAGCCTAAGGCAGACGCTTAACGATTGCACTAGCCAGGCGCCCCAGAGATTTTTTTTTTTAAGAGATTTTATTTATTTATTTGGCAGAGAGAGAGAGCAGCAGCAGGCAGAGGGAAAGGGAGAAGCAGGTTCCCCGCTGAGCAGAGAGCCTGAGGTGGGGCTCAATTCCGGGATCTGGGATCATGACCTGAACCGAAGGCGGACACTTAACTGACTGAGCCACTCAGGTGCCCCCCAGTAGAGTTTTATCTACCTCATTTTTTGAACTTGTGATGGCCTGCTGATTTTTAAAATATCTGTTTTTACATGAACTAAGTATTATCAACTTTAATGTATCTGTAGTGCAATTTGCTCAAAAGGAAATAGTGAGTTTGTTCCCTAATTGATTTGCTAAATAATAAGTTACTAAATTTTCAGTTCTGAGATCTTTCTAGGTTAGCTTTTCGAAGGATCTGAAAGGTGTAAATTATATAATAAATGTATTTACCTTTTTTTATTTATTTTTATTTTTTAAAGAATTTTTATTTATTTGACAGAGACAGAGAAAGAGCATAAGCACAGGGAACAGCAGAGGCAGAGGGAGAAGCAGGCTCCCTACTGAGCAGGGAACGCGACATGGGGCTTGATCCCAGGACCCTAGGATCACAACCCGAGCGGAAGGCAGACACCTAATGACTGAGCCACCCAGGCGCCCCTGTATTTACCTTTTTTAATCTCATTCTCCACAAGGTGGGAATTTTCATAGATATATTATATATGATATGTCTAGGGATTTAGTGCAAAGCAGACATAGGAATTTCTATTAGGACAGATATGAAAAAGATTTTTAAGTACATAAAAATTGCTCATTTCATCATATTTTTCATTTATCAATTTATGTTTACATGATATAATTGGTATTTATGGTACTATTTAAAAGAATTAACAAAAACATTTTTAAAATTTAGCTTTAACAATTAATAAAATAAATATTGGCAGATGTAACCCATATAAAGGCTCTTTTGTATTCCCTTTACTTTTTTTTTTTAATGAATCCAGAAAAGAGCCAAGCTTTCCTCCAACCAGGTTTATTGAACACAATAAAATTCTATGTACAAAGTGACCTGGACCTGCTGCTTCAAAACATGATCCTTTCTTACTAATAATTTGATGAGTCAGTCCATTGAGTAACAAAAAGCAGCGTACTCTAAAATTAATAGAAAAATGTCCAATGCACACTAAATAAATGGCTTAACTACTGGAACTTTAATAATTTTGCAAGATAATTAACATAGGCAGGATAAGTCCCCTATGATAGGCTGCTGGAGAACAGATATGAGATGTCAAAAGGCCATTTTGTGCACTGCCACTGTGATATTGTCATGTTTCTGGATCATAATATTCCCATTATCTGATTCTAGACACACCCTAGGAATATCAGTGGGATCTGAGGTTAGCTTAGCAGATTGTTGGGCTAGAACAAATATCACTCCAGCATATTCATCGGACAGGGTCCCACAGCAGCCTAGATTAGATCCTTGGAATCTGTGCACAGGATTCCAACAATGGATGGATTCTTCATTGTGTCTTCCAAATGCTGCTCCAAGTTTGCCTCTATCCTGTCCACCATCCACCTGCCTCTCTCCTTACTTTTTAAATTTGTAATGCCACAAGGCCAAATAATGAGATAAAACTTTAGCAGACCACAATTCTTATTATGAAAATGTAGGCATTTCTGAAAAGAGCCTTTGATATTGAATATGAGGATCCTAGAAAAATAACTGATGGAAATGACTATTTAGTAAAGCAGCTAAATGAGATATTGTTGAAAAAATCCACTATTTTCCTTTGAAAAAATTGCACTACAAATATATTATGGTAAAATTGATAATACTTAGTTCATGATAAAAATGTTTTAAGAATGAGCAGAATGGCATAAATTTAAAAAAGGAAATAGATTAAACTTCAGCAGACTACAGTTCATTCATTACCCTTTGGCAGTCCCATGACACGATGAAGTGGGAGTTAAGTTGGGTTTAAATGAAGGAAGATGCAGCCTTCCCATGTCCCTGGGAGGAAGATTAGCAAGGAAATTTTAGGGTTAGACAACAGAGGGGATAATATTGGAAAGATATTCTCCTCAGACCTCTTGCCCCTCCTTCAATTCCCTTACTACCTCATGCCTTTTCTATGCTTCCAGCCTGGGGTTCACATTTTATTTCTACTCCAGATCCATGGTTATTAATGGCTAATATTTTATGATGAAAAGCAAAAATGTTTTCAGTTTAAAAGTGTTATTTCTAGACTTTCTTTCACTGAGTCAAGGGACTGGGATGGAGAGGCCTCTCCTGGACAGAGTGGCTACAGTAAAGAAGGGTGTATACTGGGCTTGTGAAAGGTGGCCAGCCAGCTGAAAGGATGAATAGTCATTTCTGTCTGATTAGGTAGGGCTTGTGCAGGAATAGTTTCCTGAGGAGCCAATGCTGCCAAGAGGGCAGAGTCCTTAAAATAGTTTCATCATTCTCCCCTCTGTCACCTTCTGATCTCTGCTGAAACTTAGCCCCACCGTACCATAATTTTCTACTTGGGTTCCTCAACTTTGAATGAGAGAGCAATTTCCTCCCTCTGGGCTTCAGTTTTCTCACCTGTAAAATGAGGAACTTCCAAGATGTCTCCTGGTTCTCAGATTCTGGAAATCTCCATCTCAGTCATGCCAGTTTCTCCCCCAAGCTACCAGTGGTCAAAGTTGGCCTAGAAACTGGCTAAGTGGGTGGTAACCTCTGAAGTGGGCTTTGAACACTTGGGGAAAGCATTGTCCCCTCATACCTCAAATACCTTTCATGTTATCTTGGAATCTGAAGTTTCACCATTAGTGATGTTTCTTTGGGACCTAAAGAGTCTTCTATTTTTCTCAGGAGTCATTTGCAATAATATGCAGGGTGTGATTGAAAACACCTTTAGCAATGAATTATAACGATCCTTTACTTTTACGTTTCTCTTTGAAATATTCAAATGATTTTCAGATGTGCTGCTCTATATCATTTGGGGTGTGTGTAGCACAACTATGGAATTTGTTTATGGTTGATAGTTAAGACCCTGGAGCATGTGACAAAAGGTAAGAATCTGGGCCCAGGTGATCTCACAGGACCTACTTGCATTTTAAAAAAAGGAACCTCCTGGGGTTAAGAATAATTAGGAGGAAACACCTCCATGGTGTCAGCAATTTTGAGCCCTGGGATACCAAACTGGGGAAGAAATTTGGGGTGGGTGAAAATGAGAATGCCGCTCTCCCCCCCCTTTTTTTTTACATGAGAAATAGTTTTATTTTTTAAATTAATTTATTTACTTTTTAAAATTCAAGTACAATTAACATGTGGTCTTATATTAGTTTCAGGTGTACAATATAATGGTTCAAAAATTCTATGCATTACTCAGCACTCACCACAATAAGTGTATTCTTAATCTCCTTCACCTATTTCATCCATTCCCCCACCTACCTCTCCCCTGGCAACCACATTTGTTCTCTGTATTTAAAAGTGTGGTTTTATGTTTGTTTGTTTTTCTTTGTTCATTTCTTTTGGTTCTTAAATTCCACAAAAGAGTGAAATCCTATATTTGTGTTTCTCTGACTTATTTCAATTAGCTCTAGCTCCATCCATGTCATTGCAAATGGCAAGATTGCATTCTTTTTATGGCTGAGTAATATTCCATATATCACATCTTCTTTATCTATTCATCAGTCAATGGACACTGGGATGCTTCCATATTTGAGCTATTGTAAATAATGCGGGTATAAACATAGGGGTGGATGTATCCCTTTGAATTAGTGTTCTTGTATTCTTTGGATGAATGCATAATAGTGCAATTGCTGGATTGCAGGGTAGTTCTATTTTTAAATTTTAAATATACCATGTTGATTGTGCAGCCCAGGAATAAATCCCACTTGATCATGGTGAATAATCCTTTTAATGTACTGTTGGATTCTTATTAGGTAAAATCTTGTGAATTTTTGCCTCCGTATTCATCAGGGATGTTGGTCTATAATTCTCCTTTTTAGTAAGGTCTTCATCTGGTTTGGGAATCAACATAATGCTGACCTCATAGAATGAGTTTGGAAATTTTCCTTCCATTTCTATTTTTTGAAACAGCTTCAGAATAGGTATTAGTTCTTTAAATGTTTGGTAGAATTCCCCTGAAAACCCATCTAGCTCTGGACTATTTGTTGTGAGATTTTTGATTACTGATTCAATTTCTTTTTTTTTTTTTCAGTTAGCATATTGTGTGCTCTGATTTATTTATGGAAAAATTTCTTAAAAATAGGAATAAAACATCTTAGAGATATTTAATTTCCATCAAAAAGAAAATACTATTTTTAAATACTTTGAAAAGTAACTAAGAAAATCTATTTCCATAAAACTAAAAGAAGATTACTAATCGCAAACAATTCTAATTTACCTTTTTTAAATTTTAATTCCAGTATAGTTAACATACAATGATTTTTTTATTTATAATAATTTTTTATTATGTTATGTTAATCACCATACAGTATATCTTTAGTTTTTGATGTAATGTTCCATGATTCATTATTTGCATATAACACCCAGTGCACCATGCAATATGTGCCCTCCTTAATACCCATCACCAGCCTATCTGAATCTCCCAACCCCCTCCCCTCTGAAGCCCTCAGTTTGTTTCCCAGAGTCCAGTCTCTCATGGCTCATTCCCCCTTCTGTTTACCCCCCTTCATTCTTCCCTTTCTTCTCATACCGATCTTCCTATTTCCTATGTTCCATAAATGAGTGAAACCATATGATAATTGTATTTCTCTGCTTGACTTATTTCACTTAGCATCATCTCCTCCAGTCCCGTCCATGTTGCTGCAAATGTTGGGTAATCGTTCTTTCTGATGGCTGAGTAATATTCCATTGTATATATGGACCACATCTTCTCAATCCAGTCATCTGTTGAAGGGCATCTCGGCTCCTTCCACAATTTAGCTATTGTGGACAATGCTGCTATGAACATTGGGGTGCATATGGCCCTTCCCTTCACTGTCTGTATCTTTGGGGTAAATACCCAGTAATGCAATTGCTGGATCATAGGGTAGCTCAATTTTTAACTTTTTAGGGGACCTTCACACTGTTTTCCAAAGTGGCTGTACCAATGTGCATTCTCACCAACAGTGTATGAGGGATCCCCTTTCTCCACATCCTCTCCAACATTTGTTGTTTCCTGCCTTCTCAATTTTTGCCATTCTAACTGGCGTAAGGTGGTATCTCAATGTGATTTTGATTTGAATTTCCCTGATGGCTAATGATTTTGAACATTTTTTCATGAGTCTGTTAGCCATTTGTATGTCTTCCTTGGAAAAGTGTCTGTTCATATCTTCTGCCCATTTTCTGACTCTTTCTTCTGTCTCATTGTTGGTGTATAGAAATGCAACTGATTGTGCATTGATTTTTGTATCCTTGCCATACATTGCTGAATTGCTGTATGAGTTCTTTAGCAATTTTGGGGTGGAGGCTTTTGGGTTTTTGCACGTGGAGTATCATGTCAACGCAAACAGTGAGAGTTTGACTTCTTCTTTGCCAATTTCAGTGACTTATTTCTTTTTGTTGTCTGATTGCTGAGTCTAGGACTTCCAGTATATGTTGAAGAACAGTGGTGAGTGTGGGCATCCCTGTCATGTGCCTGATCTTAGGGAAAAGGTGGCCAAGTTTTTCCTCACTGAGAACCCTATTCTCTGGACTTTCCTCAGATGCCTTTGGTGATATTGAGATATGTATCCTTACACCGTGGAGAGTTTTAATCAAGAAAGGATGCTATACTTTGTCAAATGCTTTTTCTGCATCAATTGAGAGATCTTATGGTTCTTTATCCTTTCATTAATGTGATATATCACACTGATTGGATTTGGGGACGTTGAACCACCCTTGCAGGCCGGGAATACTTGGTCATAGTGAATAATACTTTTTATGTGCTTTTGGATCTTATTGGCTAGCATCTTGGTAAGAATTTTGGCATCCATGTTCATCGGGATATTGGTCTGTAATTCTTTTGGTGGGTCTTTTGTCTGGTTTTGAGGTCAAGGTAATGATGGCCTCATAGAAAGAGTTTGGAAGTTTTCTTCCATTTCTGTTTTTTTGAAACAGCTTCAGAAAATAGGTATTAGTTCTTCTTTAAATGTTTGGTAGAATTGCCCCCTCAGAAGCCATCCAGCCTGGACTCTTGTTTACTTTTGTTCTTTCCTTCCCACTCAAAGATTTCCTTTAATATTTCTTGCAGGGCTTGTTTAGTAGTCACAAACTCCTTTAGTTTCCATTTGTCCTGGAAGCTTTTATATCTCCTTTCATTCTGAATGACAGCCTGCTTTGGGTCAAGCATTCTTGGCTGCATGTTTTTCTCATTTACTTCCCTGACTATATCATGCCAGCCCTTTCACCTGCCAGGTCTGTGGATAGGTCTGCTCCCAGTCTAATGTTTCTACCATTGTGTGTTAAGGAGTTCTTGTCTCAAGCTGCTTTCAGTATTTTCTTATCTCTGAAATTTGCAAGCTTCACTATTATATGTCAGGTGTTGATCATTTTTATTGATTTTGAGGGGGGTTCTCTACCTCCTGGCCTTGAATGCCTATTTCTTCTCTTCCCCAGATTCGGGAAGTGCTCAGCTATGATTTGGCTCAAATATACCTTCTGTCCCTCTCTCTTTCTTCTTCTCTTCTGAACCCCAATAATTCTAATATTGTTTCACTTTATGGTATCACTGGATTTCTCAGAGCCTCCCTCATGGTCCCTTAGTTGTTTTTGGTTCTTTTCCTCAGCTTCCTTCCCTTTCCATCATCTTGCCTCTGTGTCACTTACTCTCTCTTCTGCCTCATTTACCCTAGTTGTTAGAGCATCTACCTTAGACTGCACTCAATTTTTGTAGTAAACATTTTAATTTCGCCTGATTAGATTTCTTCACTAAGAGATTCTCTAGTGTCTTTTATGCTTTTTTCAAGCCCAGCTGGTAATTTTATATTCATTATCCTGAATTCCAGCCTGACATTTTACTTATGTCCATCAATTAGATCTGTGGCAGAGAGTATTACTCTGGTTCTTTCCCTTTGTTGTGAATTCCTCCTTCTAGTCATTTTTCCCAGAGAAGAATGGATATCCAGAGAACAAAATCAAAAAATATCAACCACGACCCAAGCAAAATACACACTAGACAAATGTGAAGAGGTCAGAAACCAAAAGAAAAGAAGAAGAAAAAAAAGAGGGGAGGTTATTCCCCCTGGATGTTCCAGCTGGTCTTCGGGGATGGGCCTGCTGCATTGATCTTCAGGTGTCTTTGCCTGGGTGGAATTGCACTACCCCCTGCCCGGGGCCGGGCTCAGTGTAAGCTGCTTGGGTTGTTCTATGTGGCTTTTGTTCCTGCCACTTTAGAGGATGAAAATAAAATGGGCGCGCCTCCCACCTCCAGCCCTGGAGCTGAAAGATCATGGCCCCCTCTCTTCAGTAAACCCTCAGGAAAAGCAGTCTTCACTTGTGTGCACCAAACTCTGCAGACTCCTGTGGTGTGCACTGGCACCAACCTTGTCTGGAGAGGGAGGAGGGTCGCCAGCGTGCAGTTAAGGCTTACAGAGCTCCTGCATGGAGAGCAGTCGCCAGTTTGTGTGCACACCTCACTGCTCCTGGGGCAAGGTGGAGGGTCGCCACATTTCTGCCTCCTTTGCAGGGCCCTCGCATGGGAGGGTGGTGGCCCCATAGTGCCGAGGTTGAGGCTTGGCAAACCGGAGCTGAGAGCCCACTCGGCTTGCTGACCAGAGCGGTTTCCCATTCCAATACTTGGGAACTCCTGCCAGCTCAGGCACCCCCTTCTTTCTATGACCCTGGGGATCCTGAGACCACTTGTCCCACCTAAGATTCTGCCCTGGCTCACCACCTGAGCACCTTGGTCAGGGATGTGTCTCACTGGAGCAGAGTTACAAAGTCCTGATTTTTGCTCTAGGCTGTATCACTTCCTGAAAGCTTGCTTACTGAGGCTCCTTTCACCCCACATACATTTATCTTCTAATATAACCCCTTAAATTCACTTTCTCTGCACCTCCCACCTTCAAAAAGTGGTCGTTTTTTCTATTTGTGAAATTCCAGCAACTCTTTTCTTGCATCTCAGGTTGACTTCATAGGTGTTCGAATGATTTGATTGGTATCTAGCTAAATTCAAGGTACCATATGAAACGAGGGGTCCCCTACTTTCTGTCATCTTGCCTCCTCCTGCCCTTGGACTCTAAACACTTTGAAAATATATTTGATTTATTGGCTTTCCAACTTCACATATGTATAATCTTAGGCAAATGATGATCTTTGTGTTTCAGTTTCTTCCTCCATAAAAATGAAGATAATAATACTATTTACTTTGCAGGAATGTCATGAAAGATAATTGGACATTATTTCCTAAAATGTGTATAGTAGAGTGCCTGACATCGTTATCTTTTAGTCAATGGTGACTCTTATTAGTTTAGCAATGCCTTGTTTGAACAACACCAACTGAAACAGGAGTGTAATCTATAACGGTGTTAGGGAAAGGAGTGTAATAAACTGGCAAGATTAGAGGTAGTGTAAGTTCTGGTTCATTATATTTTCTGTTTAATAGGTTTCACATGAGCCCAATGTTTAAGAAATTGTCCTTTTCAGTAATAATTATAATTAAGCCTCAACTTTACTATTTTATTGAATATTTTGTTCTTCCCAGTAATATCAAATGGCAAGGAAACATCTCTAAATAGAGGCAGGAAAGAATGCTAACATAACTATTTGCAACTAACAGAGGCAAAAGCATTGATTGATGGGATCACCAGTTCCTCTGGTGTATAACTAGATATTCTACACGTGGGAACAACATTCAGGTTTCTGCAACAATGTTTAAATGTAGAGAACTAATGTGGGTCATCAAGTAATGGCTGTTTTATTCCAACATGAAATCTTTTCCACTCTCTGCTTTCCATCCTTCCCCCCACAGTATATTGGATGCAGTTATGAAACATGGAATGGGTTTGCATATGCTTGAGACAGCTATTGAAATAAAGAATTGAGCACAGGAAGTGTTGAACTTGTTAACTACTGCTTGAACAAACTTTTCCAGTGATTGCACAAGAATACACCTTTGCAGGGAGGCTTGGCTTGAGGTTTTAGCTTATACCTCTCTGAGAGCTGCTCATAAAGCCTTTGAAGAAAAGACTCGTATTATGGAAAGTTTAAGCTGTAAAGGTGGGATCACCTCAGACTGCCTGGGTATCCATTCATTGAAGACAACATCACCAGTCTAACAGAATATGACAGAGGCAGTGTTCAAGTGCTTGGGCTATGGACTCAGACCGATTATAGATTTGAATCCATGATTTTCCATGTAGCTAGCAGTGTCATCTTTGGCATAGTTACTTAGTTTCTCTGTGTCTTCTCCTACCTCATCTAAAAATGAGGCTAAAAAGAGTCTATACCACAAAGGTTATTGGGAGAATTCGGTTGAGTTAAGCAGACCATGGAGGAAACACGTGTTCCCATTCTCATGGGCTTAATACAGAGACAGGCAGCTTTTTTAGAGAGATACGAAAGAAAAATGCATTGCAGAGGAGGGGATTTATAGAACAGGTTCGGGAAAAGATTCGCGCATCTCAGTAATGCAATGAAGCTCCTACAATATGTAGAGCCGAAGTTACATCTCTACAATAATTTGGTACTGTAGGGCAGCAACCTGTTCAAAGTGCCTTTAGTAGCCCACAGGAAGCTTCTAGCAGTTCGATTATTCCTTGTCTTCTAATTGGTTCATGATAGAAGACTACCCAATTACATTTAACGTGGTATGGTTTATTGGCCTCGCTTTGTTGCATTGCATTTTATCTAGTTAGATATTGAGTTTACTCAATACTTCATTTGGAATGCAAGGGCCTATAGTGAAAATGCCTTTAAAGCTTGCCGAGTAGAAGAAAATACATGCCACTGGAGACAGGTGCATCCTGAGATCAGTATTTTATAAAAGGCCAGGTATATAATGATATAATGGTATCTTTCAGTGCATTCAGAAAAGTCTCCCAGTTGGCTCATTACAAAGGCTTTGACTGTCATCTTCAAAGCTGTCCAGGGTCCAAACAGCTGAAGTACAGGGAGCTGGCCAACCACATTGTATCTGGAGTGCAAAAAGTCCACCACCAAGAACAGCAGCTGCAAGTGAGCTGTATTCAGAAGGATCTGATCATCAGAAACTAAAGCTATTTTTGGAGTCACCTAAGTTTTCATAATAAGAACTGTAGCCCAGTAGAGGTTTTTTTTAAGATTATTTATTTATTTATTTGACAGGGAGATACAGCAAGAGAGGGAACACAGCAGGGGAGTGGGAGAGGAAGAAGCAGGCTCCCAGTGGAGGAGCCTGATGTGGGACTTGATCCCGAACGCTGATCATGCCCTGAGCCTAAGGCAGACGCTTAACGAATGGTAATTCAGCCAGGTGCCCCAGAGATTTTTTTTTTTTTTTAAGAGATTTTTATTTATTTATTTGGCAGAGAGAGAGAGCAGCAGCAGGCAGAGGAAAGGGAGAAGCAGGTTCCCCGCTGAGCAGAGAGAGCCTGAGGTGGGGCTCAATTCGGATCTGGGATCATGACCTGAACCGGCGACACTTAACTGACTGAGCCACTCAGGTGCTCCCCAGTAGAGTTTTTTGTATCTACCTCATTTTTTGAACTTGTGATGGCCTGCTGAAGATTTTTAAAATAAACATCTGTTTTTACATGAACTAAGTATTATCAACTTTAATGTATCTGTAGTGCAAATTTGCTCAAAAGGAAATAGTGAGTTTGTTCTCCTTAATTCGATTTGCTAAATAATAAGTTACTAAATTTTCAGTTCTGAGATCTTTCTAGGTTAGCTTTTCGAAGGATCTGAAAGGTGTAAATTATATAATAAATGTATTTAATTTTTTTTATTTATTTTTATTTTTAAAGAATTTTTATTTATTTGACAGAGACAGAGAGAAAGAGCATAAGCACAGGGAACAGCAGAGGCAGAGGGAGAAGCAGGCTCCTACTGAGCAGGGAACGCGACATGGGCTTGATCCTAGGACCCCAGGATCACAACCCGAGCGGAAGGCAGACACCTAATGACTGAGCCACCCAGGCGCCCCCTGTATTTACCTTTTTAATCTCATTCTCCACAAGGTGGGAATTTTCATAGATATATTATATATGATATGTCTAGGGATTTAGTGCAGCAGACATAGGGAATTTCTATTAGACAGATATGAAAAAGATTTTTAAGTACATAAAAATTGCTCATTTCATCATATTTTTCATTTATCAATTTATGTTTACATGATATAATTGGTATTTTTATATACTATTTAAAGAATTAACAAAAAACATTTTTAAAATTTAGCTTTAACAATTAATAAAATAAATATTGGCAGATGTAACCTATATAAAAGGCTCTTTTGTATTCCCCTTTACTTTTTTTTTTTTTAATGAATCCAGAAAAGAGCCAAGCTTTCCTCCAACCATTTATTGAACACAATAAAATGCAAAAATAAAGTGACCTGACCTGTTGCTTCAAAACATGATCCTTTCTTACTAATAATTTGATGAGTCAGTCCATTGAGTAACAAAAAAGCAGCTACTTAAAAATTAATAGAAAATGTCCAATGCACACTAAATAAATGGCTTAACTACTGGAACTTTAATAATTTTGGTGAAGATAATTAACATAGGCAGGATAAGTCCCCTATGATAGGCTGCTGAGAACAGATATGAGATAAAAGGCCATTTTGTGCACTGCCACTGTGATATTGTCATGTTTCTGGATCATAATATTCCCATTATCTGATTCTAGACACCCTAGGAATATCAGTGGGATCTGAGGTTAGCTTAGCAGATTGTTGGGCTAGAACAAATATCACTCCAGCATATTCATCGGACAGGGTCCCACAGCAGCCTAGGATTAGATCCTTGAATTGTGCACAGGATTCCAACAATGGATGGATTCTTCATTGTGTCTTCCAAATGCTGCTCCAAGTTTGCCTCTATCCTGTCCACCATCCACCTGCCTCTCTCCTCCTTACTTTTTAAATTTGTAATGCCACAAGGCCAAATAATGAGATAAAACTTTAGCAGACCACAATTCTTATTATGAAAATGTAGGCATTTCTGAAAAGAGCCTTTGATATTGAATATGAGGATCCTAGAAAATAACTGATGGAAATGACTATTTAGTAAAGCAGCTAAATGAGATATTGTTGAAAAAAAATCCACTATTTTCCTTGAAAAAATTGCACTACAAATATATTATGGTAAAATTGATAATACTTAGTTCATGATAAAAATGTTTTAAGAATGAGCAGAATGGCATAAATTTAAAAAAGGAAATAGATTAAACTTCAGCAGACTACAGTTCATTCATTACCCTTTTGGCAGTCCCATGACACGAAGGAAGTGGGAGTTGTTGGGTTTAAATGAAGGAAGATGCAGCCTTCCCATGTCCCTGGGAGGAAGATTAGCAAGGAAATTTTAGGGTTAGACAACAGAGGGGATAATATTGGAAAGATATTCTCCTCAGACCTCTGCCCCTCCTTCAATTCCCTTCTACACCATGCCTTTTCTATGCTTCCAGCCTGGGGTTCACATTTTTATTTCTACTCCAGATCCATGGTTATTAATGGCTAATATTTTATGATGAAAAGCAAAATGTTTTCAGTTTAAAAGTGTTATTTCTAGATTCTCTTTCACTGAGTCAAGGGACTGATGGAGAGGCCTCTCCCCTGGACAGAGTGGCTACAGTAAAGAAGGGTGCAGATTGGGCTTAGAAAGGTGGCCAGCCAGCTGAAAGGATGAATAGTCATTTCTGGGTTCGATTAGGTAGGGCTTGTGCAGGAATAGTTTCCTGAGGAGCCAATGCTGCCAAGAGGGCAGAGTCCTTAAAATAGTTTCATCATTCTCCCCTCTGTCACCTTCTGATCTCCTCTCAAGGAAACTTAGCCCCACCGTACCATAATTAATTTTCTACTTGCCTCAACTTTGAATGAGAGAGCAATTTCTCCTCTGGGCTTCAGTTTTCACCTGTAAAATGAGTGAACTTCCAAGATGTCTCCTGGTTCTCAGATTCTGGAAATCTCCATCTCAGTCATGCCAGTTTCTCCCCAAGCTACCAGTGGTCAAAGTTGGCCTAGAAACTGGCTAAGTGGGTGGTAACCTCTATGGGCTTTGAACACTTGGGGAAAGCATTGTCCCCTCTCATACCTCAAATACCTTCATGTTATCTTGGAATCTGAAGTTTCACCATTAGTGATGTTTCTTTGGGACTCAAAGAGTCTTCTATTTTTCTCAGGAGTCATTTGCAATAATATGCAGGGTGTGATTGAAAAACACCTTTTAGCAATGAATTATAACGATCCTTTACTTTTTATTGCTTCTTTCTTGAAATATTCAAATGATTTTCAGATGTGCTGCTCTATATCATTTGGGGTGTGTAGCACAACTATGGAATTTGTTTATGGTTGATAGTTAAGACCCTGGAGCATGTGACAAAAGGTAAGAATCTGGGCCCAGGTGATCTCACAGGACCTACTTGTATTTTAAAAAAGGAACCTCCTGGGGTTAAGAATAATTAGGAGGAAACACCTCCATGGTGTCAGCAATTTTGAGCCCTGGGATACCAAACTGGGGGCAAATTTGGGGTGGGTGAAAATGAGAATGCCGCTCTCTCCCCCTTTACATGAGAAATAGTTTTATTTTTTAAATTAATTTATTTACTTTTTAAAATTCAAGTACAATTAACATGTGGTCTTATATTAGTTTCAGGTGTACAATATAATGGTTCAAAATTCTATGCATTACTCAGCACTCACCACAATAAGTGTATTCTTAATCTCCTTCACCTATTTTCATCCATTCCCCCCACCTACACTCTCCCCTGAACCCACATTTGTTCCTCTGTATTTAAGTGTGGTTTTATGTTTGTTTGTTTTTCTTTGTTCATTTCTTTTGGTTCTAATTCCACAAAAGAGTGAAAATCCTATATTTGTGTTTCTCTGACTTATTTCAATAGCTCTAACTCCATCCATGTCATTGCAAAATGGCAAGATTCATCACTATGGCTGAAGTAATATTCCATATATCACATCTTCTTTATCTATTCATCAGTCAATGGACACTGGATGCTTCCATATTTGAGCTTGTGTAAATAATGGGTAAACATAGGGGTGGATGTATCCCTTTGAGTAGTGTTCTTGTATTCTTTGGATGAATGCATAATAGTATCAACTGTGCTGGATTGCAGGGTAGTTCTATTTTAAATTTTAAATATACCATGTTTTGATTGTGCAGCCCAGAGAATCCCTTGGATCATGGTGAATAATCCCTTTTAATGTACCTGTTGGATTCTTATTAGGTAATCTTTGAATTTTAGCTCCAATTCATCATGGGATGATTTGGTCCTATAATTCTCCTTTTTAGTAAGGTCTTCATCTTGGTTTGGGAATCAACATAATGCTGACCTCATAGAATGAGTTTGGAAATTTTCCTTCCATTTCTATTTTTGAAACAGCTTCAGAATAGGTATTAGTTCTTTAAATGTTGTGGTAGAATTCCCTGAAGCCATTCTAGCTCTGGACTATTTGTTGTGAGATTTTGATTACTGATTCAATTTCTTTTTTTTTTTCAGTTAGCATATTGTATTCTTGATTTATTTATGGAAAAATTTCTTGCAAAAATAGAATAAAACATATCTTAGAGATATTTAATTTCCATCAAAAGAAAATACTATTTTTAAATACTTTGAAAGTAACTAAGAAAATCTATTTCCATAAAACTAAAAGAAGATTACTAATCACTAAACAATCTCTAATTTACCTTTTAAATTTTAATTCCAGTATAGTTAACATACAATGATTTTTTTATTTATAATAATTTTTTATGTTATGTTAATCACCATACAGTATATCTTTAGTTTTGATGTATGTTCCCATGATTCATTATTTGCATATAACACCCAGTGCACCATGCAATATGTGCCCTCCCTTAATACCCATCACCAGCCTATCTGAGATCTCCCAACCCCCTCCCTCTGAAGCTCCTCAGTTTGTTTCCCAAGAGTCAGTCTCTCATGGCTCATTCCCCTCTGTTTACTCCCCTTCATTCTTCCCTTTCTTCTCGATACCGATCTTCCTATTTCTATGTTCCATAAATAGTGAAACCATATGATAATTGTATTTCTCTGCTTGACTTATTCATTAGCATCACTCCTCCAGTCCCGTCCATGTTGCTGCACAAATGTTGGGTAATGCGTTCTTTCTGATGGCTGAGTAATATTCCATTGTATATATGGACCCATTCTTCTCAATCCAGTCATCATGTTGAGGGCAGTTCGGCTCCTTCCACAATTTAGCTATTGTGGACAATGCTGCTATGAACATTGGGGTGCATATGAGCCCTTCCCTCACTGTCTGTATCTTTGGGGTAAATACCCAGTAATGCAATTGCTGGATCATGAAGGGCAGCTCATCTTTAACTTTTAGGGGACCTTCACACTGTTTTCCAGGTGGCTGTACCAATGTGCATTCTCACCAACAGAAGTGTAAGGGGATCCCTTTCTCCACATCCTCTCTCCAACATTTGTTGTTTCCTGCCTTCTCAATTTTTGCCATTCTAACTGGCGTAGGTGGTATCTCAGTGTGATTTTTGATTTGAATTTCCCTGATGGCTAATGATTTGAACATTTTCATGAGTCTGTTAGCCATTTGTATGTCTTCCTTGGAAAAGTGTTCTGTTCATCATCTTCTGCCATTTTTTGATTTGTTTATTTGTTTCTTACATATTGAGTTTGAGAAGCTTCTTAGGAGTCTTGGATAGCAATCTTTTATCTTGTATAGTGTCACTTCAAATATCTTCTCCCATTCCAGTGGGCTGGCCTCACTTAGTTTTTTGACTGCTTTTCTTGGCTGTGCAGAAGTTTTTATTTTGATGAAGTCCCACAAGCTCATGTTTTCCTTTGCTTTCTCTTGCCTTTGGAGAGTGTGTCATAGAAAAAAAAGCTGCTTTGTGGCCGATGTCAAGAGGTTGCAACCCTATGTTCTCCTCTAGGCTTTTGATGGATTCCTGTCTCTACATTGAGGTTCTTTCATCCATTTGGAATTCATCTTTGTGTATAGTGTGAAGAGTGGTCAAGGATTTCACTTTTTGCATATAGCTGTCCAATTTTCCCAGCACCATTTTATTGAAGACACTGTCTTTTTTCCACTGGATGTTTTTTCCTGCTTTGTCAAAGATTAGTTGCCCAAAGAGCCGAGGGTCCATTTCTGGGTTCTCTATTCTGTTCCATTGGTCTACGTGTCTGTTTTTGTGCCAGTACCATGCTGTCTTTGTGATCACAGCTTTGTAGTATAGCTCGAAATCTGGCAACGTGATGCCCCCAGCGTTGTTTTTCCTTTTCAAGAATTCCTTGGCGATTCGAGGCCTTTTCTGGTTCCACACAAATTTAAGGGCTGTTTGTTCCAGCTCTTTGAAAAATGTCATTGATATTTTGATAGGGATGGCATTGAAAGTGTAGATTGCTCTGGGTAACATAGACATTTTAACTATGTTTATTCTTCCGATCCATGAGTCCAACACCGCTTGGATGGTCTGTACCCAACAATACTCCCTGTCAGTAAGTTACCCTGAATAAAACTCTGCATAGACGACCCGGGGCAGCAGCTCTTTCTGCCCATGGGTCCTGATGAGGGAACAGAAGGCAAGTTGAGGACAAAGTAGAAACTGACACCCTGCAACACGCCCCCCCCCATGGGATGTACTTGACATTCCTCAGGCACTCCTGGTTGCCCTAAAGGACAAAGGAACAGTTAACCTATAGATACCACAATCCTGCAAGACTTGAGTCTCCCTCAGTTTGCAAATGTCTTAGCATTTTACAAGAACAAGGCATTTCTATCACTAACCTAGTTTCCAGAAGGGAATGTAAATACAACTAAATGTCTTATAGCCTGCAGACCATAGACAGATACTTCTACGAATCCAGGAAGTTCCCAACTATCTTCATGTTAATGCCTTACTAGAGGAGCAAACAACTTTAACTTGACAATGGCAAGGCCTCCCGTATCCTGTAAGTATTCTTTAACATATGAAAGTCCTTTCTCAACCTCCCTTTTTCCTTACCTTCCCCCAACGCCATAGTATATAATCAGCCACCCCTCACAACCTGGGGCAGCAGTTCTTTCTGCCCATGGGTCCTGACCCCGTGCTTTAATAAACCATCAATTTTGCACCAAAGATGCCTCAAGAATTCTTT